>NC_052069.1:23775604-24082104 GCF_015852505.1 Tachyglossus aculeatus
ATTTATTTATTTATTTTACTTGTACATATCTATTCTATTTAATTTTGTTTTTATGTTTGGTTTTGTTCTCTGTCTCCCCCTTTTAGACTGTGAGCCCACTGTTGGGTAGGGACCGTCTCTATGTGT
Source organism: Tachyglossus aculeatus (assembly GCF_015852505.1). Lineage (NCBI taxonomy): Eukaryota > Metazoa > Chordata > Mammalia > Monotremata > Tachyglossidae > Tachyglossus > Tachyglossus aculeatus. The sequence goes on from NC_052069.1 coordinate 23,775,731, forward strand.
TGCCAACTTGTACTTCCCAAGTCCTTAGTACAGTGCTCTGCACACAGTAAGCGCTCAATAAATATGATTAATTGATTGATTGATTGATTGATTGACAAGAACTACATACAGCACTTGAATTCAGGTTACTCCTGTTTTTATGAAGTAATTTTGCCCTTCTTGCTAATGACCAACATTTTTTTTTTACCCTTTTAAGCTAAAGATGGGATGATTTAGAGCAACCAATCAATCATCAATCACTCAATGGTATTTATTTAGCCCTTAATATGTGCCACCCTCCTATTAATTGATGCCTTATTGTGGTAGGAGAGTTTGCGTATGCTGATGAAGCTTAGAGCTATGCCTCACAGGGTTACCCATAACAGAAGGTCTTAGCTGAAGTGTCAGATCTGTGCTGCACAAGAGTGGAATGGGAAAGAGTCAGAGAGATAGAAGAGTCAAGTGATAGAAACATTGATCAAAGACAGCAGCAGAGACTCAAGTTTTTACTGCAGGGAAGAAAGCAATGGTAAACCACTTCTGTGTCTCTACCAAGAAAACTCTATGGATACACACACCAGAATGACTTTATGACAGAAGATGGGTTGTTCTGAAGAGGGTCTGTCTGTGGAGTCGACGACATTTGACGAAGAATAGGTGCCGCATAATGGTGTATCGAAGGAACAATTAATAATGACCCCAAGATCTCTTTTCTTCGTTTTGATTGTAGACAGCACCACTCCAATTTTGACTCCTAGGACATCGCCATCCTAAACTGTCAGTGTATATATCTATAGGTATCCCTGCCTTTTGTTTCCCAGCTCTTAAACTCAGTCTAGTAGAAGAACCTCATCTTACTGACCGATCCAGCCTGTTCATTTGTCACTGATGTTTCCTGATAATCCATGGCTATATCCTATTTCAGTGAAAAAAGGAAAGAGTCATTGGCACGCACAGGTCAGGCTGGCATTCTGCTTATGTTAAGAGTACCACTGCTAAAATTGCTCTCCCTTACCCCCAGAGACTAGGGTAGGGACAGATGAGCCGTGTGATCTTGGAGAAGATCATGCTAACCTTTGTGCCTCAGTTGCCCCACCAGTAAAATGGAGAGACTTCTTGATCTCCCTCCTCATATGTGATAAATGATTACTCTTCCCCGCTTCAAAGCCTTATTGAAGGCACCTCTCCTTCAAGAGGCCGTTCCTATCTAAGCCCTCTTTCCTCTTCTCTCACTCCCTTCTGTGTCACCCTGACTTGCTCCCTTTATTCAGCCCTTATAGACTGTGAGCCCACTGTTGGGTAGGGACTGTCTCTATATGTTGCCAACTTGTACTTCCCAAGTGCTTAGTACAGTGCTGTGCACACTGTAAGCTCTCAATAAATATGATTGAATTAATGAAAATGAATCCCCCATGGAATTCTTCCCCTCTGACTGCCCCATTTGGAGTTCTGATGATGCAAAAAAAAAAAAATTGAACTCCTTTTACTCAAATAATACTGAAAATTGTATTTTAAATTTTTTCTTTGTCTTAAGAACTTTTTTTCCACATATTAAAGAATGAAGGGAGAACCACATTAAATAAACTCTAACAATCTCATAGCTCCTCTTTTAATATGGTCTCTCTAACATTTTGAAAAGGCAGTTTAATCTCCTTAAATCAGTTTCTTTACCTTTGTAATGTGCACAGGTGATACAGAAGGAAAGGGAAATAAAGGAAGTGAGGACTTAGGAAAGTAGACACTTTCTAGAAAGTGCACACTCCTTCTAGACTGTGATCCTGTTGTCGGGTAGGGACCGTCTCTATATGTCACCTATTTGTACTTCCCAGGAGCTTAGTACAGTGCTCCGCACACAGTAAGCACTAAATAGCTTAGAGAAGCAATGTGGCTCAGTGGAAAGAGCCCGGGCTTTGGAGTCAGAGGTCATGGGTTCAAATCCCCACTCTGCCAATTGTCAGCTGTGTGACTTTGGGCAAATCAGTTCACTTCTCTGGGTCTCAGTTACCTCATCTGTAAAATGGGGATGAGGACTGTGAGCCCCCCGTGGGACAATCTGAGCACCTTGTAACCTCCCCAGTGCTTAGAACAGTGCTTTGCACATAGTAAGCGCTTAACAAATGCCATTATTATTATTATTAATAAATACGATTGAATGAATTAATTAATGAAAGGCCTTCTAGATTAGGATGTGTGATTTTAGTAGGACTTTTAAGATTGAGAGGTGGGCTATCGGCCATGAAGAGGGAGGGAGTTACAGAACACAACTCTCCCACGTGGGCAAGGGGTACAAGCCTTCAGTACATACTTTTAATTGAAAATCTTTTGTCTTCAGTCATTTAAAAGTAGCATAGCCTAGTGGAAAAAGCACAGGCATGGGAGTCAAAGGACCTGGTTTCTAATCCTGAGTCCGTCAAATTCTTGCTCTGTGACTTTGGGCAAGTCACCTTTCCTTCTCTGTGCCTCAGTTCACCTGTTCTCCCTCCAAATTTGACTGTGAGCCACATTTGGGACAGGGACTATATCCAACCTGATTATCTTGATCTACCCTAGTACTGAGAATAGTTTTTGACACATAGTCAGTGCTTAGCCATTAAAGAAAAAAGAAAGAAAAAGAAAATAGAGTATGAAGGACTTCTTTTTAATGGCCAGATTTACAAGTCTGAGACTGAGCCCCCTCTTTCCTCTCCCTCTCCCCCCGCCTTACCTCCTTCCCCTCCCCACAGCATCTGTATATATGTATATATGTTTGTACATATTTGTTACTCTATTTACTTATTTTACTTGTACATATTTATTCTATTTATTTTATTTTGTTAATATGTTTTGTTTTGTTGTCTGCCTCCCCCTTCTAGACTGTGAGCCCACTGTTGGGTAGGGACCGTCTTTATATGTTGCCAACTTATACTTCCCAAGAGCTTAGTACCGTGCTCTGCACACAGTAAGTGCTCAATACATACGATTGAATGAATAAATGAATGAATGAAGTACCTCCTAAATTACATTTTGGGGAAAGGTATTTCTAACATTAAGGCTCCAAAATAAAATGAGCTTTAATATGAGCTCAAAGGCAGATGTATCTTTTCAGATCATCCAAGTTTGCTATTTCTCATTTTGAATTTTATTTCAAGATTAAGAAGATCTTTTTAATATAAAACCTGTAAAATGTTTTTCTAACAGAATATCTTCAAAAATGGATTGATTTGGCTTTGAAAATTAGGATTCTCTAATGTGAAAAGTTCTACAACTATCTTTTATAAGTACTCCAAGGAATCAGAGTGGGAGGTTTTGAAGTTGGATTTTCACTTGACAACAAAACTAAACGACATTTAAAACATTGATGAAAATTACAATTTTATCAGCCCCCTCAATGATAAAACAGAGTTCTTACTGTTTATGGTTAGTAGAAATTTGCTTTTCATTTGAAAAGCAGTTTTACAATGCTATTAGGATCAATAAAATTAACATTTAAAATCAATCTTTGGCATTTTATCTGAACAAATCTATTATGCTCACAGTATCAGGCTTTAACAAACCCTTAGCTTAAGCAAGCCAGAATTGGCAGGAATAAAATTTCTTATTTGGAGTTTTCATTGCTTAATTTTACTTAGTACATCTTTTAGATATAGATGAGTTTTCTTTTCCCGACACAATATCCTTTTCAACTTTTTTGAAATGGGCTCCAACCACTTTGATGGATAGATAGAAAGCCTTCTAGTTTCAATGAGTACTTTCAAAGAACCATTTTACCCTCTGGTAAAATATGGTTTTGCTGCTTGCTCCTTAAGATAACCTTATGCTGACTACTCCTGCTGAATAGCTGATGCTTGTCTTTCCTTTACATGAGAGAAAAAGAAAATATGTTGCTACTAGGTTCTGCTGTTTCAGGATTTTGTTTCTATATTGCTGGAAAATTTTTCCATTATATAAAAAATATCAATCAATGTCATTTACTGAGCTCATACATGTGCAGAGCAGTGTACTAAGCATTTGGGAGAGTGCAATACTACGGAGTTGGTTGGCACGTGCTCTGTTGACAAGGGGTTTTGGGCAGGTCACTTAACTTCTCTGGGCCTCAGTTCCCTCATCTGTAGAATGGGGATTAAGACTGTGAGCCCCCTGTGGGACAACCGGATCACTTTGTAACCTCCCCGGCGCTTAGAACAGTGCTTTCTACATGGTAAGCGCTTAATAAATGCCATTATTATTAGTAGTAGTATTTCAGCCAGAAGTGGAGACAATCATTAAGAACATTGCAGATAGGAAAGTGACCCAGTATAAGGATATGTACAGTAATAGAGCCCTGAGTGCATAGGTGACACAGAAGGAAAGGCAAGTAGAGGAAGCAAGGGCTTAGTTGGGGAAGGTGTTCTTAAGTAAGGGCACATGATTTTAGTAGGGGTTTTAAGATTGGGAGAGTGGTAGCCTGTCGATATGAAGCGGGAGGGAGTTCCAGACCACTACTCTCCCATGTGGGCAAGGGGTCAGCTGCAAGACAGATGATATGGAGGTTTAGTGGGTAGATTGGCTTTAGAGGAGCAAAGCATTCAAGTTGTATTTGGTTCCTCAAGGGTCAGTTCTTGGTCCCCTTCTGTTCTGTATCTACACTCACTCACTTGGTGAACTAATTTGCTCCCACAGCTTCAACTATCATCTCTACACTGATGACACCCAAATCTACATCTCCGCCTTTGCTCTCTCTCCCTCCATCCAGGCTCGCATCTCCTCCTGCCTTCAGGACATCTCCATCTGGATGTCTGCCCGCCATCTAAAACTCAACATGTCCAAGACTGAACTCCTTGTCTTCCCTCCCAAACCCTGCCCTCTCCCTGACTTTCCCATCAGTGTTGACGGCACTACCATCCTTCCCGTCTCACAAGCCCGCAACTGTGGTGTCATCCTTGACTCCGCTCTCTCGTTCACCCCTCACATCCAAGCCGTCACCAAAACCTGCCAGTCTCACCTCCGCAACATCACCAAGATCCGCCCTTTCCTCCCCTTAAGGATCTTAAGCACTGTTCTAAGCGCCGGGGAGGTTACAAAGTGATCTGGTTGTCCCACAGGGGGCTCACAGTCTTAATCCCCATTCTACAGATGAGGGAACTGAGGCCCAGAGAAGTTAAGTGACCTGCCCAAAACCCCTTGTCAACAGAGCACGTGCCAACCAACTCCGTAGTATTGCACTCTCCCAAATGCTTAGTACACTGCTCTGCACATGTATGAGCTCAGTAAATGACATTGATTGATATTTTTCAATTAAGGATTAAGGACGTGAAGATAGAACTGGCAGAAATGGTGACAGATTGAATATGTGGGTTGAATGGAAAAGATGAGTTAAGGATAATGCTGCGGTTACAGGCCTATAAAACTATGAAGATTGTGATGTTCTCTACAGTTATGGGATAACACTTAGAACAGTGCTTTGCACATAGTAAGTGCTTAATAAATGCCATCATTATAAGTCCTGGGTAAGACAGGGTTTGGGTGGGAATAAACCAATGAATTGTATTTGTTGAGTGTTCACTGTGTGCAGAGCACTGTACTAAGCATATGAGGGAGTGCAATATAACAGAGGTGGTAGACACATTCCCTGTCCCCATGGCACTTGCAGTCTAGAGGAAGATGCGGAGTTCTGGTTTGGGCAAATTATGTTTAGGGTCTCAGCAAGGCAACCAAGAACTGTGGTCCTGAAGGCACGAGGAAATGTGAGACTGCAGAAAAGGAAAGAAGTTGGAGCGAGAGAGGTAGATTTGGGAATCATCTCTGTAGCGATGGCAATTGAAGCTGTGGGAACAAATCTAGGCTGAAAGATCATTGTGGAAAGGGAACTTGTCTAGCAACTCTGTTGTAGTAAACTCTCCAAAGCATGTAGCATTGCTGGGTACATAGTAAGCACATAATAAATAGCACTATCTGATGATGATGCCATGTTGAGACAGAATTTGGGGCAGTATGGATCCTCTAGAGAGGTAGCACTGCTTATTGGATAGACCGCAGGCCTGAGAGTCAGAAAGACCTGGGTTCTAATCCCAGTTCTTCCACTACCTGCTGTGCAACCTTGGGCAAGTCACTTAACTTCTCTGGGCTTCAGTTACCTCATCTGTAAAATGGAGAGTCAGAGTGTGAGCCCTATGTGGGACAGGGATTGCGTCCAACCTGATTAATTTATGTTCATTCAGTGGTATTTATTGAGCACTTACTGTGTGCAGAGCACTGTACTAAGCGCTTGGGAAGTACAAGTTGGCAACATATAGAGATGGTCCCTACCTAACAGTGGGCTACTCCAATGCTTAGAAAAGTGCCTGGCACAGAGTAAGTGTTTAACAAATACCATTATCATTACTAGTAGATTGTAAGCTCCTTGTAGATAGGAAATTTGTCTACCAACCCTATTATGTTGTACTCTCCCAATCAGTACAATGCTCTGTATACAGTACATATTCAACAAATATGACTGATTGATTGATTAGTCTAACTAACCTATATTATATTACTTCTGCCTCCTTGATATGAGTACAAACATCAATTTCTCCATCTTCCCAACTGTTATTCAAGCATGTCCTAAATAGGACTACATTAAAAAAATCATTTTCTGCATATGGAAGTAGTGTGATCACTGTTGGAATGGACTACTAGATCAGAATGCCCTCTTAGAAAATTAATCTATATCCCTATAGCATTAAACTAATAACAGACAAAGAACTTTAATGAAATAAACTGAAAACACCAAAAGCAAAAAAGAACCAGCTCCCCCATCTACCTATCAATCTGCAGTTTTTATCGAACACTTACTTTGTATCAAGCATCTGGGAAAAATAGAATAAAATAGGATTGGGAGACGTAATCCATGCCTTCAAGAAATTTACAATATATTGGGGGTGACAGACTTAAAAATACATTACAGATAGGGGAAGCAACAGAGCATTATGATATGTGCTCTGGCATTAACTGTGGGGTGCTTAAGGGATACAGACCCAAATGAATAGCTCTTAAATTGCTAAAATTTATGCTGAGATGGTATTCCTATTAACACTCATCCAAATTACTAGGAGGAAATCCACTTCAGAATTATCCTTCGTGAAGAGAAGTCTCCAGGCCAATTTTGTGCTGGGAAAAGTTACAGCAATGATCAATCAATTAATCAACAGTATTTATTGAGCACTTATTATGTGTAGAGCACTGTACCAACTGCTTAGAAGAGTCCAATAGCATATGATGACATGATTCCTGCTCTCAAGGATCTTATAATCAAATGAGGGAGACAGACTTTAAAATGACTTAAAAATAGTAGTTCAGTGAGTACCTACCTATTTAAAGGGAATGGGCTCAAGTGAATTGTAGGCATAGCCTGGCTTGGTGGCTAGAGCACAAGCCAGAAGTCAGCCACAAGTCAGAAGGAGCTGAGTTCTAATTCCAGCTCGACCACTTGTCTGTTGGGTGGCCTTGGGCAAGTCACTTCACTTCTCACTGCCTCAGTTACCTCATCTGTAAAATGGGGATTAAGATTTTGAGACCCATGTGGGTCAGGAACTGTGTGAGATCCCCCCTCTAGACTGTAAACTCTAGGTGGGCAGGGATGTATCTGTTTAATGTTACACTATAATGATAATCATAATGATGGTATTTGTTAAGCACTTACTAATGTTGCATTATAATAATAATCATAATGATGGTATTTGTTAAGCACTTACAATGTGTGAAGCGCTAGGGGGATACAAGGTGATCAGGTTGTCCCACATGGGGCTCACAGTCTTAATCCCCATTTTACAGATGAGGTAACTGAGGCACAGAGAAATTAAGTGGCTTGCCCACGGTCACACAGCTGACAAGTGGCTGAGCTGGGATTCAAACCCATGACTTCTGACCCTCAAGCCCATGCTCTTTCCACTGATCCACGCTGCTTCTCCCAAGTGCTTAGTACAGTGCTCTGCACACAGTAAGTGCTCAGTAAATAGAATTGATTGACTGACTATCTTGTTTCTATCCTGGCAGTTAGAAGAGTGTCTGGCACATAGTAAGCACTTAACAGTTACCATGAAAAAGTGAATAGGTGCCTTGGAAGGGTGGGAAAATAGACTAGGGAGATGGGAGATGGATCATGGAAGGCTTCCTGGAGGAGATGTGATTTTAGAAGGGATTTGGAGCTGAGAATAGTTGTGGTCTGTTTGATAAGAAGTGGGAAGGAGTTTCACGCCGGAAGGAGGATGTGAGTGGCAAGAAAGACCAGAGTGTGGCACAGTGAGTAGGTTGGTATTTAAAGAAGGAAGTGGGCTGGCTGGCTCATATTGGAAAAAGAGTGAGATTAGACAGGGACCAGAACTGATTGAACGCCATAAAGGAGTTAGTGAGGAGTTTCTGATCGATGTGGTGATCGATGGGCAAGCTTTGGAGGTTTTCGAGGAGTGGGGAGATGTGCACAGAACAATTTTAATTCAGACAGTCTCTGTCCTATACAGAGCTCATAATCTAAGAATAAATGGGAGAGAATACCGAGACAGACACACAAAAATAGATAGAAATGATAAGAACAGAAAAACGTTGAAGAACAAAAATGACGACACTAAATTTAGGGATAGCAACGATAAAGATAGTGGCGATAATGGTGAGGATGAAGGTAATGGTGATTGTGATGATGGAATCTCTTCTTGTAAATGACCAATGGGCCTTGGGCCAGGCATGAAGACTTCGAGAACAAGAAGCTGATCAAGGGAATTGATTATAGTGCTAGTGGCTTGCACACTCCTGCTTGCATTTTTCCCCGTCAGTCATCCTCTAACAGGGCAGCGGGTGTAGCAAGTGAGTAAGAGTGCAGGGATTCAGCATATTCCTAAATGCATTAAGTAATTTTATGTAAAAAATCTGCTTATAGCCAAAGTGAGTGCAACAGATCAATCAATCATCAATCAATTTAATTTATTGATTGCTTACACTGCACAAAGTGCTTGGGAGAGCACAATACAACAGATTTGGTAGGCAGGTTTCCTGCCCACAATGAGCTAATAGTGTAGAGCAGGAGAAAGACATCAGTATAAATAAATGAATTACATATATCTAAATGAGTGCTGTGAGGATGAGGGAGGGGTGAACAAAGGGAGCAAATCCAAGTGAAGGGCATTGCGGAAGGGAGAGGGGGGAAGAGGAAATGAAGTCTTGGTCACTGAAGGCTTCTTGGAGGAGATGTGCCTTCAATAAGGCTTTGAAGATGGGAGAGTAAATTTTTTTAATGGCATTTATTAAGCACTTACTATGTGCAGAGTGCTGTTCTAAGCACTGGGGAGGTTACAAGGTAATCAGGGTGTCCCATGGGGGGCTCACAGTCTTAATCCCCATTTTACAGATGAGGGAACTGAGGCCCAGAGATGTTAAATGACTTGCCCAAAGTCACACAGCTAACAATTGGTGGAGCCGGGATTTGAACCCATGACTTCTGCCACGCTGCTGTTGGATATGAAGAGGGAGGGCATTCCAGGCCAGAGGCAGGATGTGGATGAGACATCGGCAGTGAGATAGTTGAGATTGACGTACATGAGTAAGTTGGCATCAGAAGAGTAAAGCGTCTGGGTTGGGTTGTGTGGGAGAGGACAAGATGATTTGTTGCTTTAAAGACGATGGAAAGGACTTTCTATTGGATGCAGAGGAGATGGGACAACTACTAGAGGTTCTTGAGTGGGGAAACATAGACTGAACATTTCATAGAAAAATGATCTGGGCAGCAGAGTGAGGTATCGACTGTAGTGGAGAGGGACAGGAGGCAGGGAGGTCAGCAAGGTGACTGATGGAGTAATCAAGGGAGGATAGAATAAGTGCTTGGATCAATGTGGTAGCAGTGTGGATGGAGAGGGTGTTGTGACGGTTGGACCTACAGGATTTAGTGACAGGTTGAATATGAGGGTTGAATGAGAGAGATCAGTCAAGGATAACAGTAAGGTCATTGGCCGATACTGTGCTTTATTGTCACAAGCAAGAAGGTGGTTTCCCAAGAAACGGCTACAGCCTTCACTGTGCTTGATGGTTTGCTATTTTCAGGATTCGTGATGAGTCTGTCAAATCGGGTAAGGTTCCCCTGATAGTTCTTTGGTCAGAAACCCCCATTACTAGTGTCATAATTCCAGCAGGCATTCCACCTATTTATGGCTGTTTCATTCATACTCCATGGTCCTGGGAAGGGTTATGATACAAATGTTCCAAAGGAGCTGTTTCTCCTTTGGCTGGCTAGTCGGCGTGACAGTTACCGCATTCTGTAGGTTCTCCTGCTTAGGCCAACAGGACTGTGAGCCCCTTCTAGACTGTAAGCCCACTGTTGGATAGGGACCATCTCTCTATGTTGCCAACTTGTACTTCCCAAGCACTTAGTACAGTGCTCTGCACACAGTAAGCGCTCAATAAATACGATTGAATAAATGAATGAATGACGGCCTGAGTCACACAGAGGGGCCAGGGATGGGCCGATGTCTCTCCTGCATCTCTAGGGTATCTGGTAATTCTGAGGGAGGCATAACATCTCCCTGAAAGCTTTGGAACCAAGGGGCCAACTGGGCACCCACAGATCTTCTGCCTTACCAGATCAGAAGAACAGCATTGTCTAGTGGAAAGAGCACGGGCCTGTGAGTTAGAAGCCCTGGGTTCTAATCTGACCTCTGCCACATGATTTTTGTGTGACCTTGGGCAAGTCACTTAATAATAATAATAACGATGGTATTAGTTAAGCGCTCACTATGTGCAAAGCACTGTTCTAAGCGCTGGCAGGGATACAAGGTGATCAGGTTGTCCCATGTGGGGCTCACAGTCTTCATCCCCATTTTACAGATGAGGGAACTGAATCTATACCTCAGTTACCTCATGTGTCAAACGGGGATTCAATACCTGTTCCCCTTCCTACTTAGATTGTGAGCCTTTTGTGAGACAAAGACTATGTATGACCTGATTATCTTGTATCTTTCCCCATGTTTAGAATATTGCTTGGCACATAGTAAGTGCTTAACAAATACCACAGTTTTATTATTATTATTATTATTATTATTATTATTATTATTATTATTACTATTATTATTATCAGGGTGCTTGTTTTGTTTTATCTTATGGAATTTATAAGTGCTTATTGTGTGTAAAGCACTGTTCTCAGCTCTGGGGTAGATACAAGGTTGGACACAATCCCTGTACCACAAGGGGCTAATAGTCTAAATAGGAGGGAGTAAGGATTTAATCCCCATTATATAGTTGAGGAAATTGAGGAACAGAGAAGTGAAGTGACTTACCCAAGGTTACACAGAAAGCAATTGGCAGAGCTGGGATTAGAACCCGTTAGGTACTTTAATAATAATTATAATAATAATGACATTCATTCATTCAATCGTGTTTATGGAGCAGTTACTGTGTGCAGAGCACTGTACTGTAAGCGCTTAGGAAGTACAAGTTGGCAACATATAGAGATGGTCCCTACCCAACAGTGGGCTCACAGTCTAGAAGCTGTGATTTATTAAGTGCTTACTATGTGCAAGGCACTGTTCTAAGCACTGGAGAGGTTACAAGGTGATCAGGTTGTCCCACGGGGGGCTCACAGTCTTCATCCCCATTTTACAGATGAGCTAACCGAGGCACACAGAAGTGATCATCATCAATCGTATTTATTAAGCACTTACTGTGTGCAGAGCACTGTGCTAAGTGTTTGGGAAGTACAAGTTGGCAACATATAGAGACAGTCCCTACCCAACAGTGGGCTCACGGTCTAAAGTGAAGTGCTCAAAGACACACAGCTGACAAGTGGCGGAGCTGGAATTTGAACCCATGACCTCTGACTTCAAAGCCCGGGCTCTTTCCACTGAGCCACACTGCTTCTCAGCCTCCCAGGCTCAAACTCCAAGAGCCTAAGCCCCACTTTTCCTCAGCCCCCACTCTCTCATGAGAACCAGCATGGCGTAGTGTCTAGAGAACTAGTTTGGGAGTCAGAAGGTCATGGGTTCTAATCCCACTTCACCACTTGCCTGCTCTGTGACCTTGGGCAAATCACTTCACTTCTCTGTACCTCAGTTCCCTCATCTGTCAAATGAAGATTGAGACTGTAAGCCCCAAGTGGGACAGGGACTGCGTCCAATCCAATTAGCTTATATCCACTCCAGTGTTTTGTACAGTGCCTGGTACATAGTAAGGGCATAAAAAATACCATAATTGCTATTATTATTATTCTGCATTGCCCTGACATGTTCCCTTGGCTCTTCCCCTCTCCTCCCACCTCCACTGCACCAATGTACAGATCGGTAATTTTGTATTTATTTGTATTGATGTCTATTTATTTATACTGGTATCTGTCTCTCTCCCAAACCGCCCCCCCCAGCCTGTAAACTCATTTTGGTCAGGGATTGTTACTGTTGCACTGTACCTTCCCAAGCATTTAATACACTGCTCTGCACACAGTAAGCACTTAATAAACACTAGGCATCATTGCTTCTCACCACCAAAGACAGCTTATTTATCATCAATCGTGTTTATTGAGCGCTTACTGTGTGCAGAGCACTGTACTAAGCGCTTGGGAAGTACAAATTGGCAACATATAGAGACAGTCCCTACCCAACAGTGGGCTCACAGTCTAAAAGACTCTCCATTACTCTCCATTAGGGTGGCAAGATGTCTTGGAGAGTCCAGTAGAGTGGCCAATTCCATCCACTGGAACACTAACTGGATATTTCACTCCTGTAGGGTCATTCAATCAGTCAGTCAATCAATCAATCATATTTAATGAGCATTTACTCCATGCTGAGCACTGTTACAAAGGACTCAGGAAAATACAATAGAATTAGTAGACATAATTTCTATGCTCAAGGAGCGTGCAATCTAATGGTGGAGACAGACATTAAAGAAATTATAGATTGGGGGAAGCAGTAGAGCATAAAGATATGCACACAAGTACTGCCAGGGGGAAGGGTGAGTGGTGAATATCCAATTGCTTAGTTTACACAGAAGTGCAGAAGTGGCAGTAGAGGAATATGTAGCGTAGGTACATTTGAGATTAATCAGGGAAGGTCTCCTGGAGGAGATTCTGACACACAGATGGATGATAGCGGCAGATTAAAATGGGTCAGTTTGCAAGGGGGAAATACATTTTTTAAAGCGCTTACTTGCGTCAAGCTCTGTTCTAAGAACCAAAGTAGATAAGCTAATCAAGTTGAACACAACACTTGTGTATGTAGAAAGGAGAAGAGTATTGAACCCCATTTTACAAATGAGGAAATTCAGTCACAGAAAAGTTATGTGACTGGCCCAAGGTCTCACAGAAGGAAATTGACAAAGCCAGGATTCTCACTCCACGTCCTCGGACTCCCAGTCCCAGGCTCTTTCCATTAGGCCATATCATTTATCTAACCTGTACTTTTGTATTTATTTGTATTGATGTCTATTTATTTATACTGGTATCTGTATAAATACACTAGCAAGTCACTGAATCTCCAGCAAGTCTGCTGAAGCACCCATAGGATAAAGAACTCTCTGGATCAGTATCTCTATCCTCCATCTCTCCTATCAGAATGTAAATTCCTTGGGGAAATGGAGGGTTTCACTATTTATTAAGTCCCTCCCGGTGCACTACACTGAACCCAGTGGACACTCAATAAATACTAATACTATTATTGCTGGTATTTCCTAACCTAACCTAAAAGGGAGAAGCAGTCCCCCCTCCTGAGCCCCCTCCTTCCTCTCCCCCTCCTTCCCCTCTCCATCCCCCCACCTTACCTCCTTCCCTACCCCACAGCACCTGTATATATGTATACATGTTTGTACGTATTTATCACTCCATTCATTTCACTTGTACATATCTATTCTATTTATTTTATTTTGTTAATACGTTTTGTTTTGTTCTCTGTCTCCCCCTTCTAGACTGTGAGCCCACTGTTGGGTAGGGACTGTCTCTATATGTTGCAAACTTGGACTTCCCAAGCGCTTGCTACAGTGCTCTGCACACAGTAAGCACTCAATAAATATGATTGCTTGATTGATTGATTGATTGATTGATTAGTGGAAAGAGCCGGGCTGGGAGTCAGAGAGTGTGGATTCTAATCCAAGCTCCGCCACTTCTCAGCTGCGTGACTTTGGGCAAGTCACTTAACTTCTCTGGGCCTCAGTTACTTCATCTGTAAAATGGGGATTAAGACTGTGAGCTCCACGTGGGACACCCTGATAACCTTGAATGTATCTCAGTGCTTAGAACAGTGCTTGGCACATAGTAAGCGCTTAACAAATACCATCATTATTATTATTATTGAGTCTTCAGTTTCAAGCTACTTGGAGCAGCTAGTCATTGGCACAGTTCACCTCAACTGAGCCTCTACACAGATTTCCACATTTACATTTTCCCACACAGTCTGCTACTGAAACATCTTTGTACATCTATTTCAAAATGTAGAGAATTGTGATAGTCAAAAGTCTAAATATTACCGCTTCAAAAAAATCCTTGAAATTTGATGGAAGTGTCACTTCTTGTTAGTTAATATATAACCATAAAAGTTGAGGGACACTGTTACTCAAAGATCTGAAGGAGTAAATGATTGCTGACTATATTAATTTCTTAACTACTTAATATGCTTATATCTGAATGGTCCTGCCTGCTGTTGGTCCAGTTAAAAGAGCACTGCCCTGGAAATCAGAATGCCCGGGTTCAAGTCTTGATTCTGTATACGGGAGCTATATTCATTCATTTATTTAATCGTATTTATTGAGCACTTAATGTGTGCAGAGCACTGTACTAAGTGCTTGGAAAGTACAATTCAGCAACAGAGACAATCCCTTCTCAACAATGGGCTCACAGTCTAGAAGAATAATGACATTTGTTAAGCACTTACTATGAGCCAAGCAGTGTTCCAAGCGCTGGGGGGATGCAAGGTAATCAGGTTGTCCCATGTAGGGCTCACAGTCTTAATCCCCATTTTACAGATGAGGTAACTGAGTCACAGAGAAGTTAGGTGACTTGCCCAGAGTCACACAGCTGACAAGTGGCAGAGCCAGGATTACAATCCGTGACCTCTGGCTCCCAAGCCCGTGCTCTTTCTACTGAGCCGTGCTGCTTTTCTAACCATCGGTGATGAAAGTTTCTGACTAAAGAACTCCCCAAGGCGTTGTACAAGATGAACCAATCCAGCAAGAATAACGCGAGGCCAGTTCAGGTGTAAATGGATGCTACATCTATAAAGTCTCTGTGTACAGATAATAATAATAATAAAAATAGTAACAATAATAATTCTTAAATGCTTACTCTGTGCCAAGAACTATACTAGACTCTAGAACTAGAATTAGAGAAGCAGCATGGCTCAGTGGAAAAGAGCACGGGCTTTGGAGTAGAGGTCATGGGTTCCAATCCTGACTCCGCCAATTGTCAGCTGTGTGACTTTGGGCAAGTCACTTAACTTCTCTGGGCCTGTTAGCTCATCTGTAAAATGGGGATCAAGACTGTCAGCCCCCCAGAGGACAACCTGATCACCTTGTAACCTCCCCAGCGCTTTGAACAGTGCTTTGCACATAGTAAGTGCTTAATAAATGCCATCATTATTATAATTAGAGACAAGGTATTTAAATTGGGAAGAATCTTGGACTCTTGTGAGGTTCTCACAGTACAAGAAGGATAGAGGACAGGAATTTTAAAAGCTCCATAACCTAGTGGATAGAACACAGGCTGGGAATCAGAAGGACCTAGGTTCTATTCCTGGCTCTGCCACTTGTCTGCTATGTGACAGTGGACAAGTCACTTCACTTCTCTCTACTTCAGTTACCTCATCTATAATATTAATTAATTAATCAATCATATACATTGACTGCTTACTTCATGCAAAGCACTATACTAAGCCCTTGGGGATTAGGACTGTGAACCCTATTTGGGACATTGATGCTACTAATGCCTGTTTACTTGATTTGATGTATGTCTTCCCGCTTCTAGTGGGCAGGGATTGTCTCTCTTTGTTGCTGAATTGTACTTTCCAAGCACTTAGTACAGTGCTCTGCACACAGTAAGCATTCAGTAAATACAATTGAATGAATGAATAGACTGTGTCCAACCTGATTGGCTTGCACCCAGTTCTTAGAACAGTGCCTGGCACATAATAAGCACTTAACCAATACTATTAAAAAATTATTTCAATCTGACAACGGAGGAAACTAAGGCAGAGAGTGACTTGCCGAAGATAACCTAGTAGAGAAGTGATGGAGTTAGGGTGGGAACAGGGCCGAAGTTCATCTGTCAACCTCAGCAGGAGACTTTATCCTATCAACTAGTTATTTTAAAACTAAAATGGTTTCCCAGTCTTCACTGCCTGGTTTTGTATTGTAGTTGAAGGGTACGCACTTGTTAGTACTCTTTTCTGCTGTATCGTTGTTTTGTAGCAACATATTTGACTCTTAGAATGGCTGATAAACTGGCTGACCTCTCTAATCTACATTTTGGGGAAATAGAATTTAGCTTCAGGTGTTTCTAAGGGTAGAACATTTGTAGAAGAAAATTAATCTACCGTGACAGATGTTTTCCACACTCACTCCGTCCTGGAGTATTCTTTTTTATAAATGTGGCCTTCCCCTGGAATTCAAGGGTACTGTGTTATCTCTCTCTGCTAGGCTCTCAGATCCTAAGACATGGTGCAATGCTGTACTGTCATATAAATAGCAGAGAACTGGTCTTTGTAGTAAGAAGATGGAATTTAAATCTGTTGGCTTTCACATTTACTTTTTTTCCATTTAATTTGGTCACTTGTGCAAAGGCAGATAAAATTTCCTTTCGTCCTGTGGAAGGCACATCCAGTCACTTAAATCAAAACTCACAGACAGCACAGACCTTGGCAGCAGATTCTATCCAGTTTGGAAGCTTTATATCTTATTGGGGAGTTTTTCTCGACCCTAAGGGGCTTTATTATTAATGGGAATTATCCATGTGCTTCCAGGAGAGAATACACTTCCTCGATTAGAAGACCTTCTGAGGGAGTTTGCAGTGAATTTATTTTTTCATTTGGGGATGAGAATACTTCCCATAAGAACTCTGAATCTTTCATATCTGACTTTCTTGAAAACATAATGTATAAAATGCTTAGTTTTGTAAAAATTGAACCGAAGCTGGAATTTAATAACCCAAAAAAGAGACCTAACTTTAATACCTGTTTTTCCCCACTGTTTGTTCCAGTGAACTTTAACACAGACAGGGTTGTTTTATGCATAGGTAAAGACATTTTGTCAGTTTCCTAGTAATTCCAAGTAAATATCTTCTAATACATGCCAATCTTGATCTCTAGGACAGAGCATGGTGTAGAACATAATCCATAGCCATTCAGTCAACATGCCATTGAAATGCATGGTAACATTAATAAATAGTAATAGCATTTATTGAGCACCTGTTGGCTTCAATGAGCTGTTATTAAATGCTTGGGAAAGTATCAGCCAATGATGTGACATCTTGGATTTGAAATCCAGTGGAAGTTCCCCTGTTTCCATTCATTACAGGAATTGGTCACAATCACTCTCCTCAGTACATATAGGCTGAACAATTATTTCTGTTGAAAACAGGGACCTTGGAACACTGTCACAAGAGGGTGTGCTTGTCTTTTTCCTCTTGGAGATCATAAAGTTGGGGAGAAGAAAAGGAGAGGCAGAGAGTGGGTCGAAGCCTCTCAGCATTCTGCAGTGTCTGTTCTCTAAGACCTAAAATTCTCGGGAAATTAAAAACTGAGTTGGCTATATTTTAAAGAAACAAAAGAAATCTGGAGTCAGGTTAAGATTGGAGGAACCTGCTTAGCAGAGATGGTCCCAGTCTGGACTGGTTGGACAATTCTCCAAAATGGTTCAGGAAACTGTACCCAAAACTAGGCCTGCTCTGGCCAAAACAGTCTTTTAAAGGGTGTGACACTCTTCTTCTCTCACTATCCACTATTTTTTTGTTTTGTTAACTCCCTTTCTGCCACATTTTATATACTGCCTAGATTTTATACAGTGCTTTTTTCACCGTTTTAGCCTCACAACTTCCTTGTAAGTTTAGGAAAGACAAGCGCTATTATCTCCATCTTACAGAGGGCAAATCTGTGTCATGGAGAAGTCATGTGATTTGCCCAAACTCACACAGCAGACAGGGAACAGACCTGTGATTTGAATCTGGGCCCTCCAACTCTTACACCCATGTTTGTCTCACAGGACCAAGCTGCTTCTGAAGAGTTGTCATGCAGATTTGAAGGAGATGTAACAGAAAGTGGACTCTGATCCCTAAGGAGAGTATGGATGAGTAGAACTAAGGGTTATCAACACTCCACTCCGCAGTGTCTGCATGGAAGGACAGTCCTTTGCTACCCTGATGCCTTTCCTATTTATAAAGTTGTTGCTCTTTTTGAATCTGCCTCTTAGTATATCTGCTCCTGGATGACTAACTTTCTGGGTTACTAGTCCTACCTCTGAAATGCTCCCCTTAGTCAACATCATTTTCCCTATGAAATCTTCTCTTCCTTTAGTGGATACCTTACTCCATTTATGCTCTTTTATTGTGTGTTTGCATTTATATAATACTATATTCTGGAGTTCTCTTTCTGCAAAGGGACCGGGCCAAAGAAAGTTCCATTTTTCCTGGACTTCCAGTTTAAGTTGGAGCAAAATATGTTACTTTGATGCCGATATAGTCTGTTTAGAAATGATAACAACGATGGTAATAATAATACATTTGTTTAGGACTTACTACGGTCCAAGTACCCCTCTCGGTGTCACACCTGGAGAGTTTCCAGTCCTCTACCACTCTCGACTACAGGAGGGAGAGTCTAGCAGAGGTCTACCCAATCCATTCCTAGCTTGGGCAGTGGCTAGCAAGTGGAAGGCAACCTGCTACAAGTCAAAACTCACCTGTGCTAGGCATCAGAGGCATGGGAGAGAGCCGAGGGTGGAGACACAAATTGACTATGAGGAAGGAGGCAATGGTAAACCACTTCCACCTCCAAGAAAACTCTATGGATACACTACCAAAACGATTACAGATGGAGGTGGAGTGTTCTGGGAAAGTTGTATCCGTGGAATTGCTATGAATCGGAGACGACTCAACGGCATAAGACGATGGTCTAAATATTGTTAATTTAATGATGGCATTTATTAAGTGCTTACTATGTGCAAAGCACTATTCTAAGCGCTGGGGAGGTTACAAGTTGATCAGGTTGTCCCACATGGGGCTCACAGTCTTCATCCCCATTTTACAGATGAGGGAATTGAGGCACAGAGAAGTGAAGGGACTTGCCCAAAGTCACACAGCTGACAAGTGGCAGAGCCGGAATTTGAAGCCGCGACCTCTGACTCCAAAGCCCAAGCTCTTTCCACTGATTCACGCTGCTTCCGTTCTATGTACTGGGTTTGATACGAGATAATTAGGTTGGTTATCGTCCCTGTCCAACAAGGAGCTCACAGTCTAAGTAAAAAGGAGAGAAGCAGCATGGCTCAGTGGAAAAGAGCCCAGGCTTTGGAGTCAGAGGTCATGGGTTCAAATCCCTGCTCTGCCAATTGTCAGCTGTGTGACTTTGGGCAAGTCACTTAACTTCTCTGGGCCTCAGTTACCTCATCTGTCAAATGAGGATTAAGACTGTGAGTCCCCCGAGGGACAACCTGATTGCCTTGTAACCTCCCCTGTGCTTAGAACAGTGCTTTGCACATAGTAAGTGCTTAATAAATGCCATCGTTATTATTATTATTATTATTACAAATGAAGAAATAAAGTGTCAGAGAAGTTGTGTCTGGCCCAAGGTCACACAGCAGGCAAGTGGCAGAACCTAGGTTGAGAGCTCACCTCATCCAGGAGGCCTTCCCAGACTGAGCCCCCCCATTTTCTTCTGCTCCTCCCCATCCCTCCCGCCCTTCCTCCTTCCCCTCCCCACAGCACTGGTGTATATTTGTACATATTTATTACTCCATTTTATTAATGATGTGTATAGATCTATAATTCTATTTATCTATTTTGATGGTATTGATGCCTGTCTACTTGTTTTGTTTTGTTGTCTGTCTTCCTCTTCTAGACTGTGAGCCCGTTGTTGGGTCGGGACCGTCTCTATATGTTGCCGACATACTTCCCAAGCGCTTAGTACAGTGCTCTGCACACAGTAAGCGCTCACTAAATATGATTGAATGAATGAATGAACTCAGGTCTTTTAACTCCCTGGACTCTGCTCTTTCTTCCAGACCATGCTACCCCAAGAACATCTAACAATTCACCAGCCTTTGCTAAATCATATTGCCCAAAATTCTAAAATATCCTTTCACTCATTTAGCTAATATTATTGCTAAAGATTTTATTAATTTTCAAGGCTTGTGTCTTCTATGACATCCCTTTCAGTACATAAAGCTGCTTTCTAAAGAAGGCAACTTTTATGGGATTTGGACTTGTCCCACAGGGACCCTTAATTGGAAAGGGAATCATTTTTTGCCTGATGTAGAAATTAATCGAAGTGAAGGTCTTGGGTTTCAACATGATGTAAAGCCAGAAACGTTCTCCAAAAATAATCAATTTTCTTCTGCACTCAATAGTCCTGCAGGTACTCATTTGGTTCTTTCATTGTCAGGGACATTTTCTGGGGAATTCCTTTTTGTGACATGGTTTGGGTTTTGTGCGTGAACCTCATTCATTTCTTATCCATCCAAATCCTTCTGTGGTGCCTACAGACTAATTTTATGTTTTACCACAGAAGTAAAAAAAGCCTTGAGTAAACTTTGAATATTATACAAAAAATAAATTGGAAATTAAAGACTATTAGAACATCCTGCAAGAAGCACTCTTGGATGTTTGATCTGAGCATTTCAAGCACAAATGCTGCCCACGTAGCACTGTTTCAATATGTTCAGCTGTCCAACAATAGGAAAGCTTTCCCAAATGATGACTATCTTGCTCGCCCCGGTCCCAAATGGGGTTCACAGTCTAAGAAGGAGGAAGAACCGGTACTGAATGCCCAATATAGAGATGAAGAAACTGAGGTGCAGAGTTGAGGATCTTGTCTAAGGTCACCCAGCAGACATGTGGTGGAGGCAGAATTAGAAGCCTGGCTTCTAATTCCAGGTCTTCCGAATTCTAGACCCTTTCTGACTACCTTCTTGGGCTATTAGCCTCACCTCTGAAAAGCTCCTTTATGAACGGCTTCATTTCCCGGGCCCAGGCTCTTAGCGCTAGATGATTGCCTCAGAATGGGGCCAGGACAGCCAAACCTGAATCAGTGAGCAGGGAATGTGTCCTTTATATTGCTCTATTGTATTCTCCTAAGTGCTTAGTACAGTGCTCTGCACACTGCAAGTGCGCAATAAATATGTTTGACTGACTGACTGATGGATTGGAAACTGCCACAGGGCAATTGATTCATTCATCCATTCATTCAATTGTATTTATTGAGCACTTACTGTGTGCAGAGCACTGTACTAAGCGCCTGGGAAGTACAAGTTGGCAACATACAGAGACAGTCCCCAACAACAGGAGTGTAGAGAAGAGGTAGAGGCAGAGAGAGATTATGTGCATGGCTTAACGGAAAGAGCCCGGGTTTGGGAGTCAGAGGTCGTGGGTTCTAATCCCAGCTCCACTTGTCAGCTGTGCAACTTTGGGCAGGTCACTTAACTTCTCTGTGCCTCAGTTCCCTCATCTGTAAAATGGGGATTAAGACTGAGCCCCAAGTGGGACAACCTGATAACCTGGTATCTACCCCAGTGCTTAGAATAGAGCTTGGCACATAGTAAGCACTTAACAAAGACCATCATAATTGTTATTGTGCAGGGCCTCACGTGACCAATTAATATAGCCACAGGGAGCAGGATTATCTGAATAATGTGTATAGGAAATCTATTAGCAAAGGGTGTCTCAGTGGGAAGAGCCCAGGCCTGGGAGTGAAGAAACCTGGGACCTAATCCCAGACCTGCTATTTGCCTGCTGTCAAACAAAAAGTCCTCACTCTCAGCTTCAGAACTCTCCATCACCTTGACCCTTCTTACCTCACCTCCCTTCTCTCCTTCTACAGCCCAGTCACACACTCCACTCCTCTGCTGCTAACCTTCTCGCTTTGCCTTCTTCTTGCCTGTCCTGCCGTCGACCCCTGGCCCACATCCTACCTCTGGCCTGGAATGCCCTCCCTCCTCAAATCTGCCAAACAACACTCTTACCCACTTCGAGGCCCGACTGAACACACACCTCCTCCAAGATGCCTTCCCAGACTAAGACCACCTTTTCCTCAGATCCCCCTTCCCTCCACATCGCCCCGACTCGCTCTCTCTGCTCTATCCCCCTCTCCCCTTCCCATTGCACTTATGTATATATGCATGTATCTATAATTATATTTATTTATATTGATGCCTGTTTATTTGTTTTGATGTGTATATATCAATAGTTCTATTTATGCCTGCTTTCTGGTTTTGATGTCTATCTCCCACCCCTTCTTGTAAACCCGGTGTGAGCAACGATTATCCCTATTCCTCAATTGTGCTTTCCAAGCTCTTAGTACAGTGCTCAATAACTACAGTAAGTGCTCATTAAATAAGATTGAATGAATGAATTAATGAATGAATTAATGAATGAATGTGACTCAGAGCACTTATCTTCTCTGTGCTTCAGTTTCCTCATCTGTAAAATTAGAATTAAATATATGTTCTTCCCTGTTAGACTGTTAGACCCACATGGGACAGGGAACTTCTCCTATCTGCTGATATTATATCTACCCCAGTGTTTCATGCAGTGCTTGGCACATAGTAAGAGCTTAACAAATGGCAATTACTAGGTATACAGAACTGTGCAATAAATATTTCCTGCTTTGATCATCTGAAACACATCTTGCAGAGCCTAAAGAACAGCTTGGGAGGTTAAGGAATTGTAGGGGCTTGATATATATTTTCCACCAGATGTCTGTCTTTTCACCATCAAGTCTTACTGCACTTGGAGCAATTCATTCACTCATTCAATCAATCATATTTATTGAGTTCTTACTGTGTGCAGAGCACTGCACTAAGCACATGGAAAGTTCAATTCAGCAACAGGGACAATCCCTACCCAACAATGGGCTAACAGTCTAGAAGGGGGAGACAGACAACAAAACAAAACAAGTAGACAGGCATCAATAGCATCAATATAAATAATAGAATTATAGATATAGACACATAATAAATAAATAAATAGAATAATAAGTATGTACATACATACACAAGTGGAAAGGGGTGGGTGGGGTAGAGCAGAGGGAGGGAGTAGGAGCAATGGAGAGGGGAGGAGGACAGAGGAAAAAATGGGCTTAATCTGGGAAGGCCTCCTGGAGGAGGTGAGCTCTCAGTAGAGCTTTGAAGGGGTGAGGTGAACTAGTTTGGCAGATGTGAGGAGGGAGGGCATTCCAGGCCAGAGGTAGGACGTGGGCCAGGGGTCGACGGTGGGATAGGTGAGAACGAGGCACAGTGAGGAGGTTAGTGGCAGAGGAGTGCCGCTACTCTACTCCTACTCTATCCTAATCCTCCTCTACCTCTCAGCTGCCTTTGACCCTGTGGTCCACCCCCTTCCCCTCAACACACTATCCAACCTTGGCTTCACAGACTCCATCCTCTCCTGGTTCTCCTCTTATCTCTCCGGCCATTCATTCTCTGTCTCCTTTGCGGGCTTCTCCTCCCCCTCCCATCCCCTTACTGTAGGGGTTCCTCAAGGGTCCATCCTTCATCCCCTTCTGTTCTCTATCTATACTCACTCCCTTGGTGAGCTCATTCGCTCCCACGGCTTCAATTATCATCTCTACGCTGATGACATCCAAATCTACATCTCTGTCCCTGCCCTCTCTCCCTCCCTCCAAGTTCGTATCTCCTCCTGCCTTCAGGATATCTCCATCTGGATGTCTGCCCGCCATCTAAAACTCAATATGTCCAAGACTGACCTCCTTATCTTCCCTACCAAACCCTGCCCTCTCCCTCACTTTCCCATCACTGTAGATGGCTCTACCATCCTTCCTGTCTCACAAGCCCACACCCTTGGTGTCATCCTGGACTCCACTCTCGCTCACCCCACACATCCAGTCCGTTTCACCAAAACCTGCTGGTATCACCTCCACAACATTGCCAAGATCCGCCCTTTCCTCTCTATCCAAACCACTACCTTTCTGGTTTAATCTCTCATCCTATCCCAACTGGATTACTGCCTCAGCCTCCTCTCTGATCTCCTATCTTCCTGTCTCTCCCAGCTTCAGTCTATACTTCACTCTGCTGCCTGGATCATCTCTGTGCAGAAACACTCTGTGCATGTTACTCCCCTCCTCAAAAATCTCCAGTGGTTGCCTGTCAACCTACAAATCAAGCAAAAACTCCTCACTCTCGGCTTCAAGGTTCTCCATCACCTCACCGCCTCCCACCTCACCTCCCTTCTCTCCTTCTACAGCCCAGCCTACACCCTCCGCTCCTCTGCCACCACTAACCTTCTCGTTGTACCTCATTCTTGCCTGTCGCGCCGTTGCCCCCCGGCCCATGTCCTTCCCCTGACCTGGAATGCCCTCCCTCCACACATCCACCAAGCCAGCTCTCTTCCTCCCTTCAAAGCCCTACTGAAAGTTCATCTCCTCCAGGACTCCTTCCCAGACTGAGCCCCCCTTTTCCTCTCCTCCTCCCCATCTCCCCCTCCCTATCTCCTTCCCCTCCCCACAGCACTAGTATATATATTTGTACAGATTTATTACTGTATTTATTTTACTTGTACATATTTACTATTCTATTTGTTTTAATAATGTACATATAGCTTTAATTCTATTTGTTCTGACGATTTTGACCCCATCTACATGTTTTGTTTTGTTTTCTGTCTCCCGCTTCTAGACTGTGAGCCTGTTTCTGCATAGGGACCGTCTCTATAGGTTGCCGACTTGTACTTCCCAAGCACTTAGTACAGTGCTCTGCACACAGTAAGCGCTCAATAAATACAATTGAATGAATGAGTGGAGAGTGTGGGCTAGGCTGTAGAAGGAGAGAAGGGAGGGGAGGTAGGAAGGGGCAAGGTGATAGAGAGCTTTAAAGCCAGTTGTGAGGAGTTTTTGCTTCATATGAAGGTTGACAGGCAACCACTGGAGATTTCTGAGGAGAGGGGTGACATGCCCAGAGCATTCTGTAGAAGGATAATCTGGGCAGCAGAGTGAAGTATAGACTGAAGTGGAGAGAGACAGGAGTTTGGGAGATCAGAAAGGATGCTGATGCAGTAATCCAGATGGGATATGATGAGTGACTGTACTAACAAGGTAGCAGTTTGGATGGAGAGGAAAGACCGGATCTTGGTGATGCTATGAAGATGAGACCGGCAGGTTTGATGATGGACTGGATGTGTGGGGTGAATGAGAGAGCGGAGTCGAGGATGACACCAAGTTTCTGGGCTTGTGAGACAGGAAGGATAGTAGTGTCATCCACAGTGATGGGAAAGTCAGGGAAAGGATGAGGTTTGGGAGGGAAGATAAGGAGCTCAATCTTGGACATGTTGAGTTTTAGTGGTGAGTGGACATCCAGTTGGAGATGTCCTGAAGGCAGGAGGAGGTACGAGCCTGGAGAGAAGGAGAGAGAACAGGGGAGGAGATGGAGATTTGAACATAATCATGGTAAAAATGATAGTTGAAGCTGTGGGAGCAAATAGGAGTTCACCAAGGGAGTGAGTATAGATGGAGTACAGAAGGGGACCAAGAACTGACCCCTGAGGAAGCCCTACAGTTAGGGGATGGGAGGGGGAGGAGGAGCCCAGGAAGGAGACTGAGACTGAATGGCCAGAGAGATAAGAGGAGAACCAGGAGAGGATGGAGTCTGGGAAGACAAGTTTAGATGATGTGTTGAGGAGGAGGGCATGTTCGACAGTGTAAAAGGCAGTGTCAATTGAAACTAGCACTCCTATTGTTTGATAGCAGAACATATTGAAATAGTACAATTTAAATGGGCACAATATGAGCTTGCGCAACTCAGAAGATCAAATTTATCCAAGGGTGTTTCTTGCAGGATGTCCTAATAGTCTTCAATTCCCAATTTAATTTTTTCTGTAATAATGAAATATCGAAAATGTCTTAGGGCCTTTTTAGAGTTCTATGGTAAAACATAAATTAATCTTGTAAGCATCACAGAAGGATTTGGATGGATAAGAAATGCATGAGGTTTATGCACAAAACCCAAAACATGCCACAAAATGGTAATTCCCCAGAAAATGTCCCAGCCAATAGGGAACCAGATAGGTACCTACAGGACTATTGAATGCGGAAGAAAATTGATTATTTTTGGAGGATTTTTCTGGCTTCACTGTGTGGTGAAATCCAACGACTTTACTTTGATTAATTTCCGTATCAGGGAAAGAATAATCTCCCTTTCTTCAAGTGTTTCTGTGGCACAAGTCCAAATCCCATAAAAGGTCAAATATGTTCATCAGTTTCTGCCTGGCCACCCATCTGCTATGAAGCATTTGGAAAACTGTTCGCAGCACGTATTTTCGCAACTTCATCCATTCTATTATCTAGACTTGAATGAAGTGAAAAAGCATATCTTGAAGGAGCTGCAGAGGAGGTTTTGAGAACGTGTGTAATAGTCCAATCATAAAGCTACTCCCTTGGCAACAGATGGTGGCCCTTACTTTAAGTCCCTTGTGGAAAAGGACCATCAAGCATGAATGGGGTAGATGAATGCCAACTTTAAGGTTTTGCAGGCTTTCAGAGAATTTACTAATACTGTAATACTAATAATGTATTCAGAGAGGTCAGGGAAGGTCCCACTTAGAAAAATAAAATTGCTAAACATAACGACTATTATACTAGCAATAAATCACATACTAATAGCATTGATAATGAGTAATAGGAAGGCCAGAAGTTTTTCCTCTGAGTTCAGTGCTTCTTTATGTATTCTGGCCTTAATCAACCAACAGGCATAATCTTCCTGCCCTCGCTTCTCTCCAATGCCATCGCCCCCCCACCACCCCCCACCATCCTCTTGGAGTCTCCCTATGTTTCCTAAAGTAACTCAAGATTAAATCTCTTTCTTCCTATCTAAAACTATCCCCTCCATCTGTGCATCTGACCCCATCCCTTCATAGTAGAAGCAGTGTGGCTCAGTGGAAAGAGCCCGGGCTTTGGAGTCAGAGGTCATGAGTTCAAATCCCAGCTCTGCCAATTGTCAGCTGTGTGACTTCGGGCAAGTCGCTTAACTTCTCTGTGCCTCAGTTACCTCATCTGGAAAATGGGGATTAAGACTGTGAGCCCCCCATGGGACAACCTGATCACCTTGTAACCTCCCCAGCTCTTAGAACAGTGCTTTGCACATAATAAGCACTTAATAAATGCCATCATTATTATTATTATTATATCTGTTTAAAACATCTGTCCCCTCTCTTCTTCCCTCCTTGACTGCCATCTTCAACTGTTAAGTTTCTAATGGCTTCTTCCCCACTGTTTTCAAATGTGCCTTTGTTTCTCCTATCCTAAAAAAAAAACCACCCTTAACCCCATGACTCCCTCCACTTATCACCACATCTCCCTCCTACCATTTCTATCCAGCCTTATTGAGAGAGTTGTTTACACCTATTGTCTCCACTTCCTATCCTCCAATTCTCTCCTAGATCCCCTCCAATCTGGCTTCTGCTCCCTTCACTCCACAGAAACAGACTCTTTAAGATAATGAATAATCTACTTATTGAAAAATGTGTCAGTCTCTATTCCATCCTAATCCTCCTAGACCTCTCAGTTGCTTTTGATACTGCAAACCACCCCCTCCTTCTTGAAATGTTATCCAATCTTGGATTCACTGACACTCTCCTCTCGGTTCTCCTCCTATCTCTCTGACTGCTACTTCACAGTCCCTTTTGCTGGCTCCTCCTCTGCCTCCCACCCTCTGACAGTAGGAATCTCTAAAGGCTCAGTTCTAGATCTTCTCCTATTCTCCCACTGCATCCACTCCCTTAGAGAACTCATTCTTTTCCGTGGGTACCACTAACCCTCAGCCCTGGATCACCTGCACAGTCTGCCTCCTTCGCTCTTGTGCCTAAGGTGCGGGGCACTGCTGGCAGAAATCTGAATATCAGGCCACCTTTGTCCACTTCAAGTTTATCCTTGCGTGCTTCAACTCTTCTGTCCTCTACTCTGCCCGGCAAATTTATTTCTCTACCCTTATTGACACCCATTCCCATCGCCCTCACCAGGTGTTCTGGACATTTAAACCCCTCCTTAGGTCCCCTGTCCCCCACCTCTCCACTCCCTTGCCTCCAGTGACCTTGCCACCTATTTTATTAAGAAAAATTGACACCATCATGTGTGAGCTCCTTAAAATCATTCTCTGGCTGTTCATTCTCAGTCTCCTTTTTGGCTCCTCCTCTTCCTCCCACCCACTAACTGTGTGTGTGGAGGTCCCCCAGGGTTCAGTTCTGGGTCCCCTTCTATTCTCCATCTACACCCACTCCATTGGAGAACTATTCACTCCTATGGCTTAAACTACAACCTCTATGTGGATGCTACTCATATCTACATCTCCTGCCCTGATCTCTCTTCCTCTTTCCCATCTCACATCTCCTCCTGCCTTCAAGACATCTTTACTTGGCTGTTCTCCCACCATCTCAAACTTAACATGTCCAAAACAGAGCTCCTTATCTTCCCACTCAAACTCTGTCCTCCCCCTGACTTTTCTATCACTGTAGAAGGCACCACCAACGTTTCTGTCTCACAAGCCCATAGCCTTGGCATTATCCTTGACTCATCTCTGTCATTCAACCCACATAGTCAATTCATCACCAAATCCTGTCATTTCCACTTTCACAGCATAGCTAAAATCTACCCTTTCCTCTCATCAAAACTCCTACCACGTTAGTACAATCGCTCATCCTCTCTTGCCTGGATTACTGCATTAGCCTCCTTGTTGACCTTCCAGCCTCCTGTCTCTCCCCACCCCAGTCCATACTTCACTTTGCTGCCCGGATCATTTTTCTACAAAAATGTTCAGGTCACGTCACCCCACACCTCCAAAAACTCCAGTGGTTTCCCATCCATCTCCACATCAAACAAAAACTCCTCATTATTGGTTTCAAAGCACTCCACCACCCTGCCCTGTCCAACCTCACCTTGCTTCTTTCCTTCTACTCCCCAGCTCACTCACTTTATTTTCCTAGTGCTAACATTCTCACCGTGTTTCAATCTCACCTGTTTGGCCACTGACCCCTAGCCCACATCCTGTCTCTGGCCTGGAATGCCCACCCTCCTCAAATTCATGAGACAATTACTCTCCCCTCACTTCAAAATCTTATTGAAGGCACATCTCCCCCAAGAGACCTTCTCAGACTAAGCCCCACTTTTCCTCATCTCCTACTTCCTTCTGCATCACCCTGATGTGCTCCCTTTTTCTTCCCCCGTCCCAGCCCCACAGCACTTATATATGTATGCATATATTTATTTGTATTGTTATCTGTTTAGGCTTTAAGTTCATTGTGGGCAGGGAATGTCACTGTTTTTTGTTGTATTGCACTTTCTCAAGATTTTAGTACTGTTCTCTATTGAGTACTGTACTGCTGAGAACTGAGTACTTTTGAGAAGCAGCGTGGCTTAGGGGGTAGAGCACGGCCCTGGGAGACAGAATGTCATGGGTTCTAATCCCAGCTCTGCCACCTGTCTTCTGTGTGACCTTGGGTAAGTCACTGAGCTTCTCTGAGGCTTAGTTACCTCATCTGGAATATGGGGATTGAGATTGTGAATCCCACATGGGTCACGGACTGTGTCCAACCCCATTTGCTTGTTCCCAGCATGGCTTAGTGGAAAGAGCCCGGGTTTGGGATTCAGAGATCGTGGTTTCCAATCCCGGCTCCACCACTTGTCAGCTGTGTGACTTTGGGCAAGTCACTTAACTTCTCTGTGCCTCAGTTACCTCATCTGTACAATGCAGACTGACCTTTAGCCCCACGCGGGACAACCTAATTACCTCGTATCTACCCCACTGCTTAGAACAGTGCTTGGCACACAGTAAGCACTTAACAAATGGCATCATCATCATTATAGTTACTCTTCACACAGTAAGTGCTCAATAACTACTACTGAATGAATGAATGGGTTAAATTAACATCACTATGAATATGATTCCCAAATCTACATCTCCAGCCTTGTTATTTCTCCTTCCCTGCAATTTTACATTTCCTCCTGCCTTCATGACATATTCATTCATTCATTCAATCGTATTTATTGAGTGCTTACTGTGTGTAGAGCACTGTACTAAGTGCTTGGGAAGTACAAGTTGGCAGCATATAGAGATGGTCCCTACCCAACAACGGGCCCATATATCTACTTGGATGTCCTGCCAATGTCTCAAATTAAACATGCCCCAAACTGAACTCCTTTTCTTCCCACCCAAACCCTGTCCTCCCCCATATTTTCCATCACTGTAGACTATACCACTATCCTCCCTACCTTACAAACCCTTAACTGTAGCACTGTCCTCAACAATCTCTCTCATTGCACCCAAATCTATCACCAAATCCTGCTGATTCTACCTTCGTGACATTGCTAAAATCCACCCTTTTCTCTCCTTCCAAACTGCTACTCTGCTGATCCAAGCACTTATCCTATTCTGCCTTGACAACTGCATCTGCCCCTTCAATGACTTTCCAGTCTCCTGCCTCTCCCCACTCCAATCCAGACATCACTCTTCTGCACAAACTGTTTATAATAAAAAACATTTAATTCATATTTCTTCATTACTAAAGAGCCTCCAATGGAGGCCCATCCACCTCCGCATCTACAGAATCTCTTTAGCCCTGGTTTTAAAGCACTCAACCAGCTCACCCTACCCTACACCACCTCACTGGTGGAAAGAGCCCGGGCTTTGGAGTCAGAGGTCATGGGTTCAAATCCCGGCTCTGCCAACTGTCAGCTGTGTGACTTTGGGCAAGTCACTTCACTTCTCTATGCCTACGTTACCTCATCTGTAAAATGGGGATTAAGACTGTGAGCCCCCTGCGGGACAACCTGATGGCCTTGTAACCTCCCCAGCGCTTAGAACAGTGTTTTGCACATAGTAAGTGCATAATAAGTGCCATTATTATTATTATTATTATCATTACTATTACTACAACCCAGCCTGCACAGTCCGATCCTCTAGTGCCAATTTACTCAGTCTCCCAAGCTCATCTATCTCACTGCCAACACCTTTCCTAGCATCGCCTCTTCCTCCATAGGTGCTACTGCTACTCTCTTCATGTTCAAAGCACTACTAAGGATACAACTCCTCCAAGAGGCCTTCCCCGATTAATCCGCTTTTCCCCGGCTTGCTCTCCCTTCTGCGTCGTCTATATGCCTCAATCCAACCTTTGGACATCTGATATTCACCTCATCCTCAGAGAACTTAAGTATACATCTTTAAATTGTAAGTTACTAATTTATTCATATTGATGTCTGTCACCCCTCTAAACTATAAACTCATTATGGGTAGGAAGCGTGTCTGCTAATTCTGTTGTACTGTACTAATGCTTAATACAGTGCTCTGCAGTAAGTGCTCAATATATATGTTTTTCTAATGGAATTTATTAAGCGCTTACTATGTGCAAAGCACTGTTCTAAGCGCTGGGGAGGGTACAAGGTGATCAGGTCATCCCACGTGGGGCTCACAGTCTTGATCCCCATTTTACAGATGAGGTAACTGAAGCACAGAGAAGTGAAGTGACTTGCTCAAAGTCACACAGCTGACACGTGGCAGAGCCAGGATTTGAACCCATGACCTCTGACTCCAAAGCCCGGGATCTTTCCACTGAACCACGCTGCTTCTCTTATGATTGATTGGCTAAGTAATTTTATCATTGTGTTTTTTTATCCAACATTTCTACTGCACTCAATTCTGCCATAATGCTTGTTTTCATTTCATATTTTGGTCTCCTCATAGGCCACCCTGCCTCCAGTTTTTCCCCTCTCCAGTCAATGTTTCATTCTACTTCCTGGATCATTTTCCTAAAATGCTATCATTCATTCATTCATTCATTCAATCGTATTTATTGAGTGCTTACTGTGTGCAGAGCACTGTACTAAGCACTTGGGAAGTATAAGTTGGCAACATAAATAGATGGTCCCTACCCAACAGTGGGCTCACAGTCTAGAAGACTGTCCTGCAATCATTCAACCAATCAACAGTATTCACTGGGCTCTTACTGTGCGTACAGCACTATGATAAGTGCTTGGGAGAGTGCAATATAATAAAAAAGTATAGACGACCCCTGCTCAAAAGGAGGTTACAGACTGGACTAGAGACAGCACAAATTTAAAGCTTCACTGGTTATCCATTCCTTTCTATATCAAGACGTTCCTGACCACTGGTTTTAAGACACTCTATCATTTATTTCCTTTTTATCCACTATCTTCCATCACTCCCGAGATAGTACTCATCATTCTTCTCAAGTTCACTTTCTCACTATGCTTCATTCTCGACTCTGATCTCTCGATCACATGGCACTTTCCCCACCTAAACATCTGCCAGACTATAACTCTCCCTGTCTTCTGAAAAACTTCTGTGAAATCGCAGTTCCTCCAGGAGGCTTCCTTGGGTATTTTGCCACCATCACTAGTCATTATTACTATCATTATTATCATTGTTAGCATGATATTTGTTAAGCACTTGCTATAATAATAATGATGATGATATTTATTAAGTGCTTACTATGTGCAAAGCACTGTACTAGCACTGGGGAGGTTACAAGGTGATCAGGTTGTCCCACGGGGGGCTTACAGTCTCCATCCCCATTTTCCAGATGAGGGAACTGAGCCAAAGAGAAGGTAAGTCAGCGTGGCTCAGAGGAAAGAGCCCAGGCTTTGGAGTCAGAGGTCACGGTTTCAAATCCCGGCTCCGCCAAGTGTCAACTGTGTGACTTTGGGCAAGTCACTTAACTTCTCTGTGCCTTAGGTACCTCATCTGTAAAATGTGGATTAGGACTATGAGCTCCCCCGTGAGACCACCTGATCACCTTGTAACCTCCCCAGCGCTTAGAACAGTGCTTTGCACATAGTAAGTGCTTAATAAATGCCATTATTATTATTATTATTAAGTGACTAGCCCAGAGTCACACAGCTGACAAGTGGCAGATCAGAATTTGAACCCATGACCTCTGACTCCAAAGCCTGGGCTCTTTCCACTGAGCCATGCTGTTATATGTCAAGTACTGTTCTAAGTGTTAGGGTAGAAACTAATTATTCAGGTTGGACACAGTCCCTTTCTTACATGAGACTTACAATTTAAGTAGAAGGGAGAACAAGTATTGAAACCTCACTTAATTGAGGAAACAGAGACAGAGAGAAGTTAAGTGACTTGCCCAAGGTAACACTGCAAGCAATTGTACGAATTGGGATTAGAACCCAGGTGCTCTGACTCCCAGCTCCGTGCTCTTTCTACTAGTCTACACTACCCAACTATCTCGTTAGCAATTTTACACCACTACAGGTCTTAAACACGCACATACACATTGTACAAAACAGCTTACATATGTTACTACTTAAGCACTTCTTTCAATCGGGAACATATTTTATATATCTCTCCCATTAAATTGTAAACTTCTTAAAAGCATGGATTGCTTATTCAATCTCAGTTGTACTCTCTTAAGGGCCTAAAACATTTCTCTGCACACAGTAGATGCTCAATAATGGAAGATAGAATGCGGGAGCTAGTGATTATTTGACAATGCAGCATTTTGGAAGCAATTCATTTCTGTGTTGGAAGAAACAGTTTATGTGCATGTTTGAATATTGGGTTCAGTGAGTAGCCAACTACCTTAATGGAAAGTTTTGGTGGGTATCCAAGTTCCTTAATGTAAGGTTTTGCAAAAGTGCAACATTATAGGAGAATTAGGTATATCTTCCACAGTCTACTAGGTGTATTCCACCCAACTTCTTAGGTCAATTGGTACAGTATTTACTTTTATAAGGGAGGATAAAGCTTTTTTGTTTGCTAAAGATAAAGAGTAAATGAACTCTGTGCTGTTATATTATACTAGCTATGTCACTGTAAATGTCCCATTATTCTCCTATCTGTCCATTTATGTTGTTTTGTATATTGTTTTACATTCATATTCTTTCATCTTTCTACCGTATCTGTGGCCAAGACCTTGTTCATCTCATTTTTGGATTGCGAGCCCCCCCAGAGGGCCAGGATGCATTTCTAGCCCAGACGTCTGTATTTTTTGTTGTTGTTTTTGTTGGATCCATCGAACAGTTGCTTTTAGAAGTCACGATGACTTCTAGAACATCTCTGAGTCTACTGATCCTGGGGAGTCTCGGCCCTCTTGACTATAAGCTCGTTGTAGGCAGGGAATGTGTCTGTTTACTGTTGTACTGTACTTTTCCTAGTGCTTAGTACAATACTCTGTACTATTTACTGACTGACTGACAAATGAAGACCCGCTCAGGGCTTGGGTTGCTATCCAGGTCTTAGAAAAGTGCTTTGCACATAGTAAGTGCTTAACAAATGCCATCATTATTAGAAAGGACTGTGCAATCCCTTGACAATCCCTGGACTTTTCTACACCATGACTTTTAGTTATGGCATCTGTTGCCATGGGACATTGTGTTGACAGAACATGTGGATGGGTCCAGAATGACTTTGACTAATTCATGCACAAGAGATCTAAAATGGAAGGTCATATTTGGGATGTTTCAGAGAATTGGCCTTTGGAATATTCTGAGCTCCCCTGTAATGTGTGAGCTCCTTGTGGGCAGGGAATGTATCTAGGGATTCTATTATATTGTACTAATTCATGCACAAGAGATCTGAAATGGAAGGTCAGATTTGGGATGTTTCAGAGAACTGGCCTTTGGAAGACTGTGAGCTCCCCTTTAATGTGTGAGCTCCTTGTGGGCAGGGAATGTATCTAGGGATTCTGTTATATTGTACTAATTCATGCACAAGAGATCTAAAATGGAAGGTCAGATTTGGGATGTTTCAGAGAACCGGCCTTTGGAAGACTGTGAACTCCCCTTTAATGTATGACTCTCCCAATTGCTTAGTAGAGTGCTCTGTGCATGGTAAGCACTCAATAAACATGATGGATTGATTGATGAGATGGGTTAAAAATCGATGCATTTGAAGTAGGTTTTGTCTTGTCTTATGCTGTTGAGTTGTCTCCGACGCATAACGACACCAAGGATGTATCTCTCCAAGAATGCCACATCTCCACCTGCAATCGTTCTGGTAGTTTATGCATAGATTTTCTTGGTAAAAATATGGAAGTGGTTTACCCCATTGTCTCCTTCCATGCAGTAAACTTGAGTCTCCTCCCTCGACTCTCTCCCGTTCCGCTGCTGCCCAGCACAGGGGTGTTTTGACTTGTAGTAGATTGCCTTCCTAGCCTTCCACTCACTAGCCACTGCCGAAGAGAGGAATGGAATAGATATGCCTCTGCTCGACTCTCCCTCCCATAGTAAATACTGGTAGAGTACTGGAAACTTTCAAGGTGTGACTCTGAGAGAGGGATGAAATAGGTACATAATAATAACAATAATAATAATGGCATTTATTAAGCACGTACTACATGCAAAGCACTGTTCTAAGTGCTGGGGAGGTTACAAAGTGATCAGGTTGCCCCCTGGGGGGCTCACAGTCTTAATCCCCATTTTGCAGATGAGGTAACTGAGGCCCAGAGAAGTTAAGTGACTTGCCCAAGGTCACACAGCTCACAATTGGCGGAGTACGGGATTTGAACCCATGACCTCTGACTCCAAAGCCCGGGCTCTTTCCACTGAGCCACGCTGCTTCTCTATGAAGCATGTGAATGGATAGTGGAGAGAAAAATTAAGGAATGTTAGAATAATGGGGATGCTTATAAAGAGGACAGCTCTAGATGGCAAACCCATTGTGGGCAGGGAAAGTTTCTACCCAAACTGCTGTATTTGACTTCCCCAAGCCCAAGACTTAGTGGATAGAGTGCAGGAGGACCTGGCTTCTAATCCCAGCTCCTCCACTTAATTTCTGTGTCTCAGTTACCTCATTTGTAAAATAGGGGTTAAAACTATGAGCCTTTTTTATATACCCCAGTGCTTAGAACATTTCCTGGTATATATTAAGCACATACGTATTCTGCACACAATAAGTACTCAACTGATTGACTGAACCATTATTTTGATTTTACAAACATCATGGTGACACTATTAGAGATAAACCTGGGCTGACATCAGCTCTGGTGTAGTCTTATAATTGCAGTGATTATGTTATTTATTATCTAAACCCTGTTCCAGTTTATTTAAATATCATAAAGTATCATTTGGAATTGTTTTTTCCAAAGCATTTCCCATTATATATCTCGGTTTTGTCTTCAAAACACCCCTCTGTGGTGGGGAAAGGCAGTTATTATTGTCCCTGTTTCATAGATTAGTCATTCATTCATTCAATCAATCATATTTATTAGGGGCTTTATGTGTGCAGCATGTACCAAGTGCTTGGGAAAGTACAACAATAAAAACACATTCCCTTCCCACCATGAGCTCACAGTCTAGAGATGAAATACAGGAACTGGGTGAGGTCCTCGTGGGCACGTAATGTGGCTGTTGTATTGTCTCCCAAATACTTAGTACGGTAAACACTCAATAAATATCCTCAATAGAGGAGTAAAATCTCTCGTCAAGATCACACAGCAGGCCAGTAGAAGAAATGGAACTAACACCCAGTAACCTGCAGCTCTCAGACCTGATCTCTATCCATTATACCAAGCTGCCTCTCTAAAATAAGTTGTTAAGAGTTCACTGGCTGAAAGAGCAAAGCAGGTTCACCTGGTGCTCAGAGAAGCTGGCTCAAACAATGGATAATAGAGAAGCAACGTGGCTCAGTGGGAAAGAGCCCGGGCTTTGGAGTCAGAGGTCATGGGTTCAAATCCCAGCTCCACCACTTGTCAGCTGTGTGACTTTGGGCAAGTCACTTAACTTCTCTGGGCCTCAGTTCCCTCATCTGTAAAATGGGGATGAAGACTGTGAGCCCCACGTGGGACAACCTCATCACCTTGTATCCTACCAGAGCTTAGAACAGTGCTCTGCACATAGTAAGCACTTAATAAATGTCATCATCATTATTATTATTATTATAATTCATTCCCAAACTGCAGTGTTAAGTGGTAATTGAAAGCTTGTGCTTTGTCTCTGTGATGAATGGTTCCATCTCTCAGTTGGTTTTTCTGACTTTGAACCAAGAAATGTATGGTCTAAAATCTATACAATGGACACTGGTTCACTGGTGGTGTTCCCTGATGTGGTTAGATGACCTCTCCGGGGTGAACAGGAAACCCAGGGAGGAGATGCGGGGTGGATTTAGTTTGGCGTATGTCTGTGATATGGTTGAGCATGCTCATTCATGCACAGTGAAAGCCCAGGACCTTATCCATGTTAATGGTAATAATTGCGGTACTTATTATGCATTTACTATGCACAGGCACTGTACTAAGCATTGGGGTGGATACAAGGTAATTGGGTTGGACATAGTTCCCTTTGCACTTAGGGCTCACAGTCTTAATCCCCATTTTACAAATAAGGTAACTGAGGCAAAGAGAAGTGAAGTGACTTGCCCCTGGTCACACAGCAGACAAGTGGTAGAGCCAGAATTTGAACTCAGGTCCTTCTGATTCCCTGGCCCATGCTCTATCCATTAGGCCATGCTGCTTCTATATACAGCTTACTATTAGCAGAGCACTGTACTAAGTGCTTGGGAGAATAAAATTCAACAGAATTAGCAAAAATGTTCCCTGCTTCCCCTTCTAGACTGTGAGCCCATTACTGGATAGGGACCGTCTCTAAAGGTTGCCGACTTGTACTTCACAAGCGCTTAGTCCAGTGCTCTGCACACAGTAAGCACTCAATAAATACGATTGGATGAACAAATGAATGAACAATTTTACAGTCTAGAGGGGAGACAGACATTAATTCATTCAATCATTCAGTTGGATTTATTGAGTGCTTACTGTGTTCAAAGCACTGCACTAAGCGATAAATAAATAATAAGTAATTTATGATACTTGTACAATAGTATTATAATTGTATAATATATAATTTAAAGATATGTTCATAAGTCTTATGATTGATCAACTATAAAAGCTTGGAAAGCACTACTTAAGAATATGCTTCACAAAATTCAGAGGAGGAAGAAATAGGCTATAATAAGTGAAGTCATACCAGTAAAGGACAGAATCTGAAATTTATGGATTGGAGGAAGGAAACTAAATCAAGAATTATTGTCCTCAATTATGCTAGATATTAGATCATTAAATACACGTGTGCACGCATGCACAAACAATACCGGTATATCTGCAATATGCAGCTGGTGAATTTTACCAAATGTTGGTGATAGTTTGACCTCAAAAAATGTTGCAAAGAATACATGTTAGACCAATTGACTAGAAAAAAGCAAAGACAACTGGTCACCTATTTGAAAACGTAGCATATTTACTGTGTGATGATAATGTGATGAGATGCAGCATGGCGGAGAGAGCACAGCCTAGGAGTCAGAAGGTCATGGGTTCTAATCCTGACTGTGCCACCTGTCTGCAGTGTGACCTTGGGCAAGTCACTTTACTTCTCTGTGCCCCAGTTACCTCATCTGTGCAACTGGGGATTGAGACTGTGAGTCACATGGAGGACCTGGACTGTGCCCAGCCCAATTATCCTGCATTTATCTCAGTGCTTAGAACAGTGCCTGGCACATAGTAAGCACTTAACAAATGGCATTATTATCATTATTATTGTAATCAATGGAGCATTTGCAAATGAAAGAAAATATTATCTGTGAGTAATGGGGAGTTCAGGGTGCATAGATTCTGAAGGGAGATGGGTGAGTCTATTATGTTTTCCCAGATACCAAGTGAGTTGAGAATAGTGTAGTGTTCCTTTATCCTACTGAAGGATCCCAGAAATCCCGGTGATCTCAGAAATATAGATACCTGTGTATGTGACCATTACGATCAATACTGAATTGAACAAGAGGGTCAAAGAAACCCATGTCTCTCCCTGTCAACAGAAGTCAGTCACACACCAGCTCAAGAAAACAACTTTTTCCAGATCAAAAAAAACATTACATGATGAAGGATTGAAAGCTCAAGGAAATAAAACGGAAGGTCCCGGAATAAAGAAATTGAGTTCTTCTTGTAGAAGAAGAATTTCTGCATTTCTGAGTTTCTTGGCTTGGCACACCTAGCCAACCGGGACCCTCCAAAACTAGGAAGAACTGTTTGCTTGTAAATGCTGTACAATCTAGAAATCTACCCAAAGGATTCTCCTTGATATGACTGCATTCCTGAACTTAATCTAGCTGGTGCTTCTGCTATCGGTCATCAGCAAGTATAACACCCAATCTCTTGTCAGTGGTGAAGCAAGTGTTTTCACTCACCATCCCCTTTAAAAACAGCTTAACCTCTTAATCTTTGGAGATCATAAGAAGTGCTTATCCTATGTGATGTCTGCAGCTATCAAAATATAATGTGAAAAAGGAGTGGGGAATGGCTGCTAGACAATTCTTTCAGGTGGTGGTTGAAAACTCTTCTGGATGCTTAAATGGAAACCCGAAAGGCATATCCAGGGTTCTGAGAGCTTTTGGTTGAATACAAAACCGAGAAACAAGCCCTCATATTTGCCTAGGAGAGTCCCAGAAAAAAAAAAAATACCTGAAAACTGAGAGAGGGAGTGAGTATCTGTATAACCTCTTTCTAAACTCTGAGTTTAAACTTTTGATCGCTCTCAAATGCCACATATCAAAACCATTGCCGATGCCAGTGAATGATTCCAGGTTTCCCTAGCTGTGCTAACAGTGATTATGTAGTGCTAATGTAACCTTGCATGTACTTATGACATGTACAAGACCAAATTACCAATCATGTGATTCGATAGTAGTAATATTGAAGATATTGTGCCTTGATTTAGAGCCATCCCAAAGGCTCATCCAAATCTGAAATTATATTTGAAGTCTCTTTCCACAGGCAAGTGATTTTCCAAATTGAATAAGGTTTTGCCCAGTTTTCTATATCCCTAAGCCATTTGGTTTCATCCAACTACCATCCACAACAGACTGCTATGCTGCTTCTTACATATTTTATTGTTGACTCTCTTCTATCACCTTCACACCTTAACTTCAGGGCTTACTACAGATGCTCCACACACAGAAAGCACTTACTAAATTTCATTACTATTACCATTTTTTCCAGAGGCTCCCCAGCCCATACTTTCCCAAAATATTGTCAATTTCCATGGTTATTTGTGCTTAGCTCTAGTCAATCTTCATAACTTGGAATGTCTATATGTAGAATTTATTCCAATGAGGACTCCTCAGGCAGAGTAAATGTTCAGAAAACTATGGTCAACAGACCACTCTATCTCTTCACCTGTTCTCCCTGGCTTTTAGGTAGTGAGTCCTGTGAGGGGCAAGGACTGTGTCTGATCGGATTATTTTGTACTTTCCCCAATGTTAACCCCATGCTGGGCAGCTGTAGTAAGTTCAATAAAGCAGTGTGGCCTAGAAGAAAGAGCATGCACTTGGGAATCAGAAGACCCGGGTTGTAATCCCAGTTCTGTCACTTGTTTGAGTGATCCTGAACAAGTCACTTGTGTGTGCTTGTTTCCTCATCTGTAAAATGGTGATTAAATCCTATTCCCTCCTACTTAGACTGTGATCCCCACATGGGACAGGGACTGCGTCCTTCCTGGCAAACTTGTATCTATCCCAGTGATAAAACAGTGATACGAGCTTAGTACATCGCTAAGATCTGCCCTGTCCCCTCCATCCAAACCGCTGCCACATTAGTACAAGCATTCACTCATTATTCATTCATTCAATCGTACTTATTGAGTATTTACTGTGTGCAGAGCACTGTACCAAATGCTTAGGAAGTACAAATCGGCAACGTATAGAGACGGTC
Organism: Tachyglossus aculeatus; assembly: GCF_015852505.1. NCBI lineage: Eukaryota > Metazoa > Chordata > Mammalia > Monotremata > Tachyglossidae > Tachyglossus > Tachyglossus aculeatus. The sequence goes on from NC_052069.1 coordinate 23,816,514, forward strand.
CCTACCCAACAATAGGCTCACAGTCTAGAAGAATCACTTATCCTATCCCGCCTAGATTACTGCTTCAGCCTCCTTTCTGACCTGCCAATTTCCTGCCTCTTCACACTCCAGTCCATACTTCACTTCACTGCTCAAATTATCTTTCTACTAAGGGCATGTCACCCCCCAACCCCTCAAAAATCTCCAGTAGTTGCCTATCCACCTCCATATCAAACAAAAAATCCTCCCTATTTGCTTTAAAGCACTCCATCACCTTCCCCTCTCCTACCTCTCTTCCCTTCTCTCCATCTACAACCCAGCCCGCGCAGTTAGCTCCTCTGGTGCTAACCTTCTTACTGTACCTCGATCTTGCCTGTCTCGCCACCAACTATGTCCCATGTCACACTGGCCCAAGTCCTACCTCTGGCCTGGAATCCCTCCCTCCTCAAATCTGCCAGACAATCGCTCTCCCCACCTTCAAAGTCTTACTGAAGGGACATCTCCTACAAGAGACCTTCCCAGACGAAGCCCCACTTTTCCTCATCTCCCACTCCCTTCTGCATCATCCTGACTCACTCCATTTGCTCTTCCCCCCTCTCCCCACCCCACAGCACTTCTGTATATATCTGCAATTTCATTTATTTACACTGATGTCTGTTCACCTGTATCGATGTCTGGATGCATGCTTACTTGTCTTGATGTCTGTCTTCCCCCCCAGTCTGTGAGCTCTTTGTGGGATGGGATTGTCTCTCTTTATTGCTGTAGTTTACTTTCCCAAGGGCTTAGTATAGTAGTTCCAAAGGACAGGAGTCACCTGTCACAGTAAGCGCTCAATAAATACAATCGCATGAATGAATGAATGAATGAATGAATGAGCAGTGCTTAGTAAGTAAGAGAAGCAGCGTGGCTCAGTGGAAACAGCACGGGCTTTGGAGTCAGAGGTCATGGGTTCAAATCCCAACTCCGCCAACTGTCAGCTGTGTGACTTTGGGCAAGTCACTTAATTTCTCTGGGCTTCGGTTCCCTCATCTGTAAAATGAGGATTAAGACTGTGAGCCCCATGTGGGACAACGTGATCACCCTGTACCACCCCCCCAGTGCTTAGAACAGTGCTCTGCACATAGTAAGTGCTTAACAAATACCATCATTATTAACAGTAGCCATAGTAGTACACTGAAAGGCTTAACAGGTCTTAATGCACAACTTGAATCATCAACAGGAACAGGGCTTGAGTGGCATATGCCCTAATAAATAGCAAGTTCCCTAAGAGCAATGGTCATGCCTATTCATTCTTAGGTGCCATCAGCCATCCTCTGTTTTATGAAACTGAAAAATGTGAAATGGCCACCATGCACATGTGACAGCAGAGGTAGCAGGGGTAGAATCTGAAGTTCACAGGCCAAGACACTTTGCTCCCTTTGATACTGCAAATGTGCAGCAACCATTTTGGGAAGGTTAATTTTGGGCACCACCTTTATAACGTGCCAACCGCCAACCACGTTGGTGTGCTCAGGAGATGATAATAATAATGATGATGGCATTTGTTAAGCACTTACTATGTGCAAAGCACTGTTCTAAGTGTTGGGGAGGATACAAGGTGATCATGTTGTCCCACATGGGGCTCACAGCCTTAATCCTCATTTTCTAGATGAGGTAACTGAGGCACAGAGAAGTGAAGTGACCTGCCCAAAGTCACACAGCTGACAAGTGGCAGAACCGAGATTTGAACCCATGTCCTCCGACCCCGAAGCCCGGGCTCTTTCCACTGAGCCACGAGTGGCAGCGGCTCAAATTGCACATCCTTGGGTATTGGCAACTCAATCATTCAATTGTATTGATTCAATCAATCAATCAATCAATGTTTTTTATTGATGATGATGATGATGATGGTGATGATACTTGTTAAGCTCTTACTATGTGCCAGGCACTGTTTTAAGTGCTGGGCTAGACACAAAGTAATCAGGTTTTCCCACTTGGGGCTCACAGTCTTAATCCCCATATTACAGATGAGGTAACTGAGGCCCAGAGAAGTGAAGTGACTTGCCCAAGGTCACACAGCAGACAAGTACGATGGCCTTTTGACTCCCAGGTTTGTTCTCTATCCACTATTCTCTATCCACTATACCCTGCTGCATCTCTGTGCAGAGCCCTAGCAGATGTTCCCTGCCCATAATGAGGTTCTCCACTACATGCAGAGCTTGGAAGAGAACAATATAACAGAGTTGGTGGACGTGCTGTTTCTCACCAGGAGCTTACAGTCCCTTAGCATGATACCCTAGATCGCAGCCCCCTAAAGCCCTTACATTAATATGTGATGGATTTTCCAGGCAGAATGCTTGAAGATTTGTTTTTATGTGGAAAATCACAGTTTTGAACACTGCTATTAAACATCCAGCTGTGGCAGTAAGGACATCACCAGGTAGATGGGACCAACAAGTCTGGAGCCACCTGTCACTGGCCCTAACTTTTTTCTTTCACGGTATTTGTTAATAATAATAATGTTGGCATTTGTTAAGCGCTTATTTATGTGCCAAGCACTGTTCCAAGCACTGGGGTAGATACAAGGTAATCAGGTTGTCAATCAATCAATCAATCAATCATATTTATTGAGCGCTTACTATGTGCAGAGCACTGTACTAAGCGCTTGGGAAGTACAAATTGTCACCATATAGAGACAGTCCCTACCCAACATTGGGCTCACAGTCTAAAAGGGGGAGACAGAGAACAAAACCAAACATACTAACAAAATAAAATAAATAGAATAGATATGAATAGATATTGTCCTGCGTGAGGCTCACAGTCTTCATCCCCATTTTACAGATGAGGTAACTGAGGCAAAGAGAAGTGACCTGCCCAAAGTCACACAGCTGACAAGTGGCAGAGCCGGGATTAGGACCCATGACCTCTGACTCCCAAGCGCGTGCGCTTTCCGCTGAGCCACGCTTACTATGTGCCAGAAACTGTACTAAGCACTTGGGCAGTTACAAGCTAATCAGGTTGGACACAGTCCCTGTCCCACATGGGGCTCACAGTCTTAATCCCCATTTTACAGTTGAGGTTACTGAAGCATAGAGACTCTGAAATTGGGCCAGGAACGCTGATACAAATACATCTTCTTGACCAAGAATGTCAATCTTTCCCACCTGACCCAATCCTGTCTGTCCACCTATCTGCCGGTCAGGCTGGATTCAGCAAATCTCCAGAGTCCAAGGGGTTACACTTGCCTTCCTAAAACTAGGCCTGTGTAGTAGAGAAGCAGTGCGGCTCAGTGGAAAGATCCCGGGCTTTGGAGTCAGAGGTCAGGGGTTCAAATCCCGGCTCTGCCAATTGTCAGCTGTGTGTCAGCAAGTCACTTCACTTCTCTGGGCCTCAGTTACCTCATCTGTAAAATGGGGATTAAAACTGTGAGCCCCCCGTGGGATAACCTGATCACCTTGTAACCTCCCCAGCACTTAGAACAGTGCTTTGCACATAGTAAGTTATTAATAAATGCCATTATTATCATTATTATTATTATTAGAAAAGTGAGCCCTGGGCTGCTTCCACCATAGAACTGTGGTCACTGCTCCAATCTTCCTGTCCATCATCATGCATCCCCTCTGATCCCGCAGATACCACGGATTTCTGCGCATAGACCCTCCGCTGCCATGAAGCATCCAGGGACTTTTGTGCTAGTTCTTCCTTACTTCTGTTCTCCTTGTTGCCCCAAAATGCAGCTTGAGTTGAGCTCCGTAGTGCAGAGGAGCTCTGTGGAAAGGGAGAGCCAAGCTGTTCTGTCACCACTATAGTTGAGGGTGAGTTATCATCAATCATATTTATTGAGCGCTTACTATGTGCAGAGCACTGTACTAAGCACTTGGGAAGTACAAGTTATGCCACCACCCAACACCCTGGCCTCTTCTCAAACGGGGAACATCCTGAGGGCCTAAACCACTGCCGCTTATGGAGCATCTCTGTGGTGCACGGGTGGCTCTGTGCCCACATTCAGCACCCCTGTAACTAGTCCTGAGGCTCAGTCCCACTGTTCAACTGGTTTCAGTAATTCAGACTTCCAATACACATATTGACACCAATGTGCTCTCGGTGCGTTCCCCCAGCTCCGGCCCCAGAGCTCAGCCCACGAGGTCTCGGGAGCTGCTGCCGCTGCCGCAGGACACCTCCAACTCCTGCCCCATCACAGCTTGGGATCAACCCTAGTATTCTTTGTGTTGCCCAACAGCTGGGTATTTCACAAGTACCCCTTACCCCCTCACCTCTGGGCCAAGTGGCTCCAACGTAGCAGGCAGATAAGGCCACAGGTTGGAAATCAACAGGATATTCGGAGGATGGACTAAGAGCGATGAATGGGTACCAGTGAAGACTGAGGGATGCCAACTTCCTGCTCAACCACCAGTGAGAAGCCACGGAATCTGATCGATAGCACTGGGATTAACTATGGTTCGTTCACGCCAGTGGGATAATTATGTGGGCCTATGGGAGCTGACTGTCAGCTTGGGGACAGTTTATCCATACTCAGGACCTCAATCAATCAATCATATTATTGAGTGCTTACTATGTGCAAAGCACTGTACTAAGCACTTTGCAGAGTGCACTTTGCCGAGCACTTCTCCCATGTGCCCCATTGGAGAAGCAGCATGGCTCAGTGGAAAGAGCCCGGGCTTCGGAGTCAGAGGTCATGGGTTCAAATCCCGGCTCCACCACTTGTCAGCTGTGTGACTTTGTGCAAGTCACTTCACTTCTCTGGACCTCAGTTACCTCATCTGTAAAATGGGGATGAAGACAGTGAGCCCCCGGTGGGACAACCTGATCACCATGTAACCTCCCCAGTGCTTAGAACAGTGCTTTGCACATAGTAAGCACTTAATAAATGCTATCATTATTGTTATTATTATTACAATACAGCAATAAATGGACATATTATCTGCCCACATCGAGCTTACAGTTTTAAGGGGAGATAGATAAAATGACTAAATAAATAAATATTGGCTATGCCGATGGCCATGTGCCCAACTTGTACTTCCCAAGCGCTTAGTACAGTGCTCTGCACACAGTAAGCGCTCAATAAATATGATTGAATGAATGAATGAATGAATGCTGAGACTTCCGGGGAAGGAGTGGGATTTAAGATGCTTCACTTGGAATGAGCTGTTCTCCCTGTCTTCTCTACACTAAATCTCTTTGGAAGTGGTAGCACAAGGAAACTTGTGGCAAGTGAGAAGCAGCGCAGCATTGTGGAAAGGGAAAGCGTTTAGGAGTCAGAGGAAGTCAGTTCTAATCCTGGCTCTTCCACTTCTTTGCTGTGTGACCTTGAGCAGGCCACTTAACTTCTTTGTGCCTTAGTTACCTCATCTGTAAAATGGGGATTAAGACTGTGATTATTTTGTATCTACTTCAACACTTAGAACAGTGCTTGGCACATAGTAAGTGCTTAACCAATACCATAATTATCATTATGTCAATCCAGAGCCATCAGATGCCCCAAGTAAAACATACCAATAGGTCAGATGCCAGGGTAATCAGGAGGAAAACAGGAGAATATGTTCAGAGGGAGGATATGATAATAATAATAATAATAATAATAATAATAATAATAATAATAATGGCATTTATTAAGTGCTTACTATGTGCAAAGCACTGTTCTAAGCACTGGGGAGGTTACAAGATGATCAGGTCGCCCCACGGGGGGCTCACAGTCTTAATCCCCATTTTACAGATGAGGTAACTGAGGCCCAGAGAAGTGAAGTGACTTGCCGGAGGTCACACAGTTGACAACCGGTAGAGCCGGGATTTGAACCCCTGACCTCTGACTCCAAAGCCTGGGCTCTTTCCACTGAGCCACGCTGCTTCCCCTATAAGGGTACAACCCTATCATGTTTGAGCATCATCATGTTATATGGTCACTATTTAGGCCTATTTTACATCCTCCCAAAGTTACCACAGCTAATGAGTTAAGAATATTTACAGATAGAAACAGTGGAATTTTCCAGTTGGACACTATCTTTGCCCAAAGCAGGAAGTAGAACCAACATATCGAGATGAATCTGCTGAAAAATCAAATGTTCAGATAAACGTATTTTCCTTATTTGCCTGCATATTTTGTTCCTCACATAACTGCCCCACCCCAATTTTTGTGGAAGAATTTTTTTGTGTGTGTGTGTGTGTGCAACATAATTATAAGTAGACAGAGTAGTGTCCTGGAGGAGGAGGGGGAGGAGGAGGAGGTGGAGGAAAAGGGTAAGAATGCAACTCTCCCATGCTCTTAGTAGAGTGCTTTGCACACAGTAAGCGTTCAGTAAATATGATTGGAAGAATGAATGAATAAACAACAAAGCAGGGACAGGCATCCACTGGGACACGGTTAGATTCTTCATTGAGGCAGGTGTGCTTTAAGGGAGAAGGGAAGGAAGAGTTAATTAATTTACAATAGCCTACTCTCCCAAGTGCTTAATTCAGTGCTCTGCACACAGTAAATACTCAATAAATATGATTGAATGATTGTATGACTAGACTACAACAGATTACAGTAGTTTTAGTGCCCTCTTATCTTTCCCTTCCTTCTCCCCTCTTTTCCTCCTTTTTTTCGTCAGCTCTTTGTTCTTCTAATCTATACTCTTACCTTTACATCTCACTCTTATATAAACCACATAATGGCCCTTCCCCTATTTTGATGCTGCTCAGTCATTGACTTGTTTGTGGTCAGCAAAGACCTGGATCATGTCAGCTTGGACATCCCACTACTATTCATTAAATCGTATTTATTGAGCACTTACTGTATGCAGAACACTGTATTCAGCGCTTGGAAAGTATTGCTGGAGTATGTGTGTTCGGTTGATTTGTAGTTCACGTAGCATAGTCACTGCACAGCATTTGAACAATCTATTTTCTTTTGCCATTCAGGCAAGGCGGCACATTACTTCTTTCTATCCTCAATTAATATTTTTTATTGCATTCACTTTATTGTACTGAGTGTCCAATTATTTTCGTAGTAATTTAACAGTGTAAAATCCCTAAGCATATTTATTTAGTTTTTGAAATTGCAATAATTCCTTTTCATTTAAAAATATTCAAATCATCTTAATTGCCTTTGCTGATACATGTAATGTTTTGAATCTTAATAATTAGGGTTATTTAACTTGCAAGGTAGCCAACTATGCACTGTAAAATGAGGGCAAAGCTCCAATTACTGGGAGAAGGAAATGTTTGCATGTTTTAATAACTTTAAATTAAGGGATGCAGGACTTAAGTTTAATCAGAATTAGAGAAGTTAGAGATGGCAAACACCTGTTAGGTGACTTAGTCTCTCAGAAAACCTGTGCAAAATTATGCCCCGTGGAATTTGGCTATCTGGCATAGTTGAATTTTAAAATCTCAGGGGATGGGGGTTTATTTGCCAATCCTTGGATATTTCCAAAGTAATTGTTTTCAGATAACTGGTTGAATACGGCTTCTGACTTCAAGGATCGCTGTGAAGCATGCCTAATAAAAAGGTTGCTAGATCATTTTGTTCAAAGTTAGTTCTACATGAATGATATAATTGTAATTGCTGCCAAACCTTCATCTCGCTATAGATTATTTTCCCTTCCAGTATTCCGGTTGGAAAAATGAGCTTTCCTTCCAGAGATTCTCAGTATTCGCGACTGTTCTTTTACACGTTTCCTCCATTCGTGAAATTCTTTTTGGTTCAACATAATGATCGTTGTGATCGGAGTTTAAGTCACAGCAGCATGATTATAATAATCAGGGAAGCTGAAGCAGCGTGGCCGCTGAACCGAAGCCTGGGAGTCTGAGTGCCTGAGTTCACATCCCCGCTCCATCACTTGTCCGCTGTGTGACCTTGAGCAAGTCATTTCTCTCTGTGCCTCAGTTTCCTCAATTGAAACATGGTATTCAATACCTGTTCTCCCTCCTGCTTAGACGGTGTCCCTGTGATACATGGACTGTGTCTGACCTGATTGATTTGTATTCGTACAAGTGCTTAGCATAGTAAATGCTTTACTGTGTATAGAGCATAGTACTAAGGACTTGAGAAAGGACAACAGAGTAAGTGGACTTGATCCCCGTGACTCAGTTTACTCATCTATAAAATGGACAGTAAATCTTTTTTTTTCCTCCTCAGACTGTGAGCCCCCTGAGGGACAGAGAAATGGAGAGAGGAAATGAAAGCTTAGTCAGGGAGGACGTCTTGGAGGAGAAGTACTTTTAATAAGACTTTGAAGTGGGATACGAAGAGAGAAGGCATTCCAGGACACAGGCAGGATGTGGGCAAGAGATAGGAGAGAAGACAGCTTTAAGAATCCCTCACCAGTCCTTCCCAATGTCCAAAAATTCTGGATAGCTCAGTTTTTGAAAAGACCGTTGCATTCACCCAAGCTTTCTTGAAGACAAAACAATTAGGACCATGTAAGTAGGAAAAGTGCTAAAAAAACCAATCATCTTTATCAGTCTGACATAGCTATTGCAATTCTAAGCCCAAGGTCTATTCAAAATGATTACTCTTCCTTTCTGGAAGGAGTTAAAACCTATTAGAGCCATTTGCACTTGAACAGCTATTTCACAGCCAATGTTTTTTTTTAATGGCATTTATTAAGCGCTTACTATGTGCAAAGCGATTTGCTTCAGTCAGAAGACACTGTCGATTTTTCTTTCTCTTGGGACAGAATGCTTTTTAGCATATGTAGCATGTGTTGAATTCAGTGTTGGAGTTACACCCACTATTATCCAGTTATTTTAACTTTGCAGATAAGACAATTTCAACCTTGTCTCCAGCTTCTGCCTCATCTTTCTTCTCCCTGCTCTAATCTAACTGTTGTTATGTCAGAGCTCCAGGAACTGCCATGATTTGTGGAAGCATTCACTGGTAAATGGGCTCCTGGAACACATGCAAGTTAGAGAATAACATATGTAGCTGTTTACACAGATTGCAAAATGGACACAGATTACATTTTAATCATTCTAAATATCATGCCACACAAATGTTGCAATTACAAATCACTAAAGGTAATTTCATTTTACAATGCTGACTTAAATTTAAAATTTTTCATAGATGTGAATACAATGTGGGCAGGGAACATCTCTGTTATATTGTACTCCTTCAAGAGCTAAGTATAGTGCTCTGCACACAGTAAATGTTCAATAAATATGCTTGATTGATTACCTGCTCTTTCTACAGCTTCTTTTGTTCCAAAGGTGCAAAATATGAGGTTAAAATGTGTCAAAATAGGTTCTGTGGCTAATGTTGTTTTATGAATATCGGAGTCTTTTTAAAGATTCCAGGATCCCAGTAAAGACTTCAATATTCCAGCACTGCTGACCTCCCAGCCTCCTGTCTCTTCCCACTCCAGTCCATATTTCACTTCGCCTCCTGGATCATTTTTCTACAAAAACATTCAGGAGATGTCGCCTTGCTCCTCAAAAAACTCCAGCGGTTACCCATCCACCTCCGCATCGAACAAAAACCCTTCAACATTGGCTTTAAAGCACTCTACCACCTTGCCCCCTCCTACCTCATCCTTCTCCTCTCCTTCAAAACCCAGCCCACACATTTGGCTCCTCTAGTGCTAACCTAACTCACTGTGTCTCGATCTCGTCTTTCTCGCCATCATCCCCGGGCCCATGTCCTGCCTCTGGTCTTGAACGCTTTCCCTCTTCAAATGAGACAGATGATTTCTCCCCACTCTCACTCAGCCATGGCCTTTCAAAGCCTTACTGAAGGCACATCTCCTCCAATAGGCCTTCCAAGATTAAAATCCACCTTTCCTCATCTCCCATTCCCTTCTGTGTCACCCTGACTTGCTCCCTTTGTTCTCCCCCCCACCAGCCTCCATAACGTATTTCTGAATGTAGCTGTAATTTATTTGTTTGTTTTGATGTCTGTCTACCCACTTTAAACTGTGAGCTCACTGTGGGCAGGGAATGTGTCTGTTTATTATTGTATTGTACTCTTCCAAGTGCTTAGTACAGGGCTCTGCACATAGCATGGGCTCAATAAAAACACTTGAATGAATGAATGAAATAGGGATTAAGACAATGTGCCCTATATGGGAAATGAACTCTGTCCAACCTGTTATCCCAGTGCTTAGAACAGCGTTTGGGTACGTAATAATAATAATAATGGTAATTGTTAAGCACCTACTATGTGCCAAGCACTGTTCTAAGCGCTGGGGTAGATAGGTTGTCCCATGTGGGTCTCACAGTCTTAATCCCCATTTTACAGATGGAGTAACTGAAGCACATTGAGGTTTAAGTGACTTGCCCAAAGTCACACAGCTGGTAAGTGGGAAAACCAGGACTAGAACCCACGACCTCTGACTCCCAAGCCCTTGCTCTTTCCACTAAGCAACACTGCTTCTCAAAGTAAGGACTTAACAAATACTCTTTAAAAAAAAAAGTAAAGAATGATTTAAGAGGATTTGGGCAGAGTTTTCTCTTTGCCCCACATACAATTTCAGACTGACTTTTGAGTGAAGTCCAACAGAGTTTTTGTCTGATCATTTCTTCACTCTTCAGCAGATACTTGGTGAAAGCCCGGCTGTTTTCAACAAAATTAAAGGAGTTTTATTTTCACGGCAATTTCACTGCCCTTCACTTTCCTAACTCCTTAACCAAACTTGACAAAAAGGTTTTTATTCAGTGATACCATTTCAGCTAAGGCATTTAATGTGTCAGACATTATTAGTTCTAAATCAGTCAAACAGCTAAATTGTGACCTCAATCTTTCATCTAAAAAGATGGTGTCCTGGGGTACCATAACTAAGGTGATCTTATTACTCATGTGACAAAGGTGACACCTTATCCCCTGTCACTTGTTCCCCAATTTTGAGATGGCATCAAAAGTCACTTCAGTGCTGTCTATATTGTGGCCTGCAGATTTCGGGGGCTGCGAAACCTCCCCAACAATGCCTTGTTAGGATCTTGTGAGGGCAGAGCAGTCTCAACCTATTCATCCCGACCTTTGGGAGGTAATGAAAGAGATTCAGAGATTCCCCCTTCTAGACTGTGAGCCCATTGTTGGGTAGGGACTGTCTCTATATGTTGCCAACTTGTACTACCCAAGCAATTAGTACAGTGCTCTGCACACAGTAAGTGCTCAATAAATACGACTGAATGAATGGATGAATTCAGAGAGCAGAAGAGCATTAAGGGCCAACCTCTTCTAGAGCATCACACTCAGGACAGGACCCAATCCACTTCAATTTGGGAGGCAATCAATCCAGAAGCAGTGTGGCCTAGTGGATTTTAAAGCACAGGCCTGGGAGCCAGAAGGATCTGGGTTCTCAACCCGGATCACTTTGGGCAAGTCACTTAACTTCTCTGTGCCTCAGTTACCTCATCTGTAAAATGGGGATTAAGACCGTGAGCCCCACGTGGGACAGAGGCTGTGTCCAACTTAATCATCCTGTAATTATCCCAGTGCATACAAAAGTGCCTGGTATGTAGTAAGCACTTAACAAATACCATAATTATCGTCACTATCATTATTGTTATTACTATTATCCCCAGGGTAAACCAGGCCGTGACACAAGGCAGAATAACACAAACCTAAAAGAGGCCACCAGAGGAATGGTTATAGTAGCAATAGTAGCAGTAGTGTTGTGCTGTACTAAGAACAGAAGAACAGAATAATTAAGTGACACATTCCCGGTTCACAGGGAGTTTACTCTCTACCACGGGAGATAAGCGGGAGGATGGAGGTCTGCTGTGCCATCTTCACAGGCCTAGAGGAAGAGCACGCTCACAGCATGGGAAGTCCATTACCTGCTCCCAGAGGAAGCAGACCTGCCTAAATGACTAACTGAAACTAAATAAAGACTCAACATAGCCCCTTTGGTGACCCAAATCTACAGTGACACACTCTCATGGCCCCCAAAAAGCTTGAAATGGGTCAATCTCAGAGTTATACTCAGCTGTAGCACCAGTTGGCAAACATTTATGGAGGGAATGCCGACTCTCCTTAGAGCTCACCAGACATCAGTTTTTCACGGATCGAACAAGTTGCAAGCTGCACTTTCCCTGGGCACATTTCACAAGAACACTTGCATCTGGTGATTGCTGAAAGCACAAGCTATACCAAAAGAAATTATTTAGCAAAACTGTAAAATCACCAGGGAGCCCAGTCGAGAGACATTAAGTCAATTTAAAACATGCATTGCATGCATTGTGCTTAATAGGCCGCTGAAGCTTTTCCAATAGTTCCCTCACTCCATTCCAGTGCAACCAATTTTCAGCACCCACAATTCTACTAGAAATTTGACTGAAACTATAAATCAGGACCATATGCAGTGGCGGAACTCAGGCATAGATGAAGGGCTGATTTCACCGAGTCATTTTCCGTAAGTCAGTGAATGACTATGATAGGAATGACTTCAGGCAATGATTCATCAATCTCCGCTGGATTCAAATCAATGACCTAGAAATAAAGGGTTCTCGGGCCCCATTATCAATCCCCTGAGCCAGCAGCTCCTCACTCCATTTCTTAACCTTTCTAATATTCTGTCCTTATTCACAAAACTAGGTTGTGTGGGCAGAACTTCGTTTTAGTCATTCTAATTTTCCTTCTAGGATTCTACAGTTTGAAAACAATCTTTCCCCAGGTTTCACTGTGATCAGCTTTGTATTGGTTGCTTTCATGTGGTGTGTTTTTAATGGTGGCTGGGTTGGAGAAGTCATTCTGAAGGTTTTGGGATTTTTTTTCACCTTTAATGGCTCAGGGGATTATTCTGACTACAATTTAAACACGAGGCTCCTGGGAATAATAATTGGAGCCCGTGTTCTTTTACCACTGAGGAAGCAGGGAATTCCCTTCGGATTGCTGGCGAGAGCTTCAAAGCAATTCCTCATTTCTGCTGTGGCACTCTATAAGCACAGCTTTGAAAGTGGCAGATTTGAGGGTTTGTTTACAGAAAGTACTCTTTATGAAAGGAATTGTGCCACATAGGCAGGTGGGAACACATACCTGTGGGAGGCCATTTTGAATTGGTAACGGTGGGGGAAAAAAATCTGTCAAAGAATCACATAAATTTGATCAAACAAGAATCAAGTGGGGAGAGTGAGATTAAAGGTGTAGATAACGCTAATAACAAATATGGATACTCTTCAAAAAAAAGAACAAAACCTCCCAGCCCAAACACAGATGCTTTAATTGCTTTTATTCCCTGGGCATGGCCTAGTGGAAAGAACCTGAGGTTAGGAGTCAGAGGACCTGGGTTCTAATCCCCACTCAGCCACTTATCTATTGTGTGACCTTGGGCAAGTTATGTAACCTTTCTGTATCTCAGTTCCCTCATTTGCAAAATGGGGATTTAATCCCTGTTCTCCCTCCTACTTACACTGTGAGCCCCATATGGGACCTGATTATCTTGTATCTACCTCCTTTCCTAGTACAGTGATTGGCATATAGTAAGTGGTTAACTACTGAAATTATTATTATTGTTTAGTGAATAATGCTAAGACACTTTGAATCCAAAGGAAATTTTCTCTTTTTGTTCTGAGCTGGGACGGGATGATAACAGTGGCTGGCAAGAGTGAGTTAATTCTGTGACTAAAGCTGACATCCCACTCAAGGACCAGCAATTTAAAAGAGTAATGCATTGTCAGTGTTAACTGGAAAGTAGCTGTTATGTGATTTTAGAAGGCCTCTGAATATTTATTTTGTTCCATTTTAAATAAATCTGGGTAAGATTTATCTCGTTAGCTCTGAACACAAGCCTCTCTTGGCCAGATTGGGAAAATAAATTAGACTTCACAAACATTGCAAAGACTGAATCAATATATTAATATTTAGGAAGTGCTCGAGAGATTTATTAGACACCGAAAAGGCAGCAAATATTACACTGAAATTATTAAGCATGTTCAATCAAAACCATCAATTCTAGTTCTGCATGGAATCTATAAATGGTACAGAAATTCAATTACAGTTTGTCTTGATCCTGAGGATCTCGTCATTTGATTAGACATATGTCAGGTTCCAGATGTTCAGAATATAAAGGATTGTACCTTATTTCATTACCACGTCCCATTTTCCCAGAAAGTCTGTCATTAAGGGATGCCTCATTTTACTACACTTGAGTAACACAAACTCTGCCTCCATCTTCCAGGAGTAGGGGATGGAGGAAGGAAGCAACAACTAGTTATTATATTCTCAAAAATAATATCTGATAACCCGAATGTATGCTTTGGTAAAAAAAAAAAAAGAGTAACATAAAACCAGGCTCGGTCCTAGAAAATCCTTGATTTCTAACTTCTGAGGAACAGAAAGCGTGACTTTTCTTTAAAGTATAGGCAACCAGGCAGTGGGAGGGCAGTGTCGTCCAGAGGAAAGCACATGGATCTGAGAGAGGACCCAGCTTCTAACCTCGGTTCTGTCAGTGACTTGCTAGGTGACTTTGGGCAAGCCACTTCCCTTCTCTGAGTCTCAGTTTCCTCCTCTGTAAAATGGGACTTTACTGTCTCTTAGACTGGAAGTCCCACAAGGGACAGAGACTGTTTACCTTGTGTGCATTCCAGTGCTTTGTATGTTTCTTGCCACAGGGATTCATAAATACCATTATTATATTACTAACAGATACTTGAGAAACAGCATGGCCCAGTGGAATTAGAGAATGTATCCTCCTCCCTTTTATTCATTCATTCAATCATATTTATTGAACACTTACTGTGTGCAGAACACTGTACTAAGCGCTTGTAGACTGTGAACCCCAAGTGGCTCAAAGACTCTGTCCAATCTGCTTACATTGCATCTAGCCTAGTGATTAGGGCAGTGCTTGGCACCTAATAGGCACTTAGGATTATCATTATTATTACTACTTGATAATGATGATGATGATGACAGTGATGATACAGAACAGTATCCCACATTGGGCAAGCAGTTTTAAGATATATAACAATTAAACCTTGCCCTTAACCATCCCCAAAATTCCACGGTTCAGGACGGAAAAATAATTCATTCTTCCAATCATCTTTCCCCTTACTAGTCCTCTAACTTCTCTCCATTTTTCTATAACTCATCTTGGTTGAATGATAGAGAAATTGACAAAGATAGAGAACTTTGTCCCTTGCTCTGGATTTTTGACTAAGATTATTATTTTCAGGTAACCTTGATATTTTTTCTCATTTCATTATCACTAGTGTGACATATTCCTGACCTTTTTGGCAATGGAGGTGTACAGCAGCAATGCTGTGACCTGTCCTTTCAAACTGTGAGAAGGAGTAGTTAAACCCAGCATGTTTCTGAAGTCCGAATCGGAGGTAGGAAGCTCTAAAATGGGATTTGATCCTTTTCATCAATCTTATCCAGAGTAAAAGCCTTAACATGCAGCCACTCAACAGGTCAAACTACTTCTAAACTTTGGCAGACCTTGCCAAGACGTGGGGGTGGAAAACACCTGTAATTATAACCCATATTTGATCAGTGTTCACATTCACCAACTGATGGCCTTAATTTCTAGGAAATCAATTTGTGCTTAATTGTGAAAAATTTATAATAAGGACATAAGCAACACCCTGAATGGACCAGAGCAATGGTTCAGTCAGTCTTGGAAACTGTTTTCTATTGAGATTTTCACAAGTGTTATTGGTCTTTTCCTTGATGTTCAAACACTGGGTTTTAGATGTGTTATATAATACCCAAAATATTTCCCTCTACACTTTCCCTCTGGTTGCCTAAGAGGGACCTTTTGAATCTAAGCACTTGGGTACCATATATTCATTCATTCAATCGTATTTATTGAGCGCTTACTGTGTGCAGAGCACTGTACTAAGCACTTGGGAAGTACAAGTTGGCAACATACAGAGACGGTCCCTACCCAACAGTGGGCTCACAGTCTAGAAGATCTTCAAATTAGGTTGCTTCCCCAGACATGTTTATTTATTTTAGTACAGAACTTAGTTCAATGTTCTTCATAGAGTAAGTGCTCACTGAACACTGCTGATTGATTAAATCCACTGATCATTCAACCCGCACAACTTCCTGGGGTAGCAAATTCTATATGTCTAGCTCTCAGCTCTGTGAAATGTTTCCTTCAGCTTATTTCAAATCCAACACTTTCAAGTTACAAGGATTCCCCCTTTTCCTTGCATTTTTAAGATTCAGTGAATAATAATTTCATGTCCACTTCCCTGGTCACATGGTTGCCATTTGTAATAAGCATGGTATTTGTTAAGTGCTTACTCTGTGCCAAACACTGTGATAGATAAAATCTAATCAGGTTGTCCCACATGGGGCTCACAGTCTTTGTCTTTGTGTATTTTCTATAGCTCTCTCCTATATGCTTCATGGCATGTAGCAACAAGAACTGCATACAATGTAATCATTTTGTTTCCATCTGCTTTTTCTGAAAAAAAAAATCTCCAAGAAAATCTTCATAACTGTTATTATTTGCTCCCCATCTAGACTGTTAGGTCATTGTGAGCAGGGATGGTGTCTGTTATATTGTACTCTCCCAAGCACTTAGTACAGTGCTCTGCACACAGTAAGTGCTCAATAAATACGAGTTACTAACAACCTCTCTAGGGGAGGAGTCTTAGAAGCATTTGACTGATGAGCACACCATGACAATTATAAAGTTTTAGAATGAGTTTTGGAAAATCATAATCTAATATCTCTTCCTAAATTATATTATTATTTAATTTGCAATAATCCTGAATGTCTTTTCTTTAAAAGGGTCTCGCCCCTTAATAGTAGTAGCATTTATTAAGCAGTTATTCAGTAACAACACCACAGTAATACGTTCTGGGAGAGAATACGATACATAGATGGGAATTAGCATGCTTCTTGTCCCTCAGGAGGCTCATGATGTAAGAGTAAAAGTGGGGAGAAGGAACTAGAGACAGACACATCAGAAATGATGAAACGTTAAAACACAACACAGACAAAAACGCAAAATGAAACCAATACAGTAGGGTGCTTTCACTAGAGGAGCAGAGAGTTTCAAGCTCCTCGGATCTCAGAGTTCAGGACCAAACCAACAGCCATCAATCTTCCTGAGGCTTCATATATGCCTCATGCTGTGGGGATGTGTGGGATCACCTTTTATTACCGCAGGGCATAACAGGAGTTGGGGCTCTCAAGGGCAGGAGGGAAGGGGGCCATTACCAAGGAAGCTTTCCTTGGCAGAGATAGAGAGGTCTGAGAGTGTGCATAAATAGTTTTCATCCACATCCCAGTGGGCCCAGAACATGCCAGAAGCAGTCCCGTTAGCACTTCTGTATTGACAGTCTGATGTATTCAGTTCTATTCAGAATTTTCACCTGAGCAAATCAGTTTGAAAGATTTGGAATATCGTATTTCTTCAAAAATACTATGAACTTTGCCCCTTGTTTTTAGCTCTAGAAAAAGAGGAGTCATTAAAATCACAGCCTAAGTAATTGCAGTTGTCTTTCAATCAATCAACCAATTGGTAAATTCTTGGTATTTATTAAGCACTTACTTTGTGCAGAGCACTGTACTAAGTGATCCAGAATGAAACAATACATTTGATATATATAATCCTTGCCCTGAAAGAGATGATGGTCTAGCCAGCTCTTAGTACAGTGTTCCGCACAGAGTAAATGCTCAATAAACACGATTGAATCAATGAATGAATGATTCATTCCAATGGAGAAAAAAATCATTGGGTTTGGAAGACAGAAGGTCTTGGGTTCTAATCCTGATCCACCACTTGTTTGCTCTGTGACTTTGGGCAAATCACTTCACTTTTCTGTGCTCCAGTTACCTCATCTGTAAAATGAGGATTGAGACTATGAGCCACAACTTGTACTTCCCAAGCGCTTAGTACAGTACTCTGCACACAGTAAGCACTCAATAAATATGATTGAATGAATGAATGAATGTGGGACAAGAATTGTGTCCAACCCTATTTGCTTGTATCCACCCCAACGCTTAATACAGTGTCTGGCATATAGTAAGTGCTTAAAATATGCCAGGAAAACAAACAATATAATAGACACATTCTCTGTCCACACTGAGCTTTCAGCCTAGATGGGGAGACAGACATTAATAAAAGTAAATTTGGGATATGTAAATAAGAGCCGTGGGGCTGTCAGGGTGGGGATGAATAAAGGTAGCGAGTCAGGGCAGTGCTAAAGGAGATTTTCAGAAATAGTTTGAATTTTCCCAGCAGCCTTACTGGATTCTTTCCTAAAGTTTACCTGGATCTCTTCCCAAAATGAAATGGTTTCAATTTAGAAAGTGTCTTCAATTCAGAAACACATTGATTTGAGAGTATTCTGGTGTGTGTGTACATATATATATATATATATATATACACACACACACACACACACACACACACACATACATATATACATATATATATATAGTACTCTAGGACTATAATTTACCATACAATATTTTTAAATATGCTGTTTGATTGGTATAAGCTTATTTGAATGGAAAAATAGAAAAAAATGATTTTGATCTCTAGTGGATTTCTTCCCTTCTGAAATATGATTTCGAGGTAGCCCAGGGCTGGCATACAATAAGTAGTTCCAGACTAGTCCAATCCAACTTTCTTTATGAGGCTGCTGCTGAGTATGCCAGTGTATTAGTTCTTTGTACTCCTGCTCCTTGAGTGATGGGTTTGGAGGAATCATGTATGAACATTAACCAGAGAAGGCAGACCAATGCGGAATGAATTGTGTCATGATTGTGAAGTGATTTTACTTTCAGTTTATGTCTCCCTTTCCCTTCTTTCATTTTCATTTACTTTCTTTCTAATGGCTCAGCATCTTTCTAATCCTTCCCAACAAAGAAATGACTGGAAAGAAGAAAAAACACACACACCAGTACTGCCATTCCCAACTTTCATTATTTTGCAGTTACTTACACAGCAGTTGAAAACAAAACTACTAGCACTATCCCTCTCTAGACAACTAAGCTATTCTTCTTTGTGCGTGCTAGACAACGTTTTCCTCAGCACTCCCTCACTAGTTCCAGGTTCCTTGCAAAACTGTTCCTAAAGACAGTGCTCTCCAAGAAATTTAACTATATTTAAAATCCTTTCATATTCTAATTTCATTTATGATAGGGGATTTGATCTTTAAATTCTCTGTTACCAAGACAATGATTTTTCTACATTGGAGTATATCCTCATCTTTGCTTGACAGTTAACTCTCTTAAGACAGACTAGTTTCCTTTATTGTATGGCTACCCAGAGGCCTGTATGAAGTTAGCCCTTCCTGACTGCACATTAGGACTGATAACAGAATAATCTCCTGTAATTTTCCTCACATGGTTGAGTACTTTCCTGACCCTGACATGCTACATGATCAGTTTCACCATAGGCATAAATTAAACCGTACTCAGCTTATGCAATAACAGGTCAAATTCTGCACTGTTACATCCAGAGACATTAATCTGCCTTACTCTTAGTGTAACCCAGTGTGTTCAGTATATCACCTTTGTTGTATCACACTCTCCCAAATGCTTAGTACAGTGTTCAGTGCTTAGTACAGTGTTTGACACATGGTAAGTCAACAAATATTATTGTTATTACAGTACTCTGCACCCAATACATGCTCAATAAATACCACAATGATTAATTGTTTGATGGACACACAAAATCATCAAATAAATTGGGCTTATCCCCTGAAGCTAGTCAACTGTTCAACTCAATGGCTTCCTAAATGGTAAATATCCTATAAAGTAGAAATAAAGGCAGTTACTTTATTTCCACAGATCAGTGCTTTTAAATACTTTGAGATCTTCATATGAAGACTCTGGAGACTGGGTTTCTTTCCTTAAGTATAGTTGTTTCTCCAGAAACTTGTTGTTTTTTTTTGTTGTTGTTGATTTTTTTTTTTTACCTTATGAGGATTTAAATACTTTTTGGGGGTGTAGGGTGGTGAATGGAGAGGGTAATTTAGTACTGAGTTTCTGAGTTCAAAGCCAAAGACAGGTAATCCATATTGCCTTCAGCCTCTACCTGTTCAACTTATAGAGAAGCAGCATGGCTTAGTGAAAAGAGCTTGGGCTTGGGAGTCAGAGGCCATGGGTTCTAATTCTTGCTCTGCCACTTGCCTGCTGTGTGACTTTGGGTAAGTCACTTGATTTCTCTGTGCCTCAGTGACCTCTTCTGTAAAATGGGTATTAAGACTGTGAGCCCCATATGGGACAACCTGATAACTTTGTATCTACCTCAGCGCTTAGAACAGTGCTAAGCACATAATAAGTGCTTAACAAATGCCATTATTATGATTATTATTATTATTCAAATCTTCTTGCTCTCTCTCCCATTCACCGTTAAGTGGAGTTTTACTCAATTCTTCCTGTAGAAATAGTACATTCCTGGCATATTCTTCATTCATTTCCAGAAGGATATCAATCAAATCTCTAGCACTTACTGTGTGCAGAACACAACAATATAACATACACATTCCCTGCTCACAGTGAGATTACAATCTATCAGCAGTTCCATTACTCAGCCTATGGAGAGATTGAATTTTGGGTCTCCCCTAAAGAAAGTATTTATAAACTGTTGAATTAAGACTTGTTCCCACCTGAAATTTCTTTCTTTCCATTTCCTGATCCCATTAAAGAAATTTGACAGAAAGGTTGTGTGGGATAACAACTTCACCCACTCAACACTCATTTGCTGCTTCTTCATCTTCCTACTTCCCACACTATTCCAGGGGAGGTCCCCCACCTGCTCTACAATCCGAGCCTTCTAGTGATGCCTCTAATTCTATTCTTCCTCACATCCATTTTCAGTCTTTGACTTTCTAATCAATCAATCAATGGATCACTGTGTGCAGAATAGTAGCTCCTTCCCTTCTGTCTTCAAACTCAATCAATCAATCAGTGGTACTCACTGACTGCTTACTGTGTGCAGAGCCCTCTACTAAATGCTTGGGAAAGCACAGGTCAGTAGAATTGTAACATTATTGTCTCTATAATAATAATAATAATGATAGCATTTATTAAGCGCTTACTATGTGCAAAGCACAACAATATAACATACACATTCCCTGCTCACAGTGAGATTACAATCTACCAGCAGTTCCATTACTCAGCCTGTGGAGAGATTGCATTTTGGGTCTCTCCTAAAGGAAGTATTTACAAACTGTTGAATTAAGACAGGTAAAGAATTGTTCCCTCTTGAAATTTCTTTCTTTCCATTTCCTGATCCCGTTAAAGAAATTTGACAGAAAGGTTGTGTGGGATAACATCTTCACCCACTCAACACTCAATTGCTGCTTCTTCATCTTCCTTCTTCCCACACTATTCCAAGGGAGGTCTCCCACCTGCTCTAAAATCGGAGCCTTCTAGTGATGCCTCTAATTCTATTCTTCCTCACATTCATTTTCAATCTTTGACTTTCTAATCAATCAATCAATTAATCAATGGATCACTGTGTGCAGAACAGTAGCTCCTTCCCTTCTGTCTTCAAACTCAATCAATCAGTGGTACTCACTGTCTGCTTACTGTGTGCAGAGCACTGTACTAAATGCTTGGGAAAGCACAGGTCAGTAGAATTGTAACATTATTGTCTCTTTATAATAATAATAATAATAATGATAGCATTTATTAAGCACTTACTATGTGTAAAGCACTGTTCTAAGCAATGGGGAGGTTACGAGGTGATCAGGTTGCCCCAAGGGGGGCTCACAGTCGATCCCCATTTTACAGATGAGGTAACTGAGGCACAGAGAAGTGAAGTGACTAGCCCAAAGTCACACAGCTAACAAGTGCTGGAGCCAGGATTTGAGCCCATGACCTCTGACTCCAAAGCCCGTGCTCTTTCGACTGAGCCACGCTGTATTGTGCTTTCACAAGTTCTTAATCCAGTGTTTTGCACACAGTAAGCACTCAATAAATACGACTGAATGAATGAATGAGTTAATGAAGAAGTACTGTATATAGATAAGATTCAAATCACCTGTCTTTGCACTTCAATTTGTTACCTTTGTACATTTGATATACATCCCAACCCCAAGCCCACAGCACTTAGGTACATGTCCTTAAATTATATATTCTAAATTACTAATATATTCACAATAATGTCTCTCTCTCACCCTCTAGACTGCAAGCTCATTATGGGAAGGGAATGTATCTGCTAATTCTATTGTATTGTACTCTCCAAGTACAGTGCTCTGCATAGTAAGCACTCAATAAATATGATTGATTGATTGGTTGACCTCTCTTCTGATTTACAATCCCATATCTAGTAGTACTACTACTATTATTTTGCTCCTTTTGCTTCCAGGAAATCTCCACCTGGGTGTCTCATTGGCATATCAAATTCAACCTGCTTAAAACAGAACTCCTCATCTTTCTCCCTAAATTCACTCCTCCTCCTAACTTTCCCATCTCAGGCAATGACATAAGCATCTCTCTTGCTCCAGAAACCCACAGCTTGGGTGGGACCTTGACTCTTTATTGCACCGCAATTTCCTATTCCAATATGGAATATGGTCTCTGTGCCTCAGTGACCTCTTCTGTAAAATGGGTATTAAGACTGTGAGCCCCATATGGGACAACCTGATAACCTTGTATCTACTCCAGCACTTAGAACAGTGCTCGGCACATAGTAAGTGCTTAATACCATTATTATTATTATTATTCAAATCTTCTTGCTCTCTCTCCTGTTCACTGTTAAGTGGAGTTTTCCTCAATTCTTCCTGTAGAAATAGGATGTTCCTGGCATATTCTCCATTCATATTCCATATTAATATTCCATTTCATATGCTGCTAAATCATTCCTGGATCTGCCCCTGCCTTCTCCACTCATTCTACTAGCATCCAGTATTAGCTCTGGTCACCTCAGGGTAACTTACTGTGTTGGCCTCTTTGCTGATTGATCTCCCTGCCTCCAGCCTCTCCCCCTCCGGCCCCAACAATCTTCTTGAAGCATCGTGCGGCCCACATCCTGACCTGTAAACAGTCTCCACTGGCTCCCCAATAAATCAATCATTTGTTAATGATGTGCATTTAGCTTTAATTTTAATTGTTCTGACGACTTCACACCTGTCCACATGTTTTGTTTTGTTGTCTGTCTCCCCCTTCTAGACTGTGAGCCCGTAGGGACCATCTCTATATGTTGCCAACTTGTACTTCCCAAACACTTAGTACAGTGCTCTGCACACAGTGAGCACTCAATAAATACAATTGAATGAATAAATGAAAGGGATGTTTATTGAGCACCCATTGAATGCAGAGCATTGTACTAAGCACTTGGGAAAGTATAATCAACAGAGATGGCAGACACAGTCCCTGCCCACAAGGAGTTTGAAGTCATAAAACATCAAAAAAACCCTCACAATCAGTTTCAAGCATATCTCCAGCCTCAGTGCCAGCGCTTATAACAGTGCTTTGCACATAGTATGCGCTTAACAAATGCCATCATCATCATCTTCCATTTCTGCTCTATTCTTCCACTATTTCCCAACTGTGTCCAATCCAATTAACTTGTATCTACCCCACAAGTTGGAACAGTGATTGGCAAATAGTAAACGCTTAACAAGTACCTATAATTATTAACTCTTTTCTTTTGTTACCCCCCAAGCCAGGCATCTAGCTATATCTTGCAGAGAGAAACACCATGACCTCCTTCATTCATTCATCCAAGCTTGTTCACTTAGTGCTTACTGTCTACAGAACACTGTACTAAACACTGGAGAAAGTAGGATAGAGAATAGAGAAGCAGCGTGGCTCAGTGGAAAGAGCACAAGCTTTGGAGTTAAAGGTCATGGGTTCAAATCCCAGCCCCGCCAGTTGTCAGCTGTGTGACTTTGGACAAGTCACTTCACTTCTCTGTGCCTCACTTACCTCATCTGCAAAATGGGGATTAAGACTGTAAACCCCCCGTGGGACAAACTGATCAACTTGTAACCTCCCCAGTGCTTAGAACAGTGTTTTGCACATAGTAAGCGCTTAATTAAATGTTATTAGTATTATCAGGATACAACAATAAACAGTGCCAGTCCCTGCCCACAGTGAATTTACAGTCTTGGGCCGGGGGGGGGGGGGGGGGGGGCGGGGGGGAACAAGCATCAGTACAAGTAAATAAAATTACAGATATGTACATAAATGCTGTGGGGCTGGGAGGGGGAAGGAGCACAGGGAGCAAGTCAGGGCGATGCAGAAGAGAGTGGAGATGAGAAACTTGGGGTTTAATCTGGGAAGGCTTCTTGGAGGAAATGTGCCTTCAATAAAGCTTTGAAGTGGGGGGAGAGAAATTGTCTTTCAGATTTGAGTAGGGAGGGTATTCCAGGAGAGAGGCTGAACGGGGGTTATGGGTTGGTGGCGAGACAGATGAGATTGAGGTACAGTGAGGCACAGCAGGCTGGGTTGTAGAAGGAGAGAGGTGAGATGAGGTAGCAGGGGGAAAGGTAATGGAGTGCTTTAGAGCCAATGGCGAGGAGTTGTTTGATGCTGGTGTGGAAGGGTAACCACTGGAAGCTTTTAGAGGAGCCGGGTGACATGTCCTGAATATTTCTGAGGAAAAATGATTCAGGAAGCAGTGTGAAGTATAGACTGGAGTAGGGAGAGACAGAATGGGAGGTCAGCAATGAGGCTGTTGTAACAGTAATCATGGTGGGATAGGATGAGTGATTTGTATTACTGTGGTAGTCGTTTTGATGGAGAGGAGACGGCAGATTTTAGCATCCTTTAGCAGGATTTTGTGATGGATTGAATGGCAGGATAGGAAGGATGGTGGTGCCATCTACTGTGACGGGAAAGTCAGGGGAGGACAGGGTTTGGGTGGGAAGGTAAGGAACTCTGTTTTGGACACGTTAGGTTTGAGGTGATGCAAGGACATCCAACTAGAGCTGTCTTGAAGGCAGGAGGAGATGTCTGACTCGTTATCATCTGCTTAGAGGTTGTAGTTGAAGCCATGGAAGCAAATGAGTTCTCCAAGGGAGTGGGTGTGAATGGAGAATAGAAGGGGACCCAGAACTAAACCTTGAGGGACACCCCCCCACAACAGTTAGGGGGTGGGAGGCAGAGGAGGATGAGCCTGTTCTCTAGATTGTGAGTTCACTGTGGGCAGGGATTGTCACTCTTTATTGCTGTATTGTACTTTCCCAAGCACTTTGTACAGTGCTGTGCACACTGCAAACACTTAATGATGATTATGATGATGATGATGATGGCATTTGTTAAGCGCTTACTGTGTGCAAGGGACTGTTCTAAGCTCTGGGGAGGATAGAAGGTGATCAGGTTGTCCCACGGGGGGCTCACAGTCTTAATCCCCATTTTACAGATGAGGGAACTGAGGCTCAGAGAAGTGAAGTGACTTGTCCAAAGTCACCCAGCTGACAAGTGGAGGAGCCGGGATTTGAACCCGTGACCTCTGACTCCCAAGTCCAGGCTCTTTCCACTGAGCCAACACTACTAAATAAATACATTTGAATAAATGATGGAAAAAGCACAGGCCCGGCAGTCAGACGATCTGGGTTCTAATCCTGGTTCTGCTGATTGTCTTCCTTATGACCTTGGGCAAGTCACTTAAATTCACTGTGCCTCAGTTTCCTCTAGACTTAAACTCATTATGGACAGGGAATGTGTCTGTTCATTATTATACTGTACTCTCCAAAGTGCTCAGTACAGTGCTCTGCACTCAGTAAGCACTCAATAAATACAATTGGTTGAATGACTAAAATGGGGATGAAACCCTACGTAAACTATCAGACCCATGTGGGATGGGAACTCTGTCCAAGCTGATTATCTTGTATCTACTCTAGAGCTTAGTATATTGAGGGAAGCAGTATTGCATAGTGGATAGAGCATGGGCATGGATGTCGGAAAGTCGTGGGTTCTGATATCTCTACCACTCGTCTGCTGAGTACCTTAAGGCAAGTCACTTCACTTCTCTGGGCCTCTGTGATCTCATCTGTCAAATGGAGATTGAGACTGTGAGCCCCATGTGGGACAGGGACTGTATCCAACCTAATTAACCTGTAGCTACCCCTGTGCTTAGAACGGTACTTGTCACATTGTAAGTACTTAATGAGGACCGGAATTATTATTATTATTTTATTACAGTGCTTGGCACAAAGTAAATGCTTAAAAAATATTGTAATAGTAATAATAATAGACACCTCAATCTCTATCCGCTCAATTATGCTTATCCCACAACTTGCAACCCCCTTCCTTCCCAAATCTGCCAGATCACAGCTCTGCCCACATTCAAAGGACTTTTACAGTCCCACCTCTTCCTATAGGCCTTCCCTGATTAATTTCCCATCACCCTATGCCATAAGGATAGACCCATCAGCTAACTCCAGTACATATGAATTTACGTATACCCATCCTCACTACTCCTGTATATATGTCTATTCAATTATACATTTGGTTATTCATTTTGGCTATTCCAAAAATATTTTTATGTTTGCCCCTTTGACTAGAATATATGTTTCTCATGGACAGGGCATGTATACCTTCTTTATTCCATATGTCCCCAGCACCTTATATAGCTCACTGCACCAAGTAGGTGTGCAATGAATACTATTACTTTGAAATATAGTAGTACTCACTACTCACTGGATGCAGTGCTTTGTACAAAAGCTTAGAACCGTGCTTTGCACATAGTAAGCGCTTAATAAATGTCATTATTATTATTATTATTATTATTACTAAAGGACCTATTGATGACTACTGATTACACTGCAAAGCTATACCCTGCTATTGGCTAGAAAACCAGTTTCCTTTCTTCTATTTTGAAAATGTCGGCCGTTTTTCAAAAATGGCCTTGGATGCTGCTGCTGTTGATGTTTCCTTTTTCTTTAATTGACACCAGAAGTTTTCTTAACAAGTCAGTCGGCAATTAGTCTGTCATTACAGGGAATAAAGGCCACGTAATAAAGCGTTTTAAAAATTGATGCTGTTCTTTCTGGCTGGAAGAGGGTTGGTCTAAAATGAAAAGGTTGGCAAAACCTCATTTGTTCTAATAAACTGAGTGGCTGAGTGGCATTTTACCATATTCAGATTTGACAAGGAGGCTGCTTTTTGTCATCACAAAGTAGAAAAATAGCTCAACAGATGCATTCCTTCTATGCTAGGCTGTCATCTCTGAAGAAAAAAACCCAGAAAAGTTGAAAGAATAAGAGTCACACAAGAAGGAAATATCAATAATGGATGACACTCGGAACATGTAACAGATGAGAAGTGTGGGTTCGGGGGAGGAAGAGATGGTGGCAATGGGGTGAAGGAAGTCTTAGAAGGATCCTCATTTTCAACCTGCTCTAGGACTACAAATCCTCCGTAGAGAGGGATCTTCCTATACTGAAGCACCTACATCAGTTTCATAAATGACGGGGCACAAAAAGACACCACCATTTTGTGAACAAGTCCTGACTGCAGAAGTTCCATGATCACTAAATTTGCTTCGAATCAGTCATTTTCATATTTTTTTTTCCTCTTTTGAAAGCACCATGTTTTCCAAATACACAGAGGTTAAAAATGCCTAACCACCAAGGCCGGATTAACATTTAAGTGGATTCCTCTTTGCAGGCAAAGGAATCACTGGTAGAGCGCCATTCCCTTAATCTTGCTGGGGTCCTACAGCAAGCGAGCAACATTGCCTCTTTTAGTACACTGTGCAAGTAAAGGAATCACTGGTAGAGCTCCATTCCCTTAATCTTGCTGGGGTCCTACAGCAAGCGAGCAACATTGCCTCTTTTAGTACATTGTGCTGTACATGTTAAGCACTCCATCAACACGATTGATTGATTGATTGACTGATTGACTGACTGCCCGGGACTACCCTTGCCTCGGTGTTTCATCGATGTCACCTTCTTGTTTTATTCTTATTCTTTCAACTCTATTTCTCTTCTACGTTCTTTATCTTCAAAGAAGGCAGTGTCAAGCCATCTTTCAACAGCTTGTTTTCATGGCTTCCATCCCCAGAGCTGTCACTCCGCTTTGCTTCCTCCCTGGAGAGCAATCAGCCCATGAGCAATTTAAGAGGGGTTGTCAAGAATCCTAGCCCTCTCACATGGCAGCCATTAACTTTGGGCCTCACGAGACACCTGAGATGGAAGGTTTCTCAGTATGATGGTATTTATTAAGTGCTTACTTCGTGCAATGCGCTGTGCTAACTGCAGTTCCACACAGGGATCATAATCCAGGTTGAGGGGGAAGGACATTAAAAAAAGAAAAATGAAATAAAGATAACAAATTATATGCAATGAGAGGATTTAAAATACTCCAGGGTCGATCTGCAAATAACTGGACCCTCTGAAGAAATTAACCAAATCTTGTGTACCTCAGCCCCCAATCAAAAATTCTGTGTGTCAAGACAACCGTATTTAGATACGGAGGGATAATTTAAAATATCGGACCCACTGTTTCACACGTCACTGTTGGCAAGCAGTAATTTCTTACGGATGCATGTGATTTTTCTCTCTGTGTGGACTATTTATGAATTTGGGATTAATAACATCAAGCTGAAGTAGTTTTAAATTTCTAATTCCTTTGCTATTTCATCACTCGTCCTCCATTGGACCATGTAAGACTTCAGAAAACTGGAGCACTGATTAACCCCTTATTTCCCCTATCGGCTCTCCCCTCTGTGTTGACTATGCACTTGGCCACTCTACCCCTTAATAATAATAAATAATGATGGTATTAAGCACTTACTACGTGCAAAGCACTGTTCTAAGCACTGGGGAGGTTACAAGGTGATCAGGTTGTCCCACAGGGGGCTCACAGTTTTAATCCCCATTTTACAGATGAGGTAACTGAGGCACAGAGAAGTTAAGTGACTTGCCCGAAGTCACACAGCTGACAGTTAGCGGAGCTGGGATTTGAACCCATGACCTCTGACTCCATAGCCCAGCCTCTTTCCACTGAGCCACGCTGCTTCCCCACTCCCCTTACGCACTCTGTTACTCACCGCAACCCCTCAACACTTACATATATATCCTTATATGCTACTATTTCCCCTATCTGTAATTTATTTTACTGTCTCCCTCTCCCTGTAGACTGTAAGCTTCTTTTGGACGGGGATCTCATCAATCATATAGACTGTTCCTATCCAGTGAAGCTGATTTGACCAACAGTTGCTTTGATTGTAGCAGAGCTCACCTTTGGAGAAGAAATCTTCTATTTAAGCAATTAAGATTTTTCTTGTCAAATGTATCCCTCTCTTAGTCACATTTAATAAGGTGAGAACCTCAGCTGCCTAGTAAACAACGTAATGAGCTTGAGGCGCGATGCCACGGTTTGGAGTCACCTTCTTCTGGATGTAGAACTTACATGTCGGAGGTGCTGCTGAATGTCACCGTCAATGCGCAGTTTCTGAGAGACACCTCCGAAAGTATAGGAAATTATGTAACTTTTCAAGCACCTCACCACCAGTATTACTTCCTGGGTTTTGAAGTAATCAATCAGTGATATGTACTGAGTGCTTTCTGGGTGCCAAGCACAATACTAAGAGCTCGGGAGAGTCAAGGGACTAAGTAGACATGATCCTTGCACTCTTTGAGTACCACAGATTTGCAGTGAGAAGTAATACGGCTTTGTTTTCAATTATGGTAAAGACTCCAACAATACCGGTAATACTTGCGGGGTTTTGGAATAATCCATCATTCATCCACTCATTCAATCGTATTTATTGAGTGTTTACTGTGTGCAGAGCACTGTACTAAGTGTTTAGGAGAGTACAACACTCGAGTAGCAGAGTGGCTTAGTGGAAAGAGCACAGGCTTGGGAGTCGGGGGTTGTGGGTTCTAATCCCGACTCTGCCACTTATCAGCTGTGTGATTTAGGGCAAGTTGCTTAAATTCTATGTGACTAAGTTACCTCATCTGTAGAATGGGGTTTGAGACTGTGACCCCCGCCCTGAAAGAGCATGGGCTTTGGAGTCAGAGGTCATGGGTTCAAATCCCGGCTCCACCAACTGTCAGCTGTGTGACTTTGGGCAAGTCATGTAACTTCTCTGTGCCTGTTACCTCATCTGTAAAATAGGGATTAAAACCATGAGCCCCCCGTGGGACAACCTGATCACCTTGCAACCTCCCCTGCGCTTAGAACAGTGCTTTGCACACAGTAAGTGATTAACAAATACCATAATTATTATTATTACCCCAGCATTTAGAACAGTGCTTGGGACATAGTGAGTGCTTAACAAATGCTATTATTATTATTATTATCATTATTATTATTATTATAATTCAAAAATAAATAGACACATTCCCTGCCCACATTCCCTGTATTTATAGAATGCTTACTGTGTGTACAGCACATTACTAAATGCTTGGGAGAGTACAATAGAGTAAGTAGATGTGATCCCGGCACTCTTTGAATACCATAAACCTGTAACGAGAAGTGACATTGTGTTGTTTTCAAATACCTTTGTAAAGAAGTCAAGAATGTTTGAAGATCTGCTTCTCAGTGACTTCTCAGTATCAGTGTCAACAGCACTTAAGGTTCAATTATTGAACCTGAGAAGGCCATGGTTTTAGCTTAAAGTAGGCTGAGATTAAAGAGATTTCCATCTGTCCAGAGATTCAAATCTATTTCAGGTGGGATGTTACTGTTGGTCCAATGAATCAAAATGGAATTGCAGCAAAGATTCTTAGTTAAAGCTTAGTTCCCTTTTTAAGTATAACCCCATCTGTATACAGCTCATGACAAACTATTACTGCTCATATATTATTTTATATAAGAGCTATAATTTGGGGGAATAAATGGGTTAATCTTGAGGCACCCCTGATGAGGGTCTTGCATTCTTTCATTCATTCATTCAATCATATTTATTGAGCGCTTAGTACTTACCATGTGCAAAGCACTGTACTAAGTGCTTGGGACAGCACAATATAAAGCAATATAAACAGTACAAAAAACAGACTCATTCCCTGCCCAAAATGAGCTTACATTTAGAGGGGGAGGAAGACAATTTAAATAAATAAATTGCAGATATGTCTCTATCTGTTGCCAAGTTGTCCTTTCCAAGCGCTTAGTACAGTGCTCTGCACACAGTTAGTGCTCAATAAATACGACTGACTGAAGTAAAGAATGAATGGATGAATGAAGTGCTGTGGGGCTGGGAGGGGGGATGAAAAAAGGAGCAGGCCAGGATTGGGAGAAGAGGAAAGTGGGGCTTAGATAACCCACAATCAGAAAACAGCAGAAGAGCCAGAAGTATCAAAGTGTAAGGCGAAAGATCAACAAAACAGCCACCCTAAGGAGGGACCATTAAGAACCAGTTGGAACCAACTAAATCTGCATTGACGGAGCTGGCCTTCCCCCTACTACTACACCTACAAAGCCCTACTGAGAGCTCACCTCCTCCAGGAAGCCTGTCCCAGATTGAGCCCCCTTTTTCCTCACCTCCTTCCCATCCCTCCCACCCTACCTCCTTCCCCTCCCCACAGCACCTGTATATATATTTGTACAGATTTATTACTCTATTTATGACTTGTACAGAATTACTATTTATTTTGTTAATGATGTGCATATAGCTTTAATTCTATCTGTTCTGATGATTTTGACACCTGTCTACATGTTTTGTTTTGCCCTCTGTCTCCCCCTTCTACACTGCGAGCCCGCTGTGGGTAAGGACCACCTCTACATGTTACCAACTTGTACTTTCCAAGCGCTTAGTACAGTGATCTGCACACAGTAAGCACTTAATAAATATGATCGAATGAATGGTGTAGGAAGCATAGACAGGGTGAGTTTTTCATCAAAAGAGACAAGGTTGAGGTCATGCCAAACTGAAATAACATGCCAGCACATGCTTGTCCTGCACAGGAAATGGGGATGGAAGGGAAATGACCAACCTGACCACCTCTGGGAGGTTCTCGCACAAACCGCAATGAGACTGTGAGTCTGGCCACGGGACAGAATGTCTATGGAGAGACTCAGTGTGGTGATAAACTTTTATTTCAAACTCATACTCCCTCTTGCAGTTGGATAACCAGAGATGGCTCCTTTGGACACATGGCAATCTGCTCCATACCTGGACTGGAACCACAGAGCATGGGCCTAGAAGTCGAAAGGACTTGGGTGTTAATCCTGGCTCTGCCACTTGCCTGCTGTGTGACAATGAGCAAATCACTTAACTTCTCTGTGCCTCAGTTACCTCATCTGTAAAATGGGGATTCAGACTGTTAGCCCCATGTGGGCCTTTGTCTGATTAGCTTGTATCATCCCCAAACACTGAGTACAGTGGCCTGTCACATAGTAAGTGCTTAACAAATATTATGAAAAACAAACAAATAAGAACCTAGTGAGGATTCTGCCTAATGAAAGCAAGTAAAAATAAGGATGAATTTTACATTCACCTAAACATTGGAAAACTTCTTCACGGCGCTTCAAGACTGATGATCGCAGGCCTTCTTGTTGATGAGATCAGCACATAACAAAGTCACTCTTGTTACTTTTGTCATTTTACCTGAATTTGATGACCACTGCAATTATGCCCTAGTTGGCTTTAAACTCAAAGTAAGATTCTACTCCAAAGTGCTTCGTAGGCTACTCTGCACACAGTAAGTGCTAAATAAATAAGATTGACTGATTCTTGGCTTGACATCATAACAAAAGGAAGTAGTTGGCTCAGGAGGACCCTTACAGGAAAGCCACATTTTCTAGGATTTCCAACATCAGGGATCGAGATGGTATTTGATGTCTGAGATCTGCTCTTCTGGCCGCACCCTCACATGGGCCCTGAAGAAAAAAAATGACTAAGACTATCTGGTCCATTTCACACCAGTTCCAGACATCTCAAGTCATCGAATGGGGAGAGGAAAGTAAAGCTTGAGGTCCATTTCCTACTCATTCATTCATTCATTCATTCAATCGTATTTACTGAGTGCTTACTGTGTGCAGAGCACCATACTAAGCGCTTTGGAAGTACATGTCGGAAACATATAGAGACGGTCCCTACCCAACAACGGGCTCACAGTCTAGAGGGGGTTGACAGACAACAAAACAAAATATGTAGGCGAGTGTTAAAATCATCAGAACAAATAGAATTACAGCTATATGTACATCATTACATCATGCCCAGAAACGCTCTGGGCATATTACTCCCCTCCTCAAAAACCTCCAATGGCTACCAATCAATCTGTACATCAGGCAGAAACTCCTCACCCTGGGCTTCAAGGCTGTCCATCACCTCGCCCCCTCCTACCTCACCTCCCTTCTCTCCTTCTACTGCCCAGCCCGCACCCTCCGCTCCTCCGCCGCTAATCTCCTCACCGTACCTCATTCTCGCCTGTCCCGCCATCGACCCCCGGCCCACGTCATCCCCCGGGCCTCGAATGCCCTCCCTCTGCCCATCCGCCAAGCTAGCTCTCTTCCTCCCTTCAAGGCCCTGCTGAGAGCTCACCTCCTCCAGGAGGCCTTCCCAGACTGAGCCCCTTCCTTCCTCTCCCCCTCGTCCCCCTCTCCATCCCCCCATCTTACCTCCTTCCCTTCCCCACAGCACCTGTATATATGTATATATGGTTGCACATATTTATCACTCTATTTATTTATTTATTTATTTATTTTACTTGTACATATCTATCCTATTTATTTTATTTTGTTAGTATGTTTGGTTTTGTTCTCTGTCTCCCCCTTTTAGACTGTGAGCCCACTGTTGGGTAGGGACTGTCTCTATGTGTTGCCAATTTGTACTTCCCAAGCGCTTAGTACAGTGCTCTGCACATAGTAAGCGCTCAATAAATACGATTGATGATGATGATGATTAACAAATGAAATAGAATAGTAAATATTCTCATGCTTCCAGGGAAAGCATGCTTCCCATGCCCCCTCATGCTTCCAGGGAACCTCATTCTCCCAGCCAGTGATAAAACTCCAGGGCCCATCACATGGTCTTTTGTTTTGTTTTTTCAACTTATTGAAAATGATGGCATGAAGTACATTTGACAAGATCTGGCCCTATGGGCCAAGATGGTTGTGACATGTGTCGGTCACTGGTCAAGCTATGCATATTATAACTCCAGTTTTCTGGAACGTGAGGTTCAACAACAACAGAACCTCCCACATTATAGGAAAACAGATTTTATTTAATACAGTGCAATACACTTAAATCATGCTACTCCAGTTTATGGTGGGGGTATTGCCTCCATTTCATTCAATTAGCTCTAGCTCCATCATTCCTGAATAATCTGCATCTGTAAGATCACCTAGAATTCTCTTTTCTTTAGAAAAAGAGCATTGAAGATTTCCAGAAAAATCTAGTCAGATCCAGATTCCTTTGTCTTCTGCCCCTACCTATATCCCCAACTGCCACTTCACCGTTTCCACACCAGCTAACCACTTAAGTACACTTAATCCCAGTGTGGACAAGTGGAAAGAGCAAGAGCTTGGGAAGCAGAAGATCTGGATTCTAATCCTGACTCGACTACATGTCTGCTGTTTCACCAAGTCATTTAACTTCCCTATAATAATAATAATGATGGCATTTATTAAGCACTTACTATGTGTAAAGCCCTCTTCTATGTGCTGGGGAGGTTACAAAGTGATCAGGTTGTTCCACGGGGGACTCACAGTCAAATTCCCCATTTTACAGATGAGGTAACTGAGGTGCAGAGAAGTGAGGTGACTTGCCCAAAGTCACACAGCTGACAATTGGCGGAGCTGGGATTTGAACCCATGAACTCTGACTCCAATGTCTGTGCTCTTTCCACTGAGCCACGCTGCTTCTCCATCTATGCCTCAGTTATCTCCTCTGTAAAATGGGGACTAAAACTATGAGCCCCATGTAGGACATGGACATTGTCCAACCTGATTGGCTTGTATCTTCCCCAGTGCTAAATTCAGCGCCTAGTACATAGTAAGCATAGTAAGTTAAGGATGGTAGCTAGTGGAGTGTCAATTTTACTCCATTCTGTATCAATCATTGAGGAGATAAAGGCTTGAAAAGGGGATACTTTGAACTAAATTCCCTATATTTTGCCAAGATTTTCCTCCAAAGTGAAGAAGCAGCGTGGTTTAGTGGAAAGAGCCTGGGCTTGGAGTCAGAGGATGTGGGTTCTAATCCCAACTCTGTCACATCATCTGTGTGACCTTGGGCAGCCCACTTCACTTCTCTATACCTCAGCTACCTCATCTGTAAAATGGGGATTAAGATTGTGAGCCCCACGTGGGACAACCTGATTACCTTGTATCTACTCCAGTGCTTAGAACAGTGCTTGGCACATAGTAAGCACTTAACAAATACCATCATTATTTTTATTATTATTATTCAACCACAGAGTAGCCAGACCTACAATCAAAACCGTCTGTCTCTAATACTCAGCTGTTTAATAACCTTACCTATCCCTAGCCTTCTGACTAATTCCTAAACTGATTCAGTTCTAAGTCATGCCAAGTATTCCCTCTTTTATTCCCCATTTAGGCCACAAGGTAAATGGATTTACCTTTGTCATTTAGCTAGTTACTAAACTACGTTAGCTAGTTACTTCTAGACTGTGAGCCCACTGTTGGGTAGGGACCGTCTCTATATGTTGCCAACTTGTACTTCCCAGGCGCTTAGTACAGTGCTCTGCACACAGTAAGCGCTCAATAAATACGATTGATTGATTGATAGTTACTGTCCTTGAAACGGGCCAATTTTAAGTGTCTGTAGAACAGTTTGAAAGTAAAGTTCACATCTATATACATTCTTAAGACAACAGCACATGGAAAAGTGGAATATTACCCCTCAGAAGGATGGGTCGGGACTCCTTATAAATAATTTCACACCCCTGAGGGATGGGTGAGCATTTCAAAATGCTACTTTCAATGAACATTAGTGTCTCAGCACCAGAGGCTATGCCACTTCTTTTGGCTCAAGTTTCCCAAGCACCTTAGTGGATGCTCAATAAATACCATTATTACCAGAGCCCACACTGGTGAAAATGCTAGTGAAAAGTCACAGCAGCTAACAGGTCCCCTACCCTGTTTCTCCCAGTTTAAAAAGATTTCAGGTTACACTCCTGACCTTCAGGATCTGACTGATGTTCCATTTTGGCCTTCCCTGGTGGTCACCTGGTTGCCTAATGGTTAGAACAGGAGCCTGGGAATCAGAAGGTCATGAATAAGCTCACTGTGGCCAGGAAATGTGTCTGTTTGTTGTTGTATCGTACTCTTCCATGCACTTAGTACAGTGCTTTGCACAAAGTAAGCGCTCAGTGAATACAATTGAATGAATGAATGAATGAATGAATAATCCCGGCTCTGCCACTTGTCTGCTGTGTGACCTTGGGCAAGTCGCTTCACATCTCTGTGCCTCAGTAACCTCATCTATAAAGTGGTGATTATGACTGTGAGCCTGATTTGCATCAGGGACTTTGTCCAATCTGATTTGCTTGTATTTCCACCCAATGCTTAGTACGATGCTGACACATAATAAGCGCTTAACAAATATCACCATTATAACTATTGCTAACGAATAACTAATGCCTAATTAGTTAAGTAATTAGTTATTAAATAGTTAATGCTCAATAATTAGTTAATTCATTGATATTCATTCATTTCATTCATTCAATGGCATTTATTGAGCACTTACTGTGTGCGGAGCACTGTACTAAGCGCTTGGGAAGTACAAGTTGGCAACATATAGAGACGGTCCCTACCCAACAGCGGGCTCACAGTCTAGCAAGGGGAGACAGACAACAAAACAAAACATATTAACAAAATAAAATAAATAGAATAAATATGTACAAGTATAATAAATAAATAGAGTAATAAATACATATAAACATATATACAGGTGCTGTCGGAAAGGGAAGGAGGTAAGGCGAGGGGGATGGGGCGGGGGAGGGGGGGAGAGGAAGCAGGGGGCTCAGTCTGGGTAGGCCTCCTGGAGGAGGTGAGCTCTCAGTAGGGCTTTGAAGGGAGGAAGAGAGCTAGCTTGGCTGACGGGCAGAGGGAGGCCATTCCAGGCCAGGGGGATGATGTGGGCCGGGGGTCGATGGCGGGACGGGTGAGAACGAGGCACAGTGAGGAGATTAGCGGTAGAGGAGCAGAGGGTGTGGGCTGGGCTGGAGAAGGGGAGGTGAGGTAGGAGGGGGCGAGGTGATGGACAGCCTTGAAGCCAAGGGTGAGGAGTTTCTGTCTGATGCGTAGGTTGATTGGTAGCCACTGGAGATTTTTGAGGAGGGGAGTAACATTCCCAGAGCATTTCTGCACAGAGATGATCTGGACGGTGGCGTGAAGTGTGCATTGAAGTGGGGAGAGACAGGAGGATGGGAGATCGGAGAGGAGGCTGATGCAGTAATCCAGTTGGGATAGGATGAGAGATTGAAGAAGCAGGGTAGTGGTTTGGCTGGAGAGGAAAAGGTGGATCTTGGCAATGTTGCGGAAGTGAGACCAGCAGGTTTTGGTGATGGATTGGATGTGAGGGTGAACGAGAGAGCGGAGTCGAGGATGACAGCAAGGTTGCGGTCTTGTGAGACAGGAAGGATGGTAGTGCCGTCAACAGTGATAGGAAAGTCAGGGAGAGGGCAGGGTTTGGGAGGGAAGATAAGGAGTTCAGTCTTGGACATGTTGAGTTTTAGATGGTGGGCAGACATCCAGACGGATGTCTTAAATAACAGATGGATGTTATTAAATAACTAATAAATAACTAATAACTAAAAATAAGGGTAGCAGCTTAGCCTTTTGGAGAGAGTGCGGGCCTGAGACTCAGGAATTCCTCATTTCTAATCCTGGGTCCATCACTTGTTTGCTGGGTGATCTTAGGCAAGTCACTTCACTTGTCTGTCCCTCAGTTACCTCATCTGCAAAATGGGGATTAGGACAATGAGCCCCATGTGGGACAGGGACTGTGTCCAACCTGATTACCTTGTAACTACCTCAGTGCTTGGAACGGTGCCTGGCACATAGAAAGTGCTTAACAAATACCATAAAACAAAAAATAAATAGAAAAAAAAAGAAAGCAAGGTCTTCTGTTGACTCTGGCCATGAAAAGAGGGAGTATCGAGCAGACAGAAGGAGACGATTCCCACATCTCCTTAGTAAAAATGAGCTCTTCCCAGTATGGGTAGGGACTGTCTCTCTTTATTGCTGAGTTATACTTTCCAAATGCCTAGTACAGTGCTCTGCACACAGTAAGTGCTCAATAAATATGATTGAATGAATGAATGAATGCAAGAAAAAATGCTACTGTCATTATCTCCTTCTACTGATAGAGATAACTGCATAGAAAACATGGCAGCTTTGGCCAATTGATGTCTTAAATGCTAGTCCAGTGATGCTAACAGAATACTACAATTCCTTTTTAATAAGATGCACCATTAAGATAATGAATTCTCGCTACTAAAAGTCTTTAGTGTCTCTGATAATAAGATGATTTCCCCCATGCAACAGATAAACTAAATTCATTGGTACAAAGTACTTGGGTTAAAACAAACTGATTCAGATTTAGTATTACAGCGAGAAGCATAATTCAGATATAGTATGTATATTTTTTAAGTTGCAACCTTTGTGGATTATTAAAGACTGTCATTTTCATGTGTGCTGTTATACATTTGTGACTCAACAGTTCATTAAAGATGCAACTGAAAATGTTAATGATAATTGCAGCTAAAGCTAATAAAGCGAAGCCTTAGGTTATAAGATATAAATACCACCACAATAAATATGCATATTTTTACTTGTTTTCCTCATTTTTCCTTACTTTCTGATAATTAGTTTAATGAATTTAAAGTTTTCATTTACATGAATTGTACATGTAATTAATTTTAAACTACATTTTTCAATTCCCTGTTTAAAAGCATTAGTGAAATCTATTTCACGGATAATACCAGCAGGGAGTATCGTTTCAATAAAACTATTACCTATTCAGCATTCTCCTATTTTCTTTAATTCAATATATAGACATGAGCACACACAAATAAATGTATGAATTTGATTTAAATATTTAACAATGATATTTAATTGTAAGATTCATTTCCAATTGGCATCTTTATTGAAGATATACTGAGAAGTCTATAGCATAGAAGAGATTTCTGCTTTCATTCATTCATTCATTCATTCAATCGTATTTATTGAGCATTTACTGTGTGTAGAGCACTGTACTAAGCGCTTGAGAAGTACAAGTTGTGTTGTTAAACAAGGGCCTCTTTCCTAGTGCTTTGCACATAGTAAGTGCTTAACAAATACCATTATTATTATTATTATTATTATTATTATATTATTATTATTATTAGACCTGATACAATGGTTAACTTGTCGAAGGAAGGACTCCTCTACTCACCTTTCAAGATATTTCTATCTACAAATATCTATCTTGCAAACTGAATAACTATAGAAAAAAACACCTCAAATTCCTCTGAACCAGTCAAAATACTACTAAGAAAATGAACCCCTGCTTTTCTGCATTCACTGATTTTATTCTAGTCACATGGCTGAGATCTGATCTCTGCCCCATTAACAAGGAAAATTCCAAATTCCATTTCTAGTTGTTAGTTGTCGTTGAAGTCTCAAAGGGAATAGGATTAAATGATCCCAAATCAGTCAATCGGCAGTATTTACTTAATGCTTATTGTTGTGCACTAAGTGCTTGGGAGAGTACAATACAACAGAGCTGGTGGACATGGCTCGGCCCACAACAAATTTACAATCTAGAGGGAGAGACGAACATTAATATAATAAATAAATTATAGATAGGGACCTAAGTGCTAGGGGGCTGAGGGAGGGGTGAATAATGGAAGCAAATCCGAGTGCAAGGACAAAACAGAAGGAAATGGGAGAAGAGGAAATGAGGGGTAAGTCAGGGAAGGTCTCTTGGAGTTGAGGGGCCTATAATAAGACTTTGTATGTGGGGGAGAGTAACTGTCTGTTGGATATGAAGAGGGAGAGTCTTCCAGGCCAGTGGCAGGGTGTTGCAGAGAGGTCAGTGGCGAGAGGGCCAAGATGGAGGTACTGTGTGTTCTACTTTCACAACTATGTTGTTAAAAAAGGACCTCTTTCCTAGTGCTTTGCACATAGTAAGTGCTTAACAAATACCATTATTATTATCATTATTATTATTAGACCTGATACAATGGTTAACTTGTCAAAGGGAGGACTCCTCCACTCACCTTTCAAGATATTTCTATCTACAAGTAGCATTAGAGGGCCAATGTTTGTGGGCTGGGTTGGAGTGGGAGAGCAGTGAAGTAAGCTAGGAGTGGGCAAGCTGATTGAGTGCTTTAAAGCTGATGGTAAGGAGTTTCTGTTTGATGTGGAGGTGGATGACCAACCCCTGGAGTTGCTTGAAGAGTGAGGAAACATGGACTGAACGGTTTTGTGGAAAAATGTTCCAGTCACCTTTAATCTTCACATTATAACCAATGGATGAGAAGAGAAGAGAGTTGGCATTAGAGTGTGCCACCCCATTAGAGTGTAAGCTCCTTATGGGTGGAAAATATGTCTCATACTTCAGCCTATTCTACTTATCCAAGGACTTAATACAGTGTATTCCAGCCAGTGGATTCTCAGACACTGCAACAATTAGTACAGAGCCACGGTAGGTCAACTCTTGGAAATGGAAGGGCCCCTGCACTCCATTTTTCTTAGACAATATCACTAAGTGTAACAACCTGATTTGCTCTTATCCACCACAGTGCTTTATATAATACCTGGCACATACTAAGCGCTTAACAAATACCTCAATTTTTATTATTATTATTATTATTATTATTATTATTATTATTATTATTCAGTTCCAGACACACTGCCTCTTTTCACAAAAGCTGTGTCAGGAGGAAAAGCTGTGCAGAAGGTAAAGAACTCGCTCATTCTAAATATGATGAAGTGTCCCATCATAGAAGATCGACAAGCTTTGGCTTAGTCACAAAGACAAGGAAACTGAGATCCTGCATAATAGGGCCAGTGCTTTGCACTGGGTCACTTGTATTTTCTCATCCTTGTGGCGTGTGTTCCTGTTGGGAATTAGAGTGTAATAAGTGATATGGTGAATGGGGATGCGGCCCATTGCAAAGTGTATAGGAAGGTGAAAGCAGCATGATGGAGCACGGGCCTAGGATACTAAAGGTCCTGGGTTCTAATTCTGAACCTGCCACTTGTCTGTTGTGTGACCTTGGGCAAGTCACTTCACTTCTCTGTCCCTCGGTTACCTCATCTGTAAAATGGGGATGAAGACAGTGAGCCCCATGTGGGACAGGGACTGTGTCCAAACTAATTACTCTGTATCTACCTCACCACTTTGAACAGGGCCTGGCACATAGTAAGTGGTTCATTCATGCATTCATTCAATTGTATTTATTGAGCACTTACTGTGTGCAGAGCACTGTACTAAGCGCTTGGGAAGTACAAGTTGGCAACATCTAGAGATAGTCCCTACCCAATAGTGGGCTCACAGTCTAGGAGGGGGAGACAGACTACAAGACAAAACATATTAACAAAATAAAATAAATAGAATAAATATGTACAAATAAAATAAATAGAGCAATAAATATGTACAAACATATATACAGGTTGTTAACAGTTTGTTAAGTGCTTACTATGTGTGAAGCACTGTTCTAAGCACTTGGGGGGATACAAGGTGATCAGGTTGTCCCACGTGAGGCTCACAGTCTTAACTCCCATTCTACAGATGAGGGAACTGAGGCCTGAGGCCCAGAGAAATTAAGTGACTTCCCCAAAGTCACACAGCTGACAAGTGGCGGAGCCAGGATTAGAATCCATGACCTCTGGCTCCCAAGCCCGGGTTCTTTCCACTGAGCCACGCGGCTTCCCTAGTAAGCATAGTAAGAAAATAGTAACATATACCATGAAAAAAAAAAGGAAGGAGCAAGTCTCAGTTGTGATTGATAGGACCAAGCAAAGTGCAACTCTGGAGTACCGTTATCCTGTAAGAGGTATTCTTGGCAGCCACCGACTTTTGGCTAGCCATGTTAAACAACATTTTTTAAGGATTCTGTCTTGGTCTATCCACCTTTTTTTTTTACTGTGTCACCTTTTCTTATACGTCTCCAACCAACCCTCCCTCCTATTCTCCTTGGATTTTGAGCCGCTTCAGGAATGGCCACCATGTCTAATCTTTACCCATGAACTGATACTACTCTGGGAACTCACTAGACAGATCTATGGTCAGAAATCTTCATCATTGCTAGCGTAGACCCAGTGAGCTTTACCCTATTTCTGGCTGTTTTATCTCCCACACTGGGAGAACTGGTTGGGCTTTGCGGGACGGACACTAGGTTCTGCACCCCTTGGTTCTGCTTCTTTGCCTCTTCTTGCCACCATTCTCATATGGGCACTGATCTTCAAGCAGCAGCCTAATTCAGCTCTCCAAACCTCTGGAAAAAATGAGTTCACACCACTCACCCTTAGTTCTCTTGGAAGTAGCAGCTGCCATTGAAAACCAAATAACACTGAGGAAAGAATCAAGTTGATTTTTTGCTCAATCTAGGCAGGTTT
Source organism: Tachyglossus aculeatus (assembly GCF_015852505.1). Classification (NCBI taxonomy): domain Eukaryota; kingdom Metazoa; phylum Chordata; class Mammalia; order Monotremata; family Tachyglossidae; genus Tachyglossus; species Tachyglossus aculeatus. The sequence goes on from NC_052069.1 coordinate 23,858,794, forward strand.
AACTCTTTCCTGAAGGTAATGTCTCATTTTTGACTTAGAGGGATAGGTATTATATTTGACTAGATCTCTATTAAAATCTTGCCTGCCTGCCTGTTTCACAAAACAAGGAATGGTGCCAGTAAGGAAACTGTCATTCTTATACCACGGTATATCAATACTGTGAAAGGAAATGCGCTGTTATACCACATGGATATTTCCTTTCTTTAATTTTGTATCAGGAAAAGGAAATACTGTTTTGAAATGCCTGATTTATATTCTTACAGAATGGAACTTTAGGTCATCACTGGCATATCCCATCAAAAATTAAAGTCTTCCACCTTCATGACAACCTGAGACTTCAATCCTGTACCACCCTATGCAGGCTAGAAGGACAGAACAGCAGAGGTGTTCCTCCACAAAATGGAGGATAATTGAGAATATTTTTTTTTCTAGCACTTTTTAAGCACTTACTGTGTGTGTGTATCCAGGCATTGTACTAAGTGCTGGGGTAGATATAGTCCCTGGCTCACATGGGTCTCCAAATCTAAATTGGGAGGAGGAAAATTTAATTCCAATTTTACAAAAAAAGTAACTGAGACAGAGAAGGTAGGTGACATGCCAAGGGTCAAACAGCAGACAAGTGGCAGATGTGGGAATAGAAGCCAGGTTCTCCCATTCTCAGACTTTTTCTCTTCCTACGAGGCCATGCTGCCTCCTTTCAGCTGCGACCTTAGCCAATATTGGACTGTGAGCTGAGAGGAGACAGAAATTCTGCTCATTATCCTATTACTCTTTTCACTTTGATTTTTGGTTATTTATCATTTTCTTGTCTTTCGTGTTGTTCTTGTGTTTTTATTTTTCTTCTTTCCTTAGGTATCTTTTTTTATCAATCTCCTCTCCCCACATAGTTTGTGAATCTCTTAGCTTGTGAAAATGTCTAATTTTCACCCACGCATTTTCTTTTTCCAGAGTTTAGAATAGTGCTTTGTTCACTGTTGGAATTAAACAAATACTATTCCCATTAGGACTACTATATCATGAAAGGTATATGGCAGGCCTGAAAGGCTTAGAAATTTCTAGCTACAGAATGGAAGGGACTCGTCAATCAATGGAATTTATTGAGCACTTAACGGTGTGCAGAACACTGTACTAAGTGATTAATGTTAATGTACTTTGCTATATTCTCATACTGCACTTCAGCTTGTACTTCACCAGAAATACAGCCTGCTGTATTCTGTTGTGAGCTTTACCTCTGGCAATTTCTTTTTCTGCTTTCAGTCCAACGTGATTCTAACCCTAAATCTGAGAGAAAGATAAAGCTAATTAGTCCTAATCAACACCAGTCCCACATTAAAGAGTCGTTTGTTTTCTTGCCAGTGAAAAAACCAATCAAGTGGATCTGTGGTATAAGAATGACAGTTTCCTTACTGGCATCATTCCTTGTTTTGTGAAAATGCTCTAATTCCAAAAGATTACTCTTCTGCCTGATACTGAGTCAAATATTTTGGCAGCAATTTTCTGCAGAAGTTCCTAATATAGAAGCCCATATTTACTTATAAAACTGTTTCATTGTTTCCTCATTAATGACTACGTGTCCACCTTTCCAGTACTTTTGTCCACTAAGGGTATTTTGCACCATACATAGACGATGAGATCTCTGAAGGCAGGGTTGGTGTCTATGCATTTTCTTCGCAATATTCTATAATATGTTCTCTATCCATAAACACCATTTCTACTACCATCATTAGAGTAGTCACCTTAAAATCATCCAAGAAACTGAAGGGCTTTAGCAGCTGAGGAAGTCTTTTGAGGACATGCGTTTTAGGGATCTGGGGATTTTAGGTGATCAACACTTACATTAAGCGGGCAATGATTAACTCAAGCATTGGGAAAGTGGAAATCAATCAATCAATCAATCAATCGTATTTATTGAGCACTTACTATGTGCAGAGCACTGTACTAAGCGCTTGGGAAGTACAAATTGGCAACATATAGAGACAGTCCCTACCCAACAGTGGGCTCACAGTCTAAAAGGGGGAGACGGAGAACAAAACCAAACATACTAACAAAATAAAATAAATAGAATAGATATGTACAAGTAAAATAAATAAATAAATAAATAGAGTAATAAATATGTACAAACATATATACATATATACAGGTGCTGTGGGGAAGGGAAGGAGGTAAGATGGGGGGGATGGAGGGGGGACGAGGGGGAGAGGAAGGAAATGAGGGCATCTGTGCTGAATTCTGGAGTGCCTGCAGTATCATCCTCACACTCTAGAATGTAAGCTCGCCTCTAGACTGTAAGCTCGTTCTGGGTAGGGAATGTGTCTCTTTTTGTACTCTCCCAAGCACCTAGTATAGGGCTTTGCACACAGTAAGCACTTAATAAATTTGACTGAATGAATTAATCAACATTCTTCCCAAGTATGTGATATGTGGGCCATCCACAACTCTCCCTCTAAGAGCACAACAAGGGTGAACTTTACACCAAACTGCTTCAATTCTTCAGGTTTTCTGCTCCCAGCCGTTTAGGAAGATGGGGAGTACCAGATGCATTATTTACAGTTACTGCCAAACAACATTCATTCATTCATTCAATTGTATTTATTGAGTGCTCACTGTGTGCAGAGCACTGTACTAAGCCCTTGGGAAGTACAAATCACTAGGAGAAAACTGAATTTAGCATTGCCACTCAATTCTTTTGAAATGTGATGTTGGAGGAGGTTTTTGCAAATACCATGGACTGCCCAAAAAGCAAACAAATGGATTTCGGGAACAAATTAAGCCCAAGTGGTCTTTGGAAGGCCAAATGATGCAACTTAGATTAGCATATTTTGGACACGTAATCAGGAGAACTAACTCTCAGGAGAAGACACTAATGCTAGGAAAAGTCCAGGGAAAACATGCATGGATAGATGTGTAGACACCACAACAATGATAACAGAAGAACCGTTAGAAAGATTAAGGATTATCATCATCAACCGTACTTATTAAGCACTTACTATGTGCAGAGCACTGTACTAAGCGCTTATGGAAGAACACAGGACGTTCTGGAGAAAATATATCCATAGAGTCGCTATGAATCAGAACCGACAAGGTGGCACTTGATAATAATAATAATACTGTATTCACAATGTCAGAATTCGCTCTGTAAACATGTTGTTTTCCCAAGTCCCAACCTCCATTCCAACAATCAGAAGTTCACCAGTTTGAGGACAGTGGCAGATGCAGAAGGATAACAAAGAAGAAAGGAAGAAGAGAACTCTTTCCTGAAGATGACCCACCCACACCCATGGTGGGGAGAAACTTGAAAGACTTGCTATCTTCCACTTGATGAGATGGATTTTCTCGCCTGGAAAATGCTTTTCAATTCTGACTCAGTTGTTGGTGTTCACAGTTCTAAGAAGGGCATAGAAAGCATCTAGAGAGGGGAGGAAGTTCCTCCACACCTTCCCACTTCATTTTATCAAAAGTCAAAGGGGAGCATATGTGAACAACTGAAATCAGATCTATTTTTAAAGGCAATATTTGGCTGATATTAGTGATTAATTGCTACCCTCTATCTATTGTTAAGGTTTTAAGTCAGTAAACCTAAGCTTGATAATTTTCCAGCCCAAAAGCAGATATTTAAAACATCTAAATATGTATTGGCACCAGACCATATAACACATTCAAGAAAAAAAAAGTTATGCATCAGTTTATGTAGGAGACAAATGTTATTTACATGGTGTTGTCTTTCTTTGATATATATCTATATCGATAATTGAGCCTGTTTGGCTTATTGATGTATCCCTTTGAACTCTTATTAATGTAATTGGAAACTGCCTTCATGTCAATCAGTTTTCAACAAATAATTAAATTTTTTAGACATCATAAAAGTCCTGGTGTTTTAACATACTGAACTCGGCCCTTCAAAGAACTGAGAAAGTATTCATCTTTATAAGTCGTATAACTCCCCCATACTGACGGAGATGGAGAGCAAATAAAAGATCTCCTACATCTTCATGCAGATAATTTTCTTGAAATTGTTCATGAATTTGTGCCCAAGATATGCAATTAACAGTTACATATTTGAATACCCAAATTGTTTTCATCTGCTTTATTTCCAGAATTCTCTACCATTAGTATTGGCCAGGACCCCACCTCCTTTTGAAAGCTGGAAAATACTTTAAACAGTGTTTAATCTGATGTCAGAATAGATACTTATTTCCCATTCTTTTAGTTTCATTTAGCTTTCTTTTAGCTTTATTTCTCCTTATAGCTTCCCGTTCTTCACCTTGCCCCATTTATTTCATTCATTCATTCATTCAATCATATTTATTAAGCGCTTACTGTGTGCAGAGCACTGTACTAAGTGCTTGGGAAGTACAAGTTGGTGACACCTAGAGACAGTCCCTGCGCAACAGCGGGCTCACAGTCTCGAAAATATGTACAAGATGCACACACACACACACACACACACACACACACACACACACTCTGCTAGGCAGCGCAGAGAAGCAGCATGGCTCAGTGGAAAGAGCCCGGGCTTTGGAGTCTGAGGTCGCAGGTTCGAATCCCGGCTCTGTCACTTGTCAGCTGGGTGACTCTGGGAAAGCCACTCCACTTCTCTGGGCCTCAGTGACCCCATCTGGCAAATGGGTTGAAGACTGGGAGCCCCGCGAGGGACAACCCGATCGCCTTGCAACCTCCCCAGCGCCTAGAACAGTGCTTTGCACGTAGCAAGCACTTAATAAATGCCATTATTATTATACTGGCTCCGCCACTTGTCAGCTCTGTGACCTTGGGCAAGTCGCTTCACTTCTCTGGGCCTCAGTGACCTCATCTGGCAAATGGGGATGAAGACTGGGAGCCCCGCGAGGGACAGCCCGATCGCCCCACATTGTTTTTCCTATTCTTCACCTCAGATGTGATCTCCTAAGAATCTCCCCTGCCCCTCTACAGTCCCTCCCTTCTCCTACCGCTTCTTCAACTTCCCATCTTTCCCAGCACTATCTCTAGGGGAAATCTCCAGCCTTCCCTTTAAAATCCAACCCCTCTACATGTGCATCTGACCCCATTTCCTTGCACCTCATCAAAACACTTGCCCCCACCCTTCCTTCCTCCCTAACTGCCATCTTCAACTGTTCACCCTCCGTTGGCTTCTTCCCCACTGTTTTTAAACATGTCTATGTCTCCCCATCCTTAAAAACCCCTCCTCTGACCCCACGGCTCCCTCCAGTTACCATTTCATCTCCCTCCTACTATTCCTCTTCAAACTCGTAGAACGAGCTGTGTACACCTGCTGTCTCTAGTTCATTTCCTCCGATTCCCTCCTTTACCCCCTCTAATCTGGCTTCGGTCCCCTTCACTCCACAGAAACCACCTTCTCAAATATCACCAAGTATCTCCTACTTGCCAAATCCAACAGGCTCTACTCCATCCTAATCCTCCTTGACCTCTCAGCTGCCTTTGATACTGTCAACCACCCCCTTCTCTTGGAAACATTATCCAACCTCAGTGTCTCTGACACTATCCTCTTCTGGTTTTTCTCCTATCTTTCTAGCCACTCATTCTCAGTCTCTTTTGCTGGCTCCTCCTCTTCTTCTCACCCCTTAACTGTGGGGCTCCTTCATGGTTCAGTTCTGGGTCCCCTTCCATTCTCCATCTACATCCACTCATCCTTGGAGAATTAATTTGCTCCCATGGTTTTGACGACCATCTCTGCGTGATGACTCCTAAATCTTCATCTCCAGCACTGATCTCTGTCCCTCTCCACAGCCTCTCATTTCCTCTCACGTTCAAGACATTTCTACTTTGTCCCATCACCTCAAACTTAATATAGCTAAAACCGAACTTCTTGTCTTTCCACGCAAACCCTTCCCCAGACTTTCCCATCACTGTAGACGGTAGCACCATCCTTCCTGTCTCACAAGCCTGTAACCTTGGCATTGTCCTTGACTCTTCTCTATGATTCAAACTACATATTCAAGCCATCAATAGATTCTGTCAGTTCTGCCTTCACAACATCACTAAAATCCACCTCTTCCTCTCTATCCAAACTGCTACCATATTACATTGCAGTGGGAGAAGTTAGCTGAAAGATGCAAATGAGTTGTAAAACCAGTTGTAAGGAAGGTTTGTTTTCTGCAAGAAAAATGTGTAGTTTTTGAGGTTTTGCGGGGAGAGCAGTGAGAGATTCTGACTGATGGTAAGGAAAGATGAGACACCGAACCAGTGAAGCAGGTTGGCTTGGAGAAGCAGCATGGCTCAGTGGAAAGAGCCTGGGCTTTGGAGTCAGAGGTCATGGGTTCAAATCCTGGCTCCATCAACTGTCAGTTGTGTGACTTTGGGCAAGTCAATTAACTTATCTGTGCCTAAGTTACCTTATCTGTAAAATGGGGATTAAAACTGTGAGACCCCCGTGGGACAACCTGATCACCTTGTAACCTCACCAGTGCTTAGAACAGCGCTTTGCACATAGTAAGCACTTAACAAATGCCATTATTATTATTATTGTTATTATTGTTATTATTATTGTTATTATTATTATTATTATTATTAGTGTATGGACTTGTCCTATCCCACCTTGATTATTGTATCAGCCTCCTTGCTGATGTCCCTACCTCCTGTCTCTCCCCTCTCCAGTCCACACTTCACTCTGCTGCCCAGATCATTTTCCTTGAGCAACATTCAGACCGTGTTTCCCCACTCTTCAAGAAACTTGAATGGTTGCCCATCCACTTCCATATCAAACAAAAAACTCCTCATTATTGGCTATAACAGCATGGCTCAATGGAAAGAGCCCGGGCTTTGGAGTCAGAGATCATGGGTTCAAATCCCGACTCCACCACTAGTCAGCTGTGTGACTTTGGGCAAGTCACTTCACTTCTCTGGGCCTCAGTTACCTCATCTGTAAAATGGGGATGAAGACTGTGAGCCCCCTGTGGGAGAACCTGATCACCTTGTAACCTCCCCAGTGCTTAGAACAGTGCTTTGCACAAAATAAGCACTTAATAAATACCATTATTATTATTATTAAAACACTCAATCACCTTGTCTCCTCCTACGCCATCTACTACAACCCAGCCCACACACTTTGTTCCTCTAAATCTAACCTTCCCACTGTACCTCGATCTTCTCTAATTAATCAATCAATCGTATTTATTGAGCACTTACTGTGTGCAGAGCACTGTACTAAGCGCTTGGGAAGTACAAGTTGGCAACATATAGAGACAGTCCCTACCCAACAGTGGGCTCACAGTCTAAAAGGGGGAGACAGACAACAAATCCAAACATACTAACAAAATAAAATAGAATAGATATGTACAAGTAAAATAAATAAATAAATAAATAGAGTAATAAATATGTACAAACATATATACATATATACAGGTGTTGTATATATGTATATATGGATATATGGATATATGTATATATGAGAGGTGCTACCTCTCACCCAAATCCTCCCTCTGACCTGGAAAACCCTACCTCTTCATATCAAACAGATAATTACTCTCCCCTACTTCAAAGTCTTACTGAATGCAAATCTCCTCCAAGAGGCTTCCCTGACTAAGCCCTTCTCTCCTCTTCTCCCACTCCCTTCTGCATTGCTCTGACTTGCTCCTTTCATTCATCCCCCCTCCCATCCCCAGAGCACATACGTATATATTTGTTATTAATTTATTCATTTATATATATATATATCAATGTCTAATAATAATAATTTTTGTACTTGTTAAGCACTTAGCATGTGCAAAGCACTGTTCTAAGCACTGGGGAGGATACAAGGTGATCATGTTGTCCCATACGGGGCTCACAATCTTAATCCCCATTTTACAGATGAGGTAACTGAGAAGTTAAGTGACTTGCCCAAAGTCACACAGCTGACAAGCGATGGAGCCGGGATTTGAAGCCCAAGCCCATGCTCTTTTCCCTGAGCCACGCTGCTTCATCTCCCTCTCTCGACTGTGACTTCATTGTGGGCAGAAAATGTGTCTGTTTATTGCTGTATTGTACTCTCCCAAGCTCTTTGTACAGTGCTTGGCACACAGAAAGTGCTCAGTAAATACCACTGAATTGAATGAATGAACCTCTTTCTTGCCCCATAAATATAAAAATATATACAAATGCACTAATTGTAACAATGCTTCATTTCAGGACACCTAACTCTTACGAAGTATATGCTTCCATTTATAGTACTTGGCATATGTGGTTATCAAATACTGTTTACCATGAAATGAAATAAATTACTTTTAGCATATAATGAAAAAGTCCAGAAGGAAGAACAATTTTCAATATTAAAAAAAGACCACTGAATGACAGAAAATGTGACTTCCAAAAGACAGTTTCATAGATATTTTGCATAAAGATACACTATTTTGAATTTCATGTGTGCATTTTCACATACAACACTCTCAAACATATATTGCTAGAATATGTTAATTTTTTTCTACTAATGTTCATGTGCCAGCCTACCATGAGGAAATGCACTGTATTTCATGATTTACGTGCATATTGAAAAAAAAAAGCAAAAAAAAAAAAACCCTTCACTGTCTTCACTGTTACTGCACAACAGAATCAAGAAAACATCTCTGCATTTCAGGTTTTGTCATCCAGGCTTTTGAAATCTCCCCAGATCCCCAAGTGTAACATACATTTGAAGGAAAACAAGTAAGCAAAATTAGAAAAAGGAAAAATAAAACAGGATGCGCATAGACTACATTTTACCAAATTTGAATATTGTTCTCAAGGATTTGTGCAATGTGGGGGTGGAACGGTGGAAGAACTGTAACTGTAACTGAAAAATCATAATGGAATCTTCATGGCTGGAGCTTAATCCTGAATGGAGATTTATATGCCCACAACAATCACAATCCTTAACGAAAGAAAATCACGGACATACAACTGTGAATATTAGACATTGTACCTCTAAAGATTTTCATTATCCTTCAGCTGTTTTCATTTCTACCTTTTCAGTATCTACCATTTCAGATCATTTTTCTTAAATTAGCTAATGACAATTCATACCTTGTACAGTTAGGTGCACCTGCATGGATCTAGGAGTGTGTTGAGTCTGCACGGAACAAGTATATGGACCGTCATCTGTAACATCAACGTTCTGTATCTGGAGGCTGTAGTCCCTTTTATTTGAAGTGGAAATTGAAACTCGAGGATCCACCGACCACTTATCGCTTCCGGCAAAAATGATACTTGACCGGTTCAGCCAAGCGCCCTTTGAAGCTCCATCTTCCAGGTAACACCTGCGAATGACCAGAGTGAACTTTGTTAATAAAAGTGAAAATCGAGGACAAACCCTCATAAAATTTTGTTTCCACATCTCCAAGTCTTTAGTAATGGCATCACAAAGGCGAACACACAACGAAGGAGATCACACAATAGATATCATGTTAAGCACATAGGCAGGAAAGCCTTTCAATCTTACCTTATATATACATATAATTAATTTGTATAAAATTAAGAATCAGAAATATACCAGAGATTTTGTCATATATATATATATATATATATATATATATATAGTTACACACACACACATACACACACATATATATATAACTATACTATATATACTATAACTATACTATATATACACATAGTTATGTATATATGTATATACATGACTACATATATGTATATATAACTATATGTATATATGTGTAACTATATATATGTAACTATATATATATATATACATATATATATATATATATATATATATATATATATATATATATATATATATATGACAAAAGCTCTGGTATATTTCTGATTCTTCATTTTATACAAAATAATTTATGGAGTTTAGTTTTTTTCTTACCTACCACGAAACAATGCATGATTTCACTAAGGATTTCAGCTAAACATCATAGGACACATCTGTCTGACAACAGGAATTTGTTTAGATAATGAAGCACTTTGGTGCTTGTGAACTCCATCACAATTATATATTACCTTTGTACTTTATTGCCTCCTTCTATTTGCAATTTATTTTATTGTCTCCCACACTAGATGGCAGACTCCTTGAGGATAGGGATCATGACTACTAATTCAATAATTAATAATAATGATGGCATTTTTTAAGCACTTACTATGTGCCAAGCACTATTCTAAGCACTGGGGTAGATACAAGGTAATCAGGTTGGCCCACGTGAAGCTCACAGTCTTCATCCCCATTTTATAGATGAGGTAACAGGCACAGAGAAATTAAGTGACTTGCCCAAGGTCACACAGCTGACAAGTGGCGGAGCCAGGATTAGAACCCACAACCTCTGACTCCCAAGGCCGGGGTCTTTCTATGAAGCCACTCTGCTTCCCTCCCAAGTGCTTAGTACAGTGCTTTGCACTGAATAAATAATATTGACTGATAGAAAACTATCTATCTCAGTGTTGGTTAAAATATAGGCATAGATTATATATAATGTATTACTACACATTTTTATGACATGCATTATCTATTATAAAATATTTTTCTTTCCAAATGTGTGGCATTGGTCACCATGAGTACTTCAACATGAGGTATCTTAAAAAATGTTGCTAGACCCTGTTAGCAGCACTGAATTCCCCCTCCACCTTAGACTGAGAGCCGCATTTGAAAGAGAGATTGTGTCCATTCTTCATCTCTTCAACATACCAAGGCCCTATTGAGAGCTCACCTCCTCCAGGAGGCCTTCCCAGACTGAGCCCCTTCCTTCCTCTTCCCCTCGCCCCCCCTCCATCCCCCCGTCTTACCTCCTTCCCTTCCCCACAGCACCTGTATATATGTATATATATTTGTACATAGTTATTACTCTATTTATTTTTTTATTTTACTTGTACATATCTATTCTATTTATTTTATTTTGTTAATATGTTTGGTTTTGTTTTCTGTCTCCCCCTTCTAGACTGTGAGCCCACTGTTGGGTAGGGACTGTCTCTATATGTTGCCGACTTGTACTTCCCAAGCACTTAGTACAGTGCTCTGCACACAGTAAGTGATCAATAAATATGATTGATTGATTGATTGATACCACAGCGCTTAACACAGTACCTGACACATAGTAAGTGCTTAACACATTTCACTATCATTACTACTATGACTAATGACATTTGTTAAGCACTTACTATGTGCAAAGCACTGTTCTAAGCACTCGGAGGGATACAAGGTGATCTGGTTGTCCCACGTGGGGCTCACAGTCTTAATCCCCATTTTACAGATGAGGTAATTGAGGCCCAGAGAAGTCAAGTGACTTGCCCAAAGTCACACAGCTGACAAGCGGTGGAGCTGGGATTAGAACCCATGACCTCTGGCTCCCAAGCCTGGGCTCCTTCCACTAAGCCACGCTGCTTCTCTACTACTATCCCATTCCCCTGCCTTACCTCCTTCCCCTCCCCACAGCACATGTATATATGTATATATGTTTGTATGTATTTATTACTCTATTTATTTATCTTATTTGTACATATTCATTCTAATTATTTTATTTTGTTAATATGTTTTGTTTTGTTGTCTGTCACCCCCTTCTAGACTGTGAGCCCACTGTTGGGTAGGGACCATCTTTGTATGTTACCAACTTGTACTTGCCAAGCGCTTAGTACTGTGCTTAGTACACAGTAAGCACTCAATAAATAAGATAGAATGAATGAATGATTCAATGAATTAATGAATGAATCAATGACTACTAATAATGATGGTTGTATGTATGATTCTCTTAGTCTCACTATGTTCATTCATTCATTCAATCATATTTATTGAGCGCTTACTGTGTGCAGAGCAATGTACTAAGCGCTTGGGAAGTACAAGTTGGCAACATATAGAGATGGTCCCTACCCAACAACAGGCTCACAGTCTAGAAATCATTTTCCCTTCACTCTATAAAGCAATTTAAAGGGTTTCAAGACTGAATCAATGGTCACAGCTAATTGTCAGTGCAACTTTGATGTCTTTGACTAAAATGTACTTCTGAGTACAGAAAATGCTTTGGCTGTAATTTCATTATGATGGTGCATGTTAAGCACTTACTATGTATGTATGTATGATTCTCAGTCTCACTATGTCAGTATGGTTTCTGACAACTGAAATAATATTTTATTTCCTTCTTGGTTAAATGCTTTTCCTCATATAAAAAAGTAAATTGCATAAGAAATCTCATTCACGGGCAGATCTATGATCTCTGCAGCCTATTGTTCTGTCTCAATAATGGCAAAAGACATTCAAAGGAACAGGAAAAAGGTCATCGTAACTTTATGTCCAGTAGGCAGGAACACAGTAGTAGTAGTAATATATTTACAAAGCATGTATTGTGGGCAGAACTCTCCACTAAGCACTGGGAAAGAATGTACAGGTTGGAATTAGACATGTGCCCAGGCCCACAAGGGGCTCACAATCTAAGGAAATATAAATACAACACTACAGCAGCATAAGATGAGAACAAATACACACAAAGTAAAATAAAACAGAACAAACAACACAAAAGAAGTAGCGCACTCTGTCAAGAGGAGAGCCCACTGTTGGGTAGGGACCATCTCTATATGTTGAAAACTTGTACTTCCCAAGCGCTTAGTACAGTGGTCTGCACACAGTAAGCGCTCAATAAATATGATTGAATGAATGAATGAATGAGCCTGGGAGTCTAAAGGGTCTGGGTTCTAATTCCAGTTCTGCCACTTGTCAGTTGAATGACCTTGGGCAAGTCCCTTCACTTCCCTATGTTCCAATTACCTCATCTGTAAAATGGGAATTAAGACTGTGAGCCCTATGTGGGACAGGGACTGTGCCCAACCTGATTAATTTGTACCTACCCCATTGCTTGGAACAGTTCTTGGCACACAGAAAGTGCTAAACAAATATCAAAATTATTATTATTATTATCATTATCAAACATCCTTAACTTTCTCCTCTAAAAGTTTAATTGCAGTATGGAGACAAGGGGATTGCGATGCAAGTTCATGGGATTGAACCCAAGTAAATCTGAGTTGATTGACTCTTTAGTCTCCTCAGAATGCTTCAATAATTCACTACGCATTGATAAGCTACTGTGCCACTCGTGTTATTTGGGAAAATATAGTGAGTAACCTCACAGCCCGGACTGCTCAGAGAGCATAAGTTTCGTAAGGGTGAGAACCCTTATGACCCTTTCTGTGTACTTCCTCTCCACTTTATGGTAGAAAATGCCATTTTAGCATGAGTCGCTACGTAGAGTGGAGTGTATCAACCTGCTGGAGACGACCCCACTGCCTGGGAAGAAGAGCAAGGGTGAGATGCTACACAATACAGAGACATCAGAAAGGATATCCGGCTATTCAGGGATTCAATGATTAGGGCAGAAACAAAACTTCATCTTAAAAATGTCTGTTACATTTCACTGCACCCTCCAGAGAGAATCAGGTGCTTATTATCAAGCGCTTAGTACAGTGCTCTGCACACAGTAAGCGCTCAATAAATACGACTGATTGATTATCATCATAGGGACTTACCAATATAGAATCTATTTTGTACTGTACCTGTATATATGTATATATGTTTGTATGCATTTATTACTCTATTTTATTTGTACATATTTTTTCAATTTATTTTATTTTGTTAATATGTTTTGTTTTGTTCTCTGTCTCCCCCTCCTAGACTGTGAGCCAACTGTTGGGTAGGGACCATCTCTATATGTTGCCAACTTGCACTTCCCAAGCGCTTAGTACAGTGCTCTGCACACAGTAAGCACTCAATAAATATGATTTAATGAATGAATACTGAAAAAATGCTTGTCTTCCATTTCAATAATAAGAAATATTACAACTAGATTGAACTGCATAACCATTATCAATGCTTAGCATTTCTTAGCATTAGCTTAGCATTAGAGAAGCAGCATGGCTCAGTGGAAAGAGCGCAGGCTTTGGAGTCAGAGGTCATGGGTTCAAACCCATTGGCTCTGCCAATTATCAGCTGTGTGACTTTGGGCAAATCTCTTAACTTCTCTGTGCCTCAGTGACCTCGTCTGTAAAATGGGGATTAAGACTGTGAGCCCACCATGGAACAACCTGATCACCTTGTAACCTCCCTGGTGCTTAGAACAGTGATTTGCACATAGTATGCACTTAATAAATGCCGTTATTATTATTATTATCATTATTATTATTGTTGTTATTATTAGTAGTAGTAGTAGTAGTATTTCTCTAGCACTTGAATTTACCCAGACCTCCATGGCATCTTTGACTGGGTAATTCTAAATACCTGATGAAGTTAATAGGGGAGTTGTTGATATATACAATGACGTTTAGTCTGTGAAATTCAGGATTGAATTGTTTAGGTAATACATAGGAACATGTGACAAAAATTCAATTCTACATTTAGAAAAAAGAATCAAACCAAGTACCACATAGTGTTAAGATGTGGTTGTACCCTGGTGACTGTGGCAGGCACCTGGCTTTCTCAACTTCCTCTTGAAAATGTTCTAGTATAAATTAAAGACTGGTTCTCTTAAATGAGTACAAAGCACAGCTATAGAAGGAAAATCCACATACATCAAAATAGTTTGACAGCATCTCTACAGAATACCTTAGGGGCTTGAACACGGGGCTTGAGATTGCTACAAAATTGCAAGCTGAATGCAACAGGTTAGGTTATTGCCAACTATATGAAACTAATCAGTTGAAAAAAATAAGGAACACGGTATATTGCAAAATCTAATTTGCAGTCAGTCTCACCATCTGCAGAATCCAAACCAGGAGTCTTAAAGGTCACTGTTAATTGAAAATCTTTTCTGTATGTATTCAACGAAGAAAATATAACCTCCATTAATAATATAATTAAACAATTATAGGATAATGCCATTCTTAATGATATGTGGAGAGATGATATTAGGAAAAAAAAAAGCCCTCATGTCACATTTTCCAATATCATTTTTTTGAGGTTGGTATGATAGGACATTCTTTTGTGTCAGAGTACCGCAATTCAATATTCGCTACAAATTGAGGCTCAAACAATGATTTTTTTCACATAACCTTTAGAAATGAAAAGAAGATCAGAATGTGGCCCAATAATTACTCAAGTAATTACCTGCTTACTAAATGGGCCCTTTTTTCCCAACTGGAAATGGAAAAGCCACCAACCGACTAAAACCAACCGCACAGGTAAAGCAGAATGGCCGCCTAGCATGCAAAAAATCCCTGGACTCTGGCTGTGTTCTCTCACGAACTGGATGACACAGTTCCTGCATGACTGCCGTGTAAAGCAGGCTGAAAAGCAGTGTGTGGGCCTTGACCCTATCAAGACATTATGTTGTCCTGATCCTGCTTTAGATCACGTGTAAGCTACTAGAGGGCAGGGATTGTGTCTAACAAGTGTGTACTCTCCCTAGGGTTTAGTACAGCCCTCTGCACACATTAAGTGTGCATTCCTCCTCCCCTCCCCCTCGTCCCCCTCTCCATCCCCACCATCTTACCTCCTTCCCTTCCCCACAGCACCTGTATATATGTATATATGTTTGTACATATTTATTACTTTATTTATTTATTTATTTATTTTGCTTGTACATATCTATCCTATTTATTTTATTTTGTTAGTATGTTTGGTTTTGTTCTCTGTCTCCCCCTTTTAGACTGTGAGCCCACTGTAGGGTAGGGACTGTCTCTATATGTTGCCAATTTGTACTTCCCAAGCGCTTAGTACAGTGCTCTGCACATAGTAAGCGCTCAATAAATACGATTGATTGATGATGATTAAGTACAGAGAATAAAAATAATAACAATAATCATAACGTTGGTATTTGTTAAGCGCTTACTATGTGCAAAGCACTGTTCTAAGCACTGGGGGGAATACAAGGAGATGAAGTTGTCCCATGTAGGGATCACATTCTTAATCCCCATTTTACAGATGAGGGAACTGAGGCACAGAGAAGCAAAGTGACTTGCCCAAGGTCACACAGCAGACATGTGGGGGAAGTGGGAAACAGTGTGGTCTAGTGAATAGAACATGGGCCTGGGAATCATAAGTACCTAGGTTCTAATACTTGCTCTGCCGCCTGTCAGCTGTGTGACCTTGGGCAAGTCACTTTATTCCTCTGTGCCTCAGTTTTCTCATCTGTAAAATGGGGATTAAGATTGTGAGCCCCATGAGTGACAGGTACTGTGCTCACACTGATGACCTTGTGTCTACCCCAGCACTTAGAGCAGTTCCTGGTAATAATAATAAAAATAACAATAATAATAATAATAATGATAATGGCATTTAGTAAGCATTTACTATGTGTCAAGCACTACTCTAAGCGCTGGGGAGGTTACAAGGTGATCAGGTTGTCCCACGGGGGGCTCACAGTCTTCATCCCCATTTTACAGATGAGGTAACTGAGGCACAGAGAAGTGAAGTGACTTGCCCAAAGTCACACAGCTAATTGGAGGAGCTGGGATTTGAACCCATGACCTCTGACTCCAAAGCCCGGGCTCTTTCCACTGAGCCATGCTGGTACATAGTAAACACATAACAAATTTGATTAAAAAAATAAAAAATAAAAAAAGTACATTGATTGATTGAGGTTTTACCCCTGGACCCAGAACAGCCTGATTTGATCTGCTTCTACTGTCCAAGACAACTGCAACCAGGGCTTGGGGTTCCAGGCAGCAGATATTGCTGCTCTAGAAATGTGAAGTAGGATTGCTGCTACTGAGATGAGATTTGCATGACAATTGTGTGGTTGATTTCCAAGCTTGTCCTGATGCCCTATTAAGTCTTCCAACCAAAAGGCGAGGGGTTGAATTACTCTTGTATGTCATATTATGGCCTCCCTGCCTTCCCTTCTTCTTCCCTCAGTCGTGAGGCAATCCATGTGTCCCTGTGGAGCCCTATCCCGGCACACCAGCAGTCCTTAGTAGTCGTGGAAATCAGGGCAAGTGGGTGGAGTAGTCTTTTTAATTTTTACTTTATTTTATCTTCTAGTTTTACTTTATTCTGAAGGTTTTACTCTGGAGGCAAGATAGAGAAACAGTGGTGGGAACAGGCAAGCAGGTAGAGAAGAGTACTAGAGTATTCCTTTTATTAAACTTTTCTTTCATTCTTTTTCTTTTCTTTTTTTTTTTTCTTATTCTGAAGGTTTTACTTCTGGGGCAAGATGGAGGTGGAGAAACGGGGGTAGGGTGAGCATTGATCTGGGTAGCCCTAAAACTTTCATCAGGCAGCTGGAGAGGAGTGGGACGGGGCAGGGGGTGGAGAGAGAGATTGTGAGTGTGTATTGAGGGGTATGGAGGAAGAGGGTGGAGGGGTTGGTTCTCAGTGTTGATCCAGGCATTGGAGAAGATGGCTGCAATCTACAATAGTCTACTTAAACAGTACAAGTTAAAGCGGTCTTTTGTTCTTTCTTGATCTGTTCATTATTCTGAGTATCTACTCTCATGTCTGATCTTGATTTATAGCAATTCCACTCCCACCTATCAAATACTTAAAATATATTCTCCTCTGAATAGCCTGAGATGTTGGATGCCATTCTTTCATTCATTCATTCATTCAATCATATTTATTGAGCCCTTACTGTGTGCAGAGCACTGTACTAAGCGCTTGCACTGTTCATTGTCTTCAGTTTCTTCCCACTAACTGCCAGGTTTTTAGCACCGCAGGATCCCCGGCCATATAGAGACATAGGTCACTTGGGAATTTGGTCTACCATTAAGAAGGAACCTTGTATGTATTAATGAATTCTCTCCAACGTTTTAGAAGTTATTTTGAGTATTTTGTATTTTTTTTTAATTTTGAGAACTTCTGGGATATAAATAACCTTCCACAATAATGTAATTGTACTTCAGAACTCCCAATCCTGGGGACAGAGTAATTTCCGTAATTTTGAACCTTCCCTCCCTCTCCCAGAACTCTGACTCATGTTCATTATGAACAGGGAACCTTTATTTGCATTCCAGAAGTTCTCAAAAAAAAAAAACCCCTCAAAATAACCTCCAAATGTTTGAGACAATTCATTAATAATGCAGTCTTCTTTCTCAATAGTAAACCAAATTATCAAGAGACCTACCAGTAGTGAATGTATCTTGAGTATTTATTGGGTGGGGATGGAGGTGCTAACTGGGTGCAGTGAGAAAGAAGGAAGGAGCAATCACGAAGTAAGGAGTTTGTACACAAGAGAAGACAGACATTAAAATATAACACGGATGTTCATTCATTCAAACGATATGTACATAAATTTTGAGGGTGGGATCTTTATCAAGTGTTTAAAGGGAACATCTTTATAGGTAGAAACCACAAGGTTGACTTGAAAGACAAATCAAGGTCAGTCCTGAGAGGAGATGGTCAGAATAATGGAGAGATCCCGAAAGAAAAAAAGACCACGTTAATTCATAATGTTCAACTGCGATGTTATAATTTGCAACTAGCTTCTCCAACAGGGACGGTATTCAGCACAAACTGATGTTCGGGTGACTCGTGCTTTAGACCGATGAAAGACAGAGTCGGAAACAGGTGGTTTCCTACTAATCAATTCCCAAATAACTGAAAATGGGAGAAGGGGATTCTTTGAATATGTGTCAGTTCTCTTTCACAAACTATGCCAGCCTCCATGTTGCCTCACTCACTAAAACCTTAAGAATAATG
This sequence comes from Tachyglossus aculeatus, assembly GCF_015852505.1. Classification (NCBI taxonomy): domain Eukaryota; kingdom Metazoa; phylum Chordata; class Mammalia; order Monotremata; family Tachyglossidae; genus Tachyglossus; species Tachyglossus aculeatus. The sequence continues at coordinate 23,877,338 of NC_052069.1, forward strand.
AATAGATCAAAAAATAAAAGTAAAAAAGACTACTTTAATGAACTTCACTTCCTGTCTGCCCATCCCCACCCCGATCTTATCTCCAGTTAGAAACTCTTTCTCTGGAGTCCCTGCCGGTCTCCAACACAGCTGCTCGGCCTGCAGGATGGTGATGGCAAGCAGAGCTCTTCCTTGCCCTGGGACCTGAGGTGGTCTGGATAGCAGCAAATGACGTTCATCTCAAAATCAGCCAGTCAGTCAATCACATTTATTGTCCCACCCCGACTCTTCCCCTCACTGCCCCCTGCTTGGAAAACCCATCGACCTGAGAATGTAAACTTTGAGGAGACTGCTGCTTAATGGGATCATTTAGAAGGATAATGTTTCACTGACATAACTGTGTCCAACACGATTATCTTGTATCCACCCCAGCACTTAGGACAGTGCTTGGCCCAAAGTAAGGGCTTAACAAACAACATTATTGTTATTATTATTTACTATTATTATTATTATAGAACAAGCTCCAGAAAACCACTGAGGAACCAAAGTGGCCAGAGAAATAGTAACCATAGCCTAAAAAGAATGAGTTTTTGCAGGACCATGAAATATCCACTGTTCCCAGGACATAATGGCTTCCCAGGAAAAACTCCAGATCCACCAGGAAAATTGGACACGGTGGTGGTCTGGAAGCATTGTGGCCTTGTGGACAGAGCATGGTCCAGCCAGTCAGATGGGCCCAAGTTCTCTTCTCTGCTCTGTCACTTGTTTGCTGTGTGCCTTTGGACAAGTCCACTTGCTTACTATAATAATAATAATGATGGCATTTATTATTTATTATTTATTTATTATTATTTATGTTTTGTTGTCTGTCTCCCCCTTCTAGACTGTGAGCCCACTGTTGGGTAGGGACCGTCCCTATATGTTGCCAACTTGGACTTCCCAAGCGCCTAGTACAGTGCTCTGCTCACAGTAAGCGCTCAATAAATACGATTGAATGAGTGAATGAATGAAGTCACTTCACTCCTCTGTGCCTCAGTTTCTTCATCTGTGAAATAGAGATCAAGACTGTGACTCCCAAGCCTGAACCTGATTAACATGTATTTATGCCAGTGCTTAGTGCAGCTCCTGGGACATAATCAGTGCTTATCAAATGCCACAGAAAATTGGAAGTGGTGCAGAGCTGGTGTGGCAGTGAACTGGGCCAGAGGAGGGCTCTGTCAGCAAAATCACTGCAGAACACATCGCGCCAGGGTTTGCCGATCTGTGCTCAGCTCTGCTGGGCCCAGGACTGAACTGTTTCCAAATGGAAACCCCTACTGAGGCGAGAGAGCTCTGTGGTGTGGCAGTTGGTGAGGAGGTGGCGGAAGCCCACCTGGGAGTGTACATGCAGTCTGCTTGGCCAATGTGGCCACTTGGTCCAGATCCAGGAGCAATTCTCCCCACTCATCATCTCTTATTCCGCTAATCTCCTCACCGTACCTCGTTCTCGTCTGTCCCGCCATCGACCCCCGGCCCATGTCATCCCCCGGGCTTGGAATGCCCTCCCTCTGCCCATCCGCCAAGCTAGCTGTCTTCCTCCCTTCAAGGCCCTACTGAGAGCTCACCTCCTCCAGGAGGCCTTCCCACACTGAGCCCCCTCCTTCCTCTCCCCCTCCTCCCCCTCTCCATCCCATCTTACCTCCTTCCCTTCCCCATAGCACCTGTATATATGTATATATGTTTGTACATATTTATTACTCTATTTATTTATTTATTTATTTATTTATTTATTTATTTATTTTACCTGTGCATATCTATTCTATTTATTTTATTTTGTTAATATGTTTGGTTTTGTTCTCTGTCTCCCCCATCTAGACTGTGAGCCCACTGTTGGGTAGGGACTGTCTCTATATGTTGCCAACTTGTACCTCCCAAGCGCTTATTACAGTGCTCTGCACACAGTAAGCACTCAATAAATACGATTGATAATGATGATGATTCCAGCATCTCCACCTCTGGCCCTTCTGCCAAACTCACCCTGGTCATCCACAATCCCAAGGGTGTCAGGGAGGTCTTGGGGCTGACTAGGAGTTTTAAGTCATCTGGGGGATGAAAAGCTGTTGAGTAAAGCTTTTCAGAGAGACTCCTTGTTTCACACTTGACTGGCTTTAGAGCAAGTCCAAACTTTTTCGTTGGCCCTGGCATTGGCTTCTTTCCTCAGGGTTGGTCTGGTCTCTCAGCATCCCTTTCCATTCCCATTAGAAATGACTCTACCTGCAGGAAACGTAGGTAAGGCAGACCTTAAGCCCACTGAGGAGCATCATGTTCTACTGGGTAGAGCATAAGCCTGGGAGTTAGTAGGACCTGGATTCTAATCCCAACTCTGCCATTTGTTGCTGTGTGACCTTGGACAAGTCACTTCACTTCTCTACGCCTCAGTTCCCTCATCTGTAAAATGGGGATTAAGACTGTTAGCCGTATGTTGGACAGAGACTGTGTCCAACCTTACTATTTTGTATCTACTCTGGTGCTTAGAACAGTGCCTGACACACAGTAAGCATTTAATGAATACCACAATTATTACCATTATTATTCTCCCCCTCTAGACTATAAACTTGCCATGGGCAGGGAATATATCTACCAACTCATATTGTTAAATCATGCTCTCCCCAGCATTTAGTACAGTACTCTGCACACAGCAGTGCTCAATAAATATAATTGACTGGTAAATTGATCTTTCTCCCTGGACCAGAGGCCTGAGGCAAGGCCAGACAGATCTTCCGGGGTCCTCTCTAGAGTAGAGATTGATCTTTGGGTCTGGCCCAATTTACATATTAATCTCCATCTTTGCTCCAGATCTGAAGCAGCCACTAAAGGTGGGAGGCATTTACCACTGTCTCTTTCTTGTACTGCATCTGCTTCTCCTTCCTGTTAGCCTTGAGATTACAACCCCTTCCTTCAAGGCTCGGATTTAGAGATCCACTGGGATATTTTGAATTTTAGAAAATGACCTGAATTACTTGGAACTTGCAATTAAAAACCAGTGGCATGCTCTTAGTCCGAGGGTGACATTTATAAATTTTTCCCCTCAGAAAACCACTTTGAATTTGAAAGAACTACTTAATAGGTTATTCAGAAAGCCATTCCATTTTTTCCCCTGCAAAAGACTGTTAATAATTTAAGAGAAGAAATACTTCTGTCATCTGCCATTTCTGAACGTTCACTATTGAATTCTTCAAAAAATCTAACAACAATAAGAACAACAGTGATAATTGTAAATGATATGTTGCAAGCACTGTGCTAAATGCAAAATAATCAGGTCAGACACAGTCCCTTTCCCACACTAAGGTCACAGTCTCAGAGGGAGAAGAACCAATACGTCCTCCCCATTTTACAGCTGATGAAACTGAGGCAGCAAGTTAAGTGACTTGACCAAGGTCACTCCACAGGCAAGTGGCAGAGCCCGGATGAGAACTGGGGTCCTATGGCTCACTCACGGGCCCATCCTCTTTCCACTAGGTCACGCTGCTTATCTATTCTAAAATAGTACTTTGGCTTCAAAAGCCAATTAAGTTCACCAATTTGTTAAGTGCTACCTGGAGTCTTTATTCAGTGTCTTGATTTGCAATGATCAAAGCAATAGTCATCCTGATTGCCGGAGGCTGGAATATGGCTTTTGATGGTGATGGGATCTCAAAGGTAGCACTTGTGAGAGCATCATTTTACAGTCAGTTAGCATATCTGGATAAACACGAGCATTCAGGGACATAGCCCGTGGCTCCTTCTGATCAGTTCCCTTCTTTCATGTCCCAAATTCATAATAACCCCTGAACAACCATAAGCAACCACCAGCCTCACCAATGCTCTACACAGCAGGGTTTGTTGGACTTCACGGCTAAAGACTGAATTCACTCAACACATATTGGTTAATGAAAGCTCCATGCAAAGGTACTAATTAATAAAAGAAGAAAAGTGTCAGTCCTTTTTGGATTCAAAGGAAAATCGTATGAAAAGGATGTTCATAAAGCAGATTTGCCAAGTACTAGCCCAGCTGCTCTGTATTGTGTGGGGCAGTTCAAAGGCGGTCAATTCAACTACCTTATGAGGCCTGACAAGGAGCCAGATGCCAATATGTTCAGACAATTGCAAAGTTTCCTAACTCCTTTCACTATGCAGAGACTTTTGATGCCATGATTCTCATCATGAGGAGAGAGGATAGAAAATTATACTGGATTTTAGGAATTCCAAATCTCCTCCCAACTGCTTTATTTGACAATAGGCAAAATTAATATTAGAGGGTTAGTCACACTAAACACAATTTCAGAGAGAAACCATGCTCAAGACTTCACCACTTATAATTTGTAAAAGAAATGCCCATTGAGTCAAGACAATGCTCTGTCCACCCGGTGTTTGGGGTCAAAGAGTAGCACTCAAAAAAGTTTGAAAAAAATAGTTTTGTGGTTGCTCTTCTTGACACCCATCCTCCATCAATTTTAGTTGCATTGTTATCAATCAATTAATTGTATTAAGCAATTTCTGTGTGCAGAGCATTATACTAAATACAATAGAGTTGGTAGATACAATTCTAGCCCTCCATGCACTTACTTGATTCCTTCAAATCTATTCCTGCTTTTTCCCAACTTTCTGTCTTCATCGATCCCAAGCTATTCACTGCTAAAATCCTAACTCCTCCAACAGGAATTCCCTGATTAATTTCCTAACTCCCTGAGCCTTATTGTTCCTTCAGCCAGCTCTATTACTTATGAAATTATTTACATCCTCCCTGGAACTTGTGCATATCAATCAATGGCACTGAGTGCGTACTGTGGGCAGAGCACTGTACTAAGAGAGTATAATATGATAGAGTCGGTAGACACTTTCCTTGTCCACAAACTGCTTACAGTCTAGAGGACTGCATATCCATCTACCTATCTGTCTGTCTGTATATCTATCTATGTAGCTAGTTAGCTAGCTAGCTCTCTTTCTACATACCTAATTTATAGTCTGATTCAATATACCTATATTGGACATTCTACAGGAATGTAAACTCCTTGTGGGCAGGAAATACATCAGGGAACTTGTCACATCGCTATCCTGTACTTTCTAAGCACCTAGTAGAGAGCACATCACTATCTGCTCTCAATAAATGCTACTAATGATGCTACTGAACTCACTGATATTTTTGGCCTGCACTACATTCTGTGATAATGCATTCCATATGTTTACCACCTGCTATGTGAATTAATGTTTTCCTCTGCTTTGAATCTCACATTTTCTCACTGTGAAGAGGGAATGTGTCTTCTAACTCTGTTGTATTGACTGTCCCACATGCCTAGTACTGTTTTCTGTACACTGTAAGCACTGAATACCATTTTTTGGTTAATTAAAGATTCCATGTATGCCCTTTTGCCCAGGTATCATGGGGTTTCATGATTCTGTAGGCTTCAACTGGGACTGCCTCTTTCTTCACTTTCACTTTTAGACAAGCAGTGAGGCTCAGTGGAAGGAGCATGGGCTTTGGAGTCAGAGGTCATGGGTTCAATTCCCGGCTCTGCCAATTGTCATCATCAATCGTATTTATTGAGTCCTTACTATGTGCAGAGCACTGTACTGTACTGTCAGCTGTGTGACTTTGGGAAAGTCACTTCACTTCTCTGTGCCACAGTTCCCTCATCTGTAAAAGAGGGATTAAGACTGTGAGCCCCCCGTGGGAAAACCTGATCACCTTGTAACCTCCCCAGAGCTTAGAACAGTGCTTTGCACATAGTAAGCAGTTAATAAATGCCATTATTATTTTTTTTTCATTTCACCTTATCTTCATTGGTTTAATATAGTATCTTTAATTGGTTTAATATAGTAATGATCCTTTTTCTGGACAATGAACTCAAGTTGGAGAAAGTGGTGTGGATTCCCAAGGTTTTCTATAGTACCAGGGATCATTGTCATGGATCATGGATTCTCCCCAGGGACTCTTAGAGAAAAATACCTGAGAAATGATTTTAACTTTTCTTATAAACAAAAAAAGAAACATGGAGAGCCACTTCTCTTTTATCTTCTTCCTCGCCCAAAATTGCTCTCTGTCAACCAATAATAATTATTATTATGGTATTTGTTAAGTGCTCATGTGCCAGGCACTGTACTAAGCACCGGGGGGGGATTCAAGCCAATCTGGTTGGACACGGTCACTGTCCCATATGGAGCTCACAGTCTCAATCTCAATTTTACAGATGAGGGAACTGAGGCCCAGAGCAGTGAAGTGACCTACCCAAGGTCACACAGCAGACAAGTGGAAGAACTGGGAATAGAACTCACAGTCTTCTGAAAGGAAGACATGGATCACTGCTTCCTAGGAAAGTCTCTGGCAGGGACCCCATCCTTACATGGAATCTGTGCCATGTGGAATTTATGAAGGGCATATTATTGAGAACTTACTATGTGCAGAGCACTGTACTAAGGGCTTGGGAAGTACAAGTTGGCAACATACAGAGACTGTCCCTACCCAACAGTGGGCTCACAGCCTAGAAGGGGGAGACAGACAACAAAACAAAACATATTAACAAAATAAAATTAATAGAATAAACATGTACAAATAAAATAAATAAATAAATAGAGGAATAAATATGTACAAACATATATACATATATACAGGTGCTGTGGGGAGAGGAAGGAGGTAAGGTGGGGGGGATGGGGAAGGGGAGGAGGAGGAGAGGACAGAGGGTGCTCAGTCTGAGAAGGACCTGGGATTTAACCCCTGCTCCATCACCTGCCTGCAGTGTGACCTTGGGCAAGTCACTTAGCTTTTCTGCACCTCAGTTTCCTCATCTGTGAAATGGGGAATCAATACTTGTAATCTCTCCCAATGAGACTGTGAACCAGGGACTGGGGATGACCTGATTATCTTGTATCAAGTCCAGTGTTTAAGCCTTAACAAATACCATCCACAGTAAATACCATCACTGTGTGTCAAGTTTTTGGAGCAGATACAAGCTTATGAAATTTGACGCAGTCCCTGTCCCAGATACATCTCCATTTTACATATGAGGAAACTGAGGCCTAGAAAGGTTAATTTACTTGTCCAAGGTCACACGGCTATTAACTCTTTTGGGAAACTTAACAATTGAATCCAGGTCCCTTGATTCCCAATCCCAAGTTCTTTTCATTGGGCTACATTGCCACCCTCTGCCAGGTATCAGACCATTATAGTTGGCTGCCTCATTAACTTTCCCAGCTCGCTCATGGCAACAGAATTGAACACTTATGTATACTAGGTCTGTGCATATATGCTTTTATGGCTTGGCTAATTATTCCATGTTTCTGAAGAAACTTCTGTGAAATCCTAACTCATCTAATTCCACTTCAATTACTTTCAAACGTGCATGTTTGGGAGAGATAGGCTACAACAATTTTAATGTTTATAATACGTGAGAGGTGAATTTTATTTTCTCAAGCCTCTGGAGCAGTGCTCTGAGGTCGTTACTTGCATAAGTTACTCTTAGGTAGGGCACAGTTCTCTTGGAAATCACCACAGTGAGATATAGACCATTATTTTAATTCTAATGAAACAATGTAAACAAAAAGAAACCCTTAAAATTAATGTGATATTGAAAAGTATGTAGATTAATTGCAGAAAAATGAATTTCCCCATGAACTACAAAGTTCTTGTGTAACAATAAAAAAGCCACATTTAGTACTAGATCCCTGAATCTTGGTTTTGCTGATAAATAAATCTTTCTAAAACGAATCTGTGGTTCTGTAATAAAGTCACATTTCTGGAAAGGACTTTTGAAATATAGTCCATCTCAATATCTTCAGGTAAAGCAGTGTCTATTCATCCTCCCTCAAACTGATGTGGAGCTTATTTTCAAAATAAAGTACATTTGTTGTATTACAACTGAGCATTCTGGAACTTAAAACTTAATGTGTGAATCTTGGGAACCCAAGTCCCTGTTAATACTTAATGTTTCTATGCACATACAACTACACAGAGAATTATTCACACAGTAATTCATTCAGCCATTCTCCCCTGACACAGACTTGTTCTTTCTCTGTTGCCACGTTTACTAAATAAAGTCCGCTTCACACTAGATTTCAAGCTCTTTGAAGGTAGGGGCTGGGCCATTTCCTTCCCTTGTAAACTCTCAAGCCCCATTGATAAAACTTTCATTTGGGTAGTCAATAAATACCATTTATTGAATGATGACTCAAACCCTTTATGCATCTCTGAACATTTTCATTTCAGTTCTCCATACAACAGTGCCCATGGCTCCAAAGCAATTTCTGTACCTCAAGCTCAACTGTCTCACCATCGATCTCTTTTCCTCATCCTATTCTTATCTTCAAAGTCTGACGAAAATCCTATATCTTCCATGAGACAGACCTCTAGACTGTAAATTCGATATGGTCAGGGAACGTATCTACTAATTCTATTGTATTACACTCTCCCAAGTATTTAGTCCACTGTTCTGCATATAGTAACTGCTCTTTTAATACCAATGATTGATTGATTTACCTGACTAACCTCTGATTCCCCTCACCCTACTCACCCTCTCTTCTACATTACCTATGTACTTGGGTCTGTACTTCTTACACACTCTGATAGTTACTCAACATGCCTCCCCATAGCACTTTTATGCATATCCTCATATTCTGACATTTCTCCTGACATTTATTTTAAAGTTTGTTTCCCTTCTAGACTGAAAACGTCTTATGAGCAGGGGTCATTTCTACCAACTCCATTGTACTGTATTTCCCACATGCTTAGTATAGAGCTTGCCCCACAAGGGCTCAGTAAATACCACTGATTGATTGACTAACAATCAATTTGGGAATAGTTGATGGACAATATTGTAGGAAACCTAAATCATGATTTGGCAAGATATTTTCTTGTTTTCCTTTTCTATTTCTAGCTAATCATAATAAAGATCATAATCGTGGTATTTAAGTGCTACTACATCCCAAGCATTGTGATGAGCAATGGGGTATAAGCACTTAGTACAGTGCTTGGCACACAGTAAGTGCTCAATAAATATGATTGAATGAATAAAGGATAATCAATCAATCAATCAATCAATCATATTTATTGAGTGCTTACTGTGTGCAGAGCACTGTACTAAGAGCTTGGGAAGTACAAGTTGGCAACATCTAGAGATGGTCCCTACCCAACAGTGGGCTCACAGTCTAGAAGGGGTAGAATATATAATAATTATTTATTATTTTATTTTATTTATTATTTATTTATTATTTTATTATTAATAATAATAAAAATTATAATTATTATATAATAATATATAATCATGAGAATATAACTTAGCTCTCCTGACTCCTCCCCACCCTGCAGTCTTTCCACTAGCCTCTCTTTCTTTTTTTATTCAGTTTGCCAGAGCCCATGAAGTTGACCAATTTTGTGCAGCAGAATAGTCCAAGAAGGATGAATGGATTAAACCTGAGATTGATAAATACTCCACTCATCATTCACTCATTCATTCATTCATTCAATCGCATTTATTGAGCACTTACTGTGTGCAGAGCACTGTACTAAGCGCTTGGGAAGTACAAATTGGGACTCATTCATTTGTTCAATCATATTTATTGAGCACTTACTGGGTGCAAAGCACTGTACTAAGCGTTTGGGAAGTACAAGTCGGCAACCTATAGAGACGGTCCCTACCCAACAATGGGCTCACAGTCTTGAAGGGGGAGACAGACAATAAAACAAAACAAGTAGACAGGCAGCAATAGCATCAAAATAGATAAATAGAATTGTATATATATATATACATTAATAAAAGAAATAGATTAATAGAATAATAAATATGTACAAATATATCATTATAAAGTCATATTGTTTCAGCCCACAACTATGTGTGAGTTATGCTCAGGGCTAAACCACAAATTCAATATGACTAAAACTGAGCTTTTCACCACCATCTCTTCTAATCCAATCCTCACAAGGATTAGTAGTAGTAGTAGTTATGATACTTATTAAGCATGCACAGAACACTGTACTAAGAGCGGGAAATAAGTCTGCATGTGGGAATTAGATATGGACCTAATTCTTCAAGGGTCTCCCAATCTATGACTGTAGGTGGCAGGGGGTCTGGAGATATTGAGAGCAATGAAACGCTAAAAAAATACAAAACGGCATTAAGGGCCAGTACAAATATGCAGTACATAAAATGAAAACAAAAGTCAGTAGGAAGCTATAAAGTAGTAGAATTTCTCCTCATGATTCAGGTTCACAGGAATAAGCAGCAGTCACTAGCTTTCCCAAGGTTATCTGAGGCCTCAGGCTACGGGCGCTATTCTCTTTCCCGCCAGGGCCATGGAAAGCAGGATGGGGTGGGGTCTCCTTGACGAAACGGCAAGAACTGATTCCATATTTGTACATATTTATTACCCCATTTATTTTATTAATGATGCATCTATAGCTATAATTCTATTTATTCTGATGGTATTGACACTTGTCTACTTGTTTTGTTTTGTTACCTGTCTCCCCCTTCTAAACTGTGAGCCCATTGTTGGGTAGGGGCCGTCTCTATATGTTGCTGATATGTACTTCCCAAGTGCTTAGTACAGGTTTCTGCACACAGTAAGCGCTCATTAAATGCGATTGAATGAATGAATGAATGATACAGAAGGGAACTGGTGCCGGCCCCATGTTGGGCGGAGGGGAGGAAAGGCAGTTCACTCGGCCACAGTGAGGGGTCCAAGAGGGAGCAGGGATGTGAGGCTGCGAATGCCAGAGGCTTCATTCGACTCCATATGTTAAGAGAAATAGGAAAGGCAGAAAAGAGGAATTTCTATTCAGCCCAGCACACCCAGAGCATTCCAAGGACCAGCAGGGATTTCTTCAGCCATGGTGAGAAGGCCGAGGGCATAGATCATGTACATTTCACTCAGCTGAGATGGAAGACAGAGGCTGAAAAGACAGCCCAGCAGGCTTGCTTGCATCAATCAATTATATTTATTGAGTGCTTACTGTGTACTAAGCGCTTGGGAGAGAACAATATAGCGGAGTTGGTAGACACGTTCCCTAACCACAAGGAATATGTCTAGAGGAGGAGGTTACAATTTAGCTGGCTCACCTATGTTATTCAACCACCATTCTCTCTGCCTCAAAATCCTCCCACCTCATTGTTCTCTCCGCATTCCTCATTGAATTTCAGTCTGCACATTCGTTTAGCTACCAAATACTGCCGGATCTTCTTCTATAACAGTGTGTCTCTTCCCCTTCTTCCAAACAACTCCCACTTGGGTTTGCCCTTGTTATATCGCAGTTAGACTACTACATAAATGCCCTCACTTCGTCATCTGTCTCCCCTCTTCTAGACCGTGAGCCGGTTGTTGGGTAGGGATTGTCTCTATCTGTAGCCGAATTGTAATAATAATATAATAATAATAATAATAATGGCATTTATTAAGCGCTTACTATGTGCAAAGCACTGTTCTAAGTGCTGGGGGATACAAGGTGATCAGGTTGTCCCACGTGGGGCTCACAGTCTTTATCCCATTTTACAGATGAGGTAACTGAGGCACAGAGAAGTTAAGTGGTTTGCCCAAGGCCCCATAGCTGACAAGTGGCGGAGCCGGGATTCGAACCCATGACCTCTGACTCCAAAGCCCATGCTCTTTCCATTGAGCCACGCTGCTTCTCATTGTACTTTCCAAGCACTTAGCCTGGTGCTCTGCACACAGTAAGCGCTCAATAAATACGATTGAATGAATCACCCTGCCTTCGGTCTCTCTCAGGATCATTCTATGCTACATTCTCCTGAACCCATTACCTTCCTGAAGCATCATTGAGTAAACGTCCCTTCACTCCTTAAAAATCTCTGATGGGTTTTCACTTCCCTCCTCAGCTAGCAAAATCTCGTCATGATCTGTTTCATGACTCTGAAGTGTGACTACAGAGTTCTTAGTAGGTAGCCAACAATAACAATTTGAATTTATGCTTTAAGTCATCATTGTGAATAGGTAGTCATATTAGTACTACTACTAGCAGAGGAGGAGTAAGAGTAGTAGGAATAAGATAATAATTTATTTAGCACCTACTTCATGCAGAACACCACACTAATAGCTGGGGAAAAAGATATGGCTTGTGGCCACCAAGGGGCTTACAAAAAGAGATAAACAAGGATTTTAGAGTCGAAATTATTGGACTTAAAGTATTTCAAGCTTGCTATTCCAGTTGGCAAGTTTGAAACTTTGATAGCAATTCTTCAGGCTTCAGCAATAAAACTTCTCTAAAGGCTTCACAGTGAAAGGACAAACTCCCTGAAAATGGGGCTGCAGAAACAGCACAGATCCTTGTTCTGCTTCTGTCTGACTTCATTCAAAGCTGCTGATGGGACAACCACAATTCTAAAGCAATGGCTTCAGTTCTTTGCTTTGAATTCAGGAAGTGCTGCTTTTCACATATTCAAGCAGTGCTGCATCACGGAAAGGTTGTCTGAGGTAAGCTTATCAAGATGCAAGCTGCTAGGTCAAACACACTGAGGTGAATTTGTGCTGAGCCAGAAATGCAGTGCATTGATTGTTTAATGAATGCAGATATAATATATGAGAACGGGCAATTTTGCATTGCAGAAAGGAAGTGAATTCCCTTTCTGCAAGGACATTCAAAGAGGTGGGTGCAAAATGTGAATTATTGTGAGGCATAATTAAAACCTACCTCTTGGTCCAGGTTGGTTTAAGGGCAGGAGAAATAAGCTGGCACCTCAGGAGGCCAATTTAATGGAGCTGTCATTCCCAGAGCTTCTGATTTCTTTCCTAAGCAGCTGGAGGGCAGGAGTCATGCATACTAATTGTATGGCATGCTTCCGTGTAATTAGTCTAGTGCTCTGACCACAGGATGCTCTCAATAAATGCTATTAATTCCTTGACGGATTGAGGTGGCATTTTTCGTGGCATCTTTGGGCAAGGTACCATTGATGAAGGCCACGCTGATGGAGAATCGGTTAAAAGAGTGGATCTGTTAGTTATTCCAATGGCTCTGCTCCTTTCACCAAGTAATTAGTACAGTGCTTCTGCATAGAGTTTGGGTATTCTGCTAAGGTCATGTTTCCTAATAATAATAATAATAATAATAATAGTATTTATTAAGCACTTACTACATGCACAGCACTGTTCTAAGCACTCCTGTTAGGTGAAGGTATGATGCAATGAGCAATGAGTTTAAGAGTGGTGAACTGACTGTGTTCCAGGACCTCATTTTATAAGTCTATCTGGTGAATAAATGTTGAGCATTGATCATAGGTGACATTTAAAGAAATAAGGTGTGGCATCTGGAATAAGACCAGGTCGCACCTCCATAGGAAAGATTAGCTTTTCTATAGACCTACATTTACAGTGCACTCTGACCTTCAATATAAGAACAGGCTAGCCCCCTTGGTTAAGAGTTCTACCTCCCTTTCCATCCTTGGATCATTGGACTCTGTTTCATCCAGATAAGAATATTCAATGACAATATTTATAGTATTTGTTAAGGGCTTACTATGTGCCAAGCACTCTGCTAAGTGCTGGGGCAGATACTGGTTAATAATAATAATAATAATAATGATAATAATAATAACAATGGTATTTGTTAAGCACTTACTTTATGCAAAACACTGTTCTAAGCACTGGGGAGGTTATAAGGTGATCAGGAGGTCCCATGGGGGGCTCACAGTTTTAATCCCCATTTTACAGATGAGGTAACTGAGGCAAAGGGAAGTTAAGTGTGTTGCCTAAAATCACACAGCTGACAGTTGGTGGAGCCAAGATTTGAACCCATGACCTCTGACTCCAAAGCCTGTGCTCTTTCCACTGAGCCACGCTGCTCCCTGTACCACATGGGGTTCACAGTCTCACTTCCCATTATACCAATGAGGGAACTGAAGCATAGAGAAGCGAAGTGACTTGTCCAAGGTCACACAGTAGATAAATGGTGAAGCCAGGATTAGAATCCAGGTCCTTAGGACTCCCAGGCTCTACTAGCAAGGCGGGTTGCAGCACGGCACAGAAGATAGAGCCCAGGCCTCGGAGACAGAAGTTTATTTGTTCTTATCCTGGCCCCACCACTTGTCTGCTGTGTGACCTTGGGCAAGTCACTTCACTTCTCTGGGCCTCAGTTAACTCATCTGTAAAATGGGGATTGAGACTGTGAACCTCACATGGGACAGAGACTACATCCAACCTGATTCCCTTGTATCCACCCCAGCGCAGGCCTTCTCAGGACTTTCAGACTTTTTTAGCTATTGTCAGAGCCCGGATCTTCCAATGCAAAGCTTTGAAAAGCTTTAAGCAGCCAAGGGGCAGGGTCCATAGTCTTGCATTCTTTACCAATAATAATCATTCATTCATTCATTCATTCATTCATTCAATCACATTTATTGAGTGCTTACTGTGTGCAGAGCATTGCTTGGGAAGTACAAATCAGCAACATATAGATACAGTCCCTACCCAACAATGGGCTCATGGTCTAGAAATTAAGAATAATAATAATGGTGTTAAGTGCTTACTATGTGCCATGCACCATTCTAAGCACTGGGAAAGATACAAGGTTATCATGTTGTCCCACGTGGGGCTCACAGTCTTAATTCCCATTACCTCATCTGTAAAGTGAAGTAACTGAGGCACAGAGAAGTTAAGTGAATTGCCCGAAGTCACACAGCTGACAAGTGGCAGAGCCGGGATTAGAAGCCATGACCTCTGACTCCCAAGCCCGGGCTCTTTCCATTAAGCTGTGCTGCTTCTGTACAGAGTAGATGCTTAAAAAAATTGCGATTACTGCTTTGCGCCTCTCCCTCATCTGACATACAGCAAAAATTCTGCCCCATGCTCCATTATGGACTGAAACATCAATGGGTCATGAGACCATACACTTAGGAAGAAGAAGGTTAAGTAGAATATTCCATCATTGTTCACAGACCTCGGTGTTTACACCATCAGATCATGGAAATGCTACCATTTTTAAGAGCCATAACTTCATTCACTTGATAGTAGTCAGATATTCTTCTGTGTCAGCTGAAGATGTCAGGGAGATAATAACAATAATAATAATAATGATGGCATTTATTAAGCTCTTACTATGTGCAAAGCACTGTTCTAAGCACTGGAGAGGTTACAAGGTGATCATGTTGTCCCACAGGGGGCTTACAGTCAATCCCCATTTTACAGATGAGGTAACTGAGGCGCAGTGAAGTTAAGTGACTTGCCCAAAGGCACACAGCTGACAATTGGCGGAACCGGGATCAATCAGTCAATCAATCAATCAATCGTATTTATTGAGCGCTTACTCTGTGCAGAGCACCGTACTAAGCACTTGGGAAGTACAAGTTGGCAACATATAGAGATGGTCCCTACCCAACAGTGGGATCACAGTCTAGAAGGGGAAGACAGACAACAAAACAAAACATATTAACAAAATGAAATGAATAGAATAGATATGTACAAGTAAAATAGAGTAATAAATACATACAAACATATATACATATATACAGGGGCTGTGGGGAAGGGAAGGAGGTAAGGCGGGGGGATGGAGGGGGGAGGAGGGGGAGAGGAAGGAGGGGGTTCAGCCTGGGAAGGCCTCCTGGAGGAGATGAGCTCTCAGTAGGGCCTTGAAGGGAGGAAGAGAGCTAGCTTGACAGATGTGGGGAGGGATTTGAACCCATGACCACTGACTCCAAAGCCTGTGCTCTTTCCACTGAGCCACGCTGCTTACCAACAAACATAGGTGAGATGGCTAATCTCATTACAATGACTTGATGAATAGTTAAAATGTCTTAAAACCACCCTGCCATATTTATGTGGTGGTGTTAGTCACCTAGATTTTCTTCTCTGGTTTGTGGCATTTGTGTTTGGAAATGTTTCACAGTTTCTCAAATGGGCAGGAGGATTGTGCTCCCCATTCTTGTGGGAGATCACTTCCTGCTTCTGGTTTCTTTCAACTTTGTGGTAAATATGCTAATGGTTAAAACTTCGACGGCATTTCTCCGACACTAAGCACTTATGGACTTCTAACTCTCATAGCACTTAGGGACGCATCTTTATACTCTATCGTTTCCTCCAACTCTAGTCCATTAAGTGTCCGTCACCACCACTATATTGAGTTCTCACAGCTCTGGAGCACTTACATATGTACTTTTATATTTCATTACTTCCACCTATCTCTAATTCATTTTAGTGTCTGTATCCTCCAAAGAATCAAAAGAATTTATTGAAGGCTTAAAGTATGCAGAACACTGTATTCAGTGCTAACTGATCTATTATAAGCTCCTTGAGGACAGGTATCATCTGCACTAATTCTATTATATTCTCCCAAGTGCTTAATTCACTGTTCTGCACACAGTAGGGGCTCAATACTATTGCTTGATTAATACCATTATACTCTATAAAGCTAAAAGGGGCCTAGAGAGATCACCTAACCCAGTCTTCTGTCTCTGTTTGCAATTTTTCTCTCAGAAACAATGACAGGCACTAGAGAGTGTGAAATGTACTAATGACATTCATCATCGTCATCATTATGATTGTCAGTAGTATATATTGAGCACTTATTATGTGTAGAGCACTGTACTAAGAGCTGGGAGAAGTACCATTTATGCATTAGATATATACAAGAAAGAAAAGGAGTTTGAATACACTAGGGAAATATGAACCTTTGAAGGAAAGGGAGTAAAATTAAATCGTATTTATTGAGTACTTACTGTCTGTAGAGCACTGTACTAAGTGCTTGGGAAAGTACAATACAGCAATAAAGACAGAGAATCCCCATCCATGAAGTCAAGGCAGTTTGTGGGAAGCCTGGATCATGTTCATTTGCTTAAGCCTTGCCACTGAAAGTATTTATACTTTTGATGGGAATCATTTCCCAAATGGAAAAGAAGGATTTTCCAAAATGTAGTTACTGGATCACCCCAACACCTCAGAATTTCTCAGGGACTATACAAGACTTTATATTTATTTAAATTTGAAACACAACAGACGAAAAACAGGAAAAAAATAGAACAAAGCCCTCAAAACCATGCATGTTGTCACACAAATTAGAAATAAACCACTGACTGTCATTAGTGAATCAAAAATATAAAGAATGCATCCTTTTTTTCCCCTTTGTAGCTCTTGCTTATCTTAAACCTTCCTGCTGCCCACTGTAGAATGTTTTAAATGCAATTTATTTAACTAAGAAAAAAACTCTTAAAAAACACAATTTATGTCTCAGGAATAAAGGAATACAACACAATTGAGGCCAACAGCACAATCAGCAATGAAAGTAGATATTTAGCCCTTATCTCCTCTCTCTAGAGAAACTTTTGACTAAACCACAGTTCAACAGATGATATTCTATGCACTCAAATATAAATTAGGAAATTTACCCCACAAATACTAAAGTCTTTTTTTCCTCAACTCCTGTTGCAATCAAAGCTGAAGTATGGATTGTTAGAAAATGTGTTAAAAAAATATGAAATGGTTTCCATTTTCAATCTCTACTCAAGCATCTCTAGGGGTAATTATTTTTTCCTCTAAATTTATGTGGATGATTCTTTGGAAGAAGTATCACGCTATAAACTAGAAGAAGAGGAAAAGATTACGCATTCCAATACTTTTTCTCTTTTCTGATTTATCCAAACTTCTTGTACTTTTTAATTCCCTACCAGTAATGCACTAGACATTTCTCTGTATCATGTGAACTTGATTACAGTTTAATTCCACAGTCTACTTTAAAAATCCCTTAAATGAAATCACACCACAATTACAGTTTCTATGTGGAAAGAATTCTATTCACTGCCTCTATGGAGCTTCCTCTTCTCTGATCAGGCTAAACTGAACTCTCTTTACTTTGATGTTCTCAAATAAATGCCAACTAGTGAATCTGAAGATATGTGAAATAGGAATAATTCCACGTTTTTCATAATCTTTTCTAGAATTTGGAGGGCCACATTGTATTTAAAGCAAGGGTAAATTCTTTGAAGATTCTGGAAAAAATGTCTTTGGGAAAAGCTGAATTGTATCATTATGCAGAGAAATAGTCTCAGTCAATAAGTGGTAACAGTAAGTGCTCAATAAATGTAATTGAATGAATATATTAAGTGCTGTGTACAGGACATTACAATGTTTGGGAGAATTTATACAATACAATGGAGTTGGTTGGCATAATTCTTGCCCTTATGGATCTAATAATCTAGTAGGGAAAGTGGGCAATAAATTGAATGACTGAAGGGGGAAATGACAGAGTACAATAAGGATATGCACATAGGGCTGAGGGTGGGGTGAGTATCAAAATTCTCACAGGATACAGATATAATAATAATGATGGCATTCATTCAGCGCTTACTATGTGCAAAGCACTGTTCTAAGCGCTGGGGAGGTTACAAGGTGATCAGGTTGTCCCATGGGGGGCTCACAGTCTTAATCCCCATTTTACAGATGAGGCAAGTGAGGCACAGAGAAATTAAGTGAGTTGCCCAAAGTCACACAGCTGACAATTGGTGGAGCCGGGGTTTGAATCCATGACCTCTGACTCCAAAGCCCGGGCTCTTTGCACTGAGCCACGCTGCTTCTCTAAGCAAAGTACAACGGCGGGTGAGATGACCAGATACACTAGTCCCCAAACTTAGAAAAAAGAGCAGGAAGCCAGGAAAGTCCTTTAGACTGCAAGCTCCTTGTAGGCAGGGACTGTGTCAACCATCTCATATATCGGCATATTGTATTCTCCCAAGCTCTTAACATAATGTTCTGCACACAGTAAGCACACAATAAATATGATTGATGCATAGCCTGAGGCAAAGGGAAGTAAGTTGTGTGCCTGGGAGAGAAAGACATAGGAACATGTCAACAACTCTGTTGTACTGGAGTCAGTCAGTCAATCGTATTTATTGAGCACCTACTGAGTGTCGAACCCTGCACTAAGTGCTTGGAAGAGTTCAAAATAACAAACATGTTCCCTGTCCATACTGTACTATCCCAAGTGCTTAGTACAGTGCTCTGCACACTATATGTGCTCAATAAATATGACTGATTGATATAGGGAACGAATGACATGGGGAGAGTTGTGCTGTATAACCTGGATGGACTTAAATCAGAGGGATGGATTGGAGAAGATCCTAAAAATTCAGAGTCCAGCAGCCAGGACTCTGGAGGAGCAAGACTCCTGCCGCTGATGGGGAGAAGAATGTGAGCCCCAGAATGTATTCAGGGAAGTACAGAGGATCCTTAGGGGAAAGTTGTGATGGTTTGCAGTGGATTTGTTTAAAAGTGTTACCTGGTTAAGAACTTATTAAGCATTTTTGAGATCTCAGATCTTGGTGTCTGCCCATGGTAGCATGAGGGAATCCATATGAACTGGGGGGCTGTGTATGCTAGATTGAATGCATTGTCCATGGGCTTCTTGCAGGCAGCCCTGGGAGAGGGGTTGGTACGCTAGTCTTCGATGACACTGGTGGAGGCTGTGAGGAATAGAGAGATGGTTTCTTTTCATGTTCTCTGGTAGGAAGATATAACAGGTGGGAGGGGTGTTGGAGCTGCAGTTTTAGGATCCAAAACTCCTTTCCTCCCAGCTTCCACTAGCATGCCATGCCTTATAATCTCCCTGCCAAATCATTACTACTACTAATAATAGTAATAATAACAATTATGGTAATCGTTAAGCACTTATTATATACTGAACACTATTCTAAATGCTGGGGTAGAGCTAATCAGGTAGGGCATAGTCCCTAACACATGTAGGGCTCAAATTCTTAATCCCCATTTTACCAAAGAGGTAACAGGCACAGAGAAGTGAAGTAACTTGCCCAAGGTCACACAGCAGACCTGTGGCTGCACCAGGATTAGAACCCACAACCTTCTGATTTCTAGGCCCATTCTCTACCCACTAAGCCTTGCTGCTTATGACAGCTCTGTCACCCTCATGAGCCCTGTTCTTACAGCATAGCCCAGATGGGGATTCACTGGGCATCTCTCCCCTGTATTTAGTCGGTATCCTGTCTGGAAGTCTAGCTCAGCCTTGCTTATAAATAATATGATTAGCTCCTTCCTTCTCCCCCATTAAATGCACTAATTGTCCATCTTTCATCCAGCCTCCAGCCTGCTGATTCCTTTCATCGCAAGGGCCGAGATAGGATGAGGACCTTGGAAATCACTCAGACCTGCTCTGAAAAATTTACAAAACACTATAGCAAAGTTAAAAAAAAATCCAGGATCTATCTCCATGTCTCTCTTTGTATCTCTGGGTGTGCCACTCTCTCTTTTCTGTATCAACTGTCTTTTCCCCTATTATTATTAGAACAGTGCTTGGCACATGGTAAGCGCTTAACAAATGCCAATATTACTATTGCTCTGCACATAGTAAGCTCTCAATAAATACGACTGACTGATTGATTACTATTATTATTATTATCATCTCCTTCCCAGTTCGCATCAGATGCTTTCTGTTACAACTTTCCCTCTAAATCGCCATTCACTTCTTTGTCTTTCATGTTTCCCTCTGTTCCCCCATGAGTCCCACCAAAACGGACAATAATGGTTGCCTTAGGAAAAATTGAACAACATTTTCACTTGATCTGCTTTTAACTTGGCTGCATATCATAAATATGTGCTGGGGTTTCTCTCTGTTGCTGGGCAGATGGCTCTAATCAACCTTTTATTTATTTTTTTGTCTGATTAGAATTCTGAATACTTATTTCATTAGATTCAGATTATTTATAGATGTTGGCAAGAGCAGGTGAATCTTTTAAAAACCCTCCCCCACCCAAAGTTTCCTTTTCTAGGAGTTTGAGATGCGTTGTTAATTGTTGATCTTCACAGAGCACCTCTTACATAATTTTCACTTGCTTATTTAACTCTACTGTAGAAAACTCCTTCAGGAAAAAAAAGTTGCCAGATCAATTCACTACCTATAACAGGACCAAAAATGAGTAAGGAGAGTAAAAAGGAAGAACTCTCAAAACAAGAAGAGAAAAGAAGAACATTTTTATTTTAAAGTTTCACCAGAATGATTCTTGGGTTTTTCCATTTGAAATCTCATTCTCACACAGTCTTTGTTTCCACCTCTAAAAGCAGTTCTCTGCAAAGATCCAGTTTTTAGCTTATATCCCACCACACTTTACCTTGATCATTAATCTCTCATGTGAATCTGTCTCATTCTTTTTTGAAAATCGAAGTTCACTATACTCACCCTTTCTTATCTTTCAAGGTATACTATTTTCAAGGCAGAAGCAAGTATTTACCCCACAGTCCCTTCTAAAAGCCATGCTACATACACGGTTATATTTCCCCTCTTTTTTCTTCTGCCACAGATATTTCACAAGTGTTCCTTCAATCAATATTGAGCACACTATCCAACTACTTCCTCGTTTGACTCCTGTGTAGTTTGTGGTCCTTCTCTTTAGTGAAATCTCTGGTTGAGTGAACATTTTTTTTTTATAGATGTCATGCTCTATGTGATTGGCTTTGTTGTATTTGCTTCTTAGACTACCACTCTCAAAAGTGGTCATCTCTTCTTTAAAAGCAGTGGCAAATAGTCAGAATTTCAGTTATATTACAGGATTTTTAAAGTTATGATCTTGTTTTTTTATGATCCCTATAGACAACGATTAAGGGAATTCTGGAGGATCCTTCAATAGATGTAATAGGTGTTCTTTGGGTTTAAAGACAATGCAGCACTGTACTTAGAACAGTGCTTGTCACAAAGTAAATACTTCATAATTGTTCTTCTTATTATTATATTTTTATTATTATTACCTGTCAGGGAGAGATTAACACAGGAGCTAACTAGGGCTGTAGCTCGGGGTCTCATGTTAGGAAGGCCAAGTCAACCCCTAAAATCACACCATACTCAAGTACTTATTGACATGACCACAGTTTGGGGCATGGTGAATTTTGAGCTTTTCCCAGAATGGCTGTTTCAAAGTAATCCATGTTGTGTCTATCTCTTAAGGGAGATGATGCCTTTTAAAATTGCAGAGAATAGACTGGAGAATGTCTAAATGCTAACAAGAGTTCATCTCAGGAGGACCAGGGATAGTAAATTTAAAGCCGGGCTGCCTTGCCTCCTCCTCTTCCTTTTCAATTATCCCCTTCGGGTATCATTTTCTAAACCCTTCGGGTACCATTGTTCTCTGGGTTTTGCCAAAAGTCATTATCTAAATGATGTTCTGGGCCTTTATGAAAGGATCTGTCCATTTCCAAGGATTTTTAGTGAACATGCATCCTACAGTAACTTGTATTCCTCTCTCAATATACATCTGGGGGCTAAAGATGCACCCACTGAAAAGCAGCATAGCCTGGTGTATAGAGCTTGGTCCTGGGAGACAGAAGACCTGAGTTCTCATTATGGCCCGCTGTGTGATCTGGGGCAAGTCACTGAACTTCTTGTGCCTCAGTTTCCTCAGATTTTATATTCATTCATTCATTCATTCAGTCGTATTCATTGAGCACTTACTGTGTGCAGAACACTGTATTAAGCGCTTGGAAAGTACAAGTTGGCAACATATAGAGATGGTCCCTACCCAACAACAGGCTCACAGTCTAGAAGGGGGAGACAGACAACAAAACAAAACATGTGGACAGGTGTCAAGTCATCAGAACAAATAGAATTAAAGCTAAATGCACATCATTAACAAAATAAATAGAATAGTAAATATGCACAAGTGAAATAGAGTAATAAATCTGTACTAACATATGCCAGGTGCTGTGGGGAGGGGAAGGAGGTACAGTGGGGGGGGATGGGGAGGAGGAGAGGAAAAAGGGGGCTCAATCTATGGAGCTCAATTACCCAATCTCCCACTCTCTTAGGCTTCGAGCTCCATGTAGGAAAGGCACTGTGTCCAATCTGATAATGTTGTTCCTACCCCAGACCTTAGCTCAGTGCTCAGCACATAAGTACTTAACAAGTACCACAATTAATGACGTGATCAGCAATTAAGGGAAAGTCTTAAGTTTGCAAACTGAGTCCAAAGTTGTGAAACTAAGGACTGTGGGCTGCCAGCCAGCTAATAAGATTGTGCAATAAATCGAACACTGCAGTCCACCGTTCTACACTTTCCACAAGACCAGATTCATGTAAAATTAATTTTTTTAATAGCTTTCCCAATCTTCCTCCTTCCTAGTTTCATTGCATTTTTAATGCTCTTTAGTTTGCCTCCTTCCACTTGCTTCTTAAAGACAGCAGCTTTAATTAGGGATGAAAATGACCTATTAGATCATTGTGTCCATCCCCAGCTGTTTATCACATCCTCCCTTCTCTCTCACTCTGTTGATCCGCCAACCATCACTTCAGCCCAGGGCAGTTTTATTTCAATCACAGCATTCAAAGTCTAGTTCCCAACAATATGGAATTGTTACTACTTTTTCTATAGACTCTAATCAATGTTTCATCCTGACAATATGATAATCACTGGGCCCTTAAGTTCACTCTCATTTACCTTACGTGGATCATTTTAAATTTACGGCTGCGGAACCTCCTCTGACCCCATTTACTGTCCATTCAGAATCCTGTGAAAAAAGCTAATTCTTGGGCTCTTTATTTGTTTCCTACTTGTCATTAGTTTTCCAATTAGAGGGTGAACAGCGTCAGTCCCCACAGATGCTCAAACAGGTGACATGCTCCTGCATCAGGATGATGTACTAAAGGTTTTTTCACTGAGACTAGGAATTCGAGGGAAAAGATGAGTGGGCTTGGAAAGGTCAGATAACCACCTGCAGGATGTAGGCTCCCACATCTGGTAATCAGACATTATAGTGTTTTTCCCAAGGTATCTCAAGGGTAATACCTAGTTTGTGAGCCCAGCATAGAAGAGGGACTGTGCTTAAAGTGTCGTGATGTTTGTATCTACTCCAATAATAATGATGGTATTTGTTAAGCGCTTACTATGTGCCAAGCACTGTTCTAAGTACTGGGCTTACAATGCTTAATGCATAGGAAGTGCTATTAAATATTAAGGTCAAAGCCAGGGGGATGTGCTGTAAAACCCTTTCAAACAGGACTGTGAGCCCTATTCTAGACTGTGAGCCCACTGTTGGGTAGGGACCGTCTCTATATGTTGCCAACTTGTACTTCCCAAGCGCTTAGTACAGTGCTCTGCATACAGTAAGCGCTCAGTAAATATGATTGATTGATTGATTGATTGATTGATTGACTGGCTGAAAGCTGGCAAGAGAATTTCAGATCAGGAAAGGGCCAGAGAATACAAGACCAGCATGGTAGGGGGGCTGGTTTCATCTACAGTTCCCAGAAGTTATTATATATTCTGCGAGGAGTTTGACTTTTCTGCCAGTAGTGGAAGAGCTTCTTAGAGGGATCTCTGAGAAAAGCATGGATTCCCACCCTTGTTGCTTTGTTTCTCCTGTCTGGAATCCGGCTAGAAGAAGTCCTCCAGGTGATGAGGTACTTCTCTCTTTTTCAGCTATTCCATGACAAAAGGAATTGGGATGAGCTAATTTGAGGTAGTCTCAGTTACCTCATCTGTGAAATGAGGATTAAGAGTGTAAATCTCATGTGGGTCAGGGACTGAGTCCAACCTAATCACTTTGTACCACAGCGTTGATTACCTCAGCGCTTAGAACAGTGCTTGGCCCATAATAATCAATCAATCGTATTTATTGAGTGCTTACTGTGTGCAAAGCACTGTACAAAGCACTTAAACACTTAACAAATCCTGTATGTATTATTACTATTCCCAAGTGTTTAGGACAGTGCTCAGCACACAGTAAGCACTCAATAAATACAATTGATATTTTGACTGAATGATCCTCTCATCTGGTCTTCTATAAATTTCACTTCAAAGCAGCAACTTTAAAAACACTATCCTCGGGAACCTTTAAAGCACAGCTGAAGCCAGGCACCAATACTCACCCACTTCTTTGTGGGTTCAGTATTTTGTTCACTTTTGATGACATGAAACCCAACACATCTCAGTCACTATATAACTTCAAGACAAAACAGACCTGCTTCTAAGGGGGTTGCTTGCCTTCTGTGTTGCATCTGCTTCTCACACCTCCCACATAGGAGAAAATTTCCTCTTTCACGAATTAAGATCTGTTGAAGCAGGGCAAACTATTTATTTTAGGATTTCTTTAGAGGAATCTTTAAGAACCTAGGCATGTAAAGTTAAAGAAAATGACCAAATCTTAAAAGGCAAGTTCTTTACCTAACTGGTGAAGTTCCATCTGTTGTAATAAAAGCAACAAAACATAGTAGAGCTCAGTCTCTGAATAAAACACTTAGAAATGATATTGAATATCCCAGCAACCTAATCTAGTAGGTTACAGCTCTAAGTTATTTACAGGAGGAATTAATTATAGAATTGTCGCCTAACTCCTCCTCTCCCTAAACGATAAAAGCAGCCTCTGTTTACATCTAGAAATTGCCAATCCTCCTAATATGCTTCCTCAAAGCAGAATATATATTTGTGGATGATGAAAGGGGAAAAAAAGCCCTTCAAACCCCTTTATCGATTAACCAGAAAGGAAACAGAGGAGGATTTCAGGGCTGATCACATGTGGTTGTGTAGAGGATAGAGCACAGGCCTCGGAGTCAGAAGGTCATGGGTTCTAATCCTGACTCCACCATTTGTCTGCTGCGTGACCTTGGCTAAGTCACTTCACTTTTCTGTATCTAGGTTACCTCATCTATAAAATGGGAATCGAGACTGTGAGCCCCACTTTTATTCATTCACTCGTATTTATTGAGCGCTTACCGTGTGCAAAGCATTGTACTAAGCACTTGGGAGAGTACAATAGAACAACAGACAGGCACATTCCTGCCCACAATGAGCTCACAGTCTGGAGGAGGAGACAAACTTTAATAAAAATAAATAAATACATAAATAAATGAATTAGGAAAATATACAGATATATCCATAGATATATACATATATGCCCCACTGAGGACTGGGACTGTGGCCAACCTGACTTGATTGTATTCACTCCAATGCTTAGTACAGTGTCTTACATAGTAAGCACTTAACAAATACCATAATTATATCTACTACTTCTCCATATTTCAGACCAAACTTCTCGATCCCACTCTCCCCATCTATCATCAATTGTATTTGTCGAGTGCTTACTGTGTTCAGAGCATTGTATTAAGCTCTTGGTACAGGCTCTGCACATAGTAAGTACTCAATAAATACTATGGAATGAATGAATTGTACTAAACACTTGAAAGAGAGTGTTTCAAATACAACAGTCAGTAGAAAGGTTCCCTGACCTCAATGAGCTCGCAGTCTAATGGGGGAGACAGACATTAATATAAATAAATCATTTCTAATATACAATTTATAGATATGTATGGAAGTGCTGATGGGCAGAGGATGGGACAAATATCAAATGCCTATAGGTCACAAAGCTCACCTCCTCTAGGAGGCCTTCCCAGACTGAGCCCCTTCCTTCCTCTCCTCCTGGTCCCCCTCTCCATCCCCCTCATCTCACCTCCTTCCCTTCCCCACAGCACCTGTATATATGTATATATGTTTGTACATATTTATTACTCTATTTATTTATCTATTTATTTTACTTGTACATATCTATTCTATTTATCTTATTTTGTTAGTATGTTTGGTTTTGTTCTCTGTCTCTCCATTTTAGACTGTGAGCCCACTGCTGGGTAGGGACTGTCTCTATATGTTGCCAACTTGTACTTCCCAAACGCTTAGTACGGTGCTCTGCACACAGTAAGCGCTCAATAAATACGATTGATTGATTGCTTGACTGAGTTGGGGAAAAGAGGCCTTAATCCAGAAAGGCTGATTAATATTAGATATTACATAACTGAGTATTAGATAATTTTATAATCAGATATTAAATAGTGGATATTGTATGATTAATATTTAGAACTAGATATTAGAGATTAATATGACTGCAGGCTCAAGAGACAAATATTTCACTTAGCCATATTTTAATATCGGATGGAAAGAAAGAAAAGCTGGGAGAGGGTAGACAAGGAACGGAGCACACAAAGTAATTTGTCCTCTCTTCTCCCTGGGCATCATTGTTGCAGTTGGAAACAGAGGGTATAGTATAAACAGGGTGCACTGTAGTTGAGAAGTGACATGGCCTCTTTGAAAGAACACAGGGGTAGATATCAGAAGACCTGTTCTTATCGTAGCTCTGCCACTTTCCAGCTGTGTGACCTTGAGCAAGTCACTTCACTTTTTAAACTCAGTACATCCAAGACTGAGCTCCTTATCTTCCCTCCCAAACCCTGTCCTCTCCCTGACTTTCCCGTCACTGTAGAAGGCACTACCATCCTTCCCGTCTCACAAGCCCACAACCTTGGTGTCATCCTCGACTCCACTCTCTCATTCACCCACACATCTAATCCGTCACCAAAACCTGCCGGTCTCACCTCCGCAACATCGCGAAGATCCTCCCTTTCCTCTCCATCCAAACCGCTACCTTGCTGGTTCAATCTCTCATCCTATCCCGACTGGATTACTGCATCAGCCTCCTCTCTGATCTCCCATCTTCCTGTCTCTCCCAGCTTCAGTCTATACTTCACTCTGCTGCCTGTATCATCTCTGTGCAGAAACGCTCTGGGCATGTTACTCCCCTCCTCAAAAATCTCCAGTGGCTGCCTGTTAACCTATGAATCAAGCAAAAACTCCTCACCCTCGGCTTCAAGGCTGTCCATCCCCTCACCCCCTCCTACCTCACCTCCTTTCTCTCCTTCTCCAGCCCAGCCCACACCCTCTGCTCCTCTGCTCCTCTGCCACTAACCTCCTCACCGGACCTCGTTCTCATCTGTCCCACCGTCGACCCCCGGCCCATATCCTTCCACTGGCCTGGAATGCCCTCCCTCCGCACATCCACCAAGCTAGCTCTCCTCCTCCCTTTAAAGCCCTACTGAGAGCTCACCTCCTCCAGGAGGCCTTCCCAGACTGAGCCCCTTTTACCTCTCCTCCTCCCCAGTCCCCCCCACCCTACCTCCTTCCCCTCCCCACAGCACTTGTATATATTTGTACAGATTTATAACTCTAATTTACTTGTACATATTTACTATTCTTTTTTTTAATGATGTGCATATAGCTGTAATTTTATTTATTCTCATGGTTTTGACACCTGTCTACATGGTTTGTTTTGTTGTCTGTCTCCTCCTTCCAGTCTGTGAGCCCGTTGTTGGGTAGGGACCGTCTCTATATGTTGCTGACTTGTTCTTCCCAAGTGCTTAGTACAGTGCTCTACATACAATAAGCACTCAATAAATACAATTGAATGAATGAAGTTTTCTGGGGGGCTCTCTTCCTCCCTTCAAGGCCCTACTGAGAGCTCACCTCCTCCAGGAGGCCTTCCCAGACTGAGCCCCCTCCTTCCTCTCCCCCTTGTCCCCCTCTACATCCCCCCCGCCTTACCTCCTTCCCTTCACCTCAGCACCTGCATATGTATATGTATATATGTTTGTATGTATTTATTACTCTATTTATTTATTCATTTTACTTGTACATATCTATTCTATTTATTTTATTTGGTTAATGTGGTTTTGTTCTCTGTCTCCCCCTTCTAGACTGTGAGCCCACTGTTGGGTAGGGACTGTCTCTTTATGTTGCCAACTTGTACTTCCCAAGTGCTTAGTACAGGGCTCTGCACAGAGAAAGTGCTCAATAAATATGATTGATTGATTGATTGTTGACGGAACTACCATCCTTCCTATTTCACAAACCCGCAATCTTGGTGTCATCCTCGACTCTGCTTTCTCACTCACCCAACACATTCAATCCATCACCAAAACCTGCTGGTCTCACCTCTGCAACATCGCCAAGATCCTCCCTTTCCTCTCCATCCAAACCTCTACTTTGCTGGTTCAATCTCTCATCCTATCCCGACTGGATTACTGCATCAGCCTCCTCTCTGATCTCCCATCTTCCTGTCTCTCCCGGCTTCAGTCTATACTTCACTCTGCTGCCCGGATCATCTCTTTGCAGAAACGCTCTGGGCATGTTACTCCCCTCCCCAAAAATCTCCAGTGGCTGCCTGTTAACCTACAAATCAAGCAAAAACTCCTCACCCTGGGCTTCAAGGCTGTCCATCACCTCGCCCCCGCCTACCTCACCTCCTTTCTCTCCTTCTCCAGCCCAGCCCACGCCCTCTGCTCCTCTGCCACTAACCTCCTCTCCGGACCTCGTTCTCATCTGTCCCACCGTGGACCCCGGCCCATGTCCTTCCACTGGCCTGGAATGCCCTCCCTCCACACATCTGTCAAGCTAGCTCTCCTCCTCCCTTCAAAGCCCTACTGAGAGCTCACCTCCTCCAGGAGGCCTTCCCAGACTGAGCCCCCTTATACCTCTCCTCCTCCCCATCCCCCCCACCCTACCTCCTTCCCCTCCACACAGCACTTGTATATATTTGTACAGGTTTATAACTCTATTATATTTGTACATATTTACTATTCTATTTTTTAATGATGTGCATATAGCTATAATTTTATTTATTCTCACGGTTTTGAAACCTGTCTACATGGTTTGTTTTGTTGTCTGTCTCTCCCTTCTAGTCTGTGAGCCCGTTGTTGGGTAGGGACTGTCTCTATATGTTGCTGACTTGTTCTTCCCAAGTGCTTAGTACAGTGCTCTGCATGAATGAAGTTTTCTGGGCCTCAGTGTCCTCATTTATAAAATAGAGATGACTTACCTGTTCTCTTTCTTTTCCTCTTTGACCATGAACCCTAAATGGCCTACGGACTGAGTTTGATCTGAAGTGTGTGGCACATTTGTGAAGCAGTTCATAAATACCATTATTGTTAGAATTGCAATTAAAAATAATCCATGCCTAGATTCCAAACTGGTTTTGAAAATTAAGTGTTTGTGATAAGCTGGCCCCCCCACCCCCCACCATTATTTCTCCAGCAAGGCAGCGCTAGACTAGCCCAGATTCAGGGTCCCTTCTCTCTATAAATTACTTGGATGGAAGAGATGATTGTAGCTTTATAAGGGAATAAATTTTGGTCCTCTGAGTTTGGGATGAAATTTCATATCCAAGAAAATCTTCTCTCTAATAACCCACTGGATGCTATGTGGCATCAATCTTGGTTCAGTCATGAAAAGGAGAAGGAGGACGATGAGGAGGAAGAGGAGGAGGAGGAGGGGGAGGAGGAGGAGAAAGAAAAGAACATTAGAACTGCAAATACAGAATACCCTGAGGATTTCCATTTGGAAAGCTTGCAGATGCTTTTCTTGTGAAGGTAGACTGTTTCCATAAAGAATTCAGAGGTAGGAGGCATCATAAATAGCAAACGCTTGAAATTAGACAAGAAATATAACAATGGATCATGTAGCATGAATTAATTCCTGTTTCCTGGCATTTTTCCTGTTCTTAGTGATGGATTTTGGATGACTCCTCTAGCAAACAGATATGCTCACTTTCCATACATATTGGAAAGGTTTTTTGGACTGGATTTTAAGAGTGTGGGTTGTTCTGATTTTCTAGACTTCACAATTTAGCTTCTGCATGATCGATTTTCTTTTTTATTTCGAAGTGATTGTGACCAAGTCAGAAATGATTTATCAAGAATGCTGTATTTGATATTGATATAAAATACAGTTTCTTTGCAACAGCTGTGTTTCCTCTCAGTCTAATTGTCATTCTTGTTTTCCCTTCAGTGTCAACCCAGTGCTTGAGAGTCACCTGTTGACTTCCTCATATTATTACTTAAACATATCCTCTTGAAAAATAAAATCCCTCTGCCATTTAATACCTGATGTTTTTGACTTACAGCTTCTAATGCTCTTCCCTAGTTGAAAATGGCAGAAATCGTAAACATTTTTCTTTAATGTAAAACAGGGTCACTTCAAACAGAAGCACTGAACAAGATGTCACTGTTAAATAGAACTAAGCAGAGAAGAAAATCCATTTGTCAATATTAATAAAAATAAATGAAAAATGCAAATCATATACACTATAAATACAAAAAAAAATAGCAGCCGCTCTATAACTCTTGACTTCAACACGGGGAGAATAGATGGAGGCTCCAGATTCTATCATTGTGTCTACTATTCTCAGAGCAGTGTGTGTGAGAAAGAGAGAGAGAGAGAAAGTGTGTGTGTGTTTATACTCCCAGAGCGATTGCAGATGGAGGTGGGGTATTCTGGAAGAGATGTATCCCTGAAGTCACTATGGATCAGGGAACGACTTGACAGCATCAAACAAAACATATGTATAGTTATATGCATGTTTTGTCTTAGAATACTTAATAATGAATGTTAAAACAATTTAATAATGAAATGTGTCTATCTCCGCAAAACCCCAAAGTTTAGTCCTTAATACTAGTTTTTCCACCACCCTTGTTAGCTATTTCTTTATAAGTCCTAGGCCCCAAAAGATAGCAATAAAGGTGTTGATATATTAAATAATTTTAGTACATAAAAAGCTCAAGTTTTGGTTTAGTGCCAATAAAAAATGATTGTTTTTGAGGGGTTAGAATCCAACTTCCAGTGAGTCCTTTTTCTGTTTTTACACTTTCCTTCTTTGTGTCCATCTTGGACTTTTTCTCCTCGAATTCTTGTGAATGTTAATGACTCATTAGGATGTTCAGATAGAATTCGCAAGACTGGAAATTTGTTCATCACTAATTGCTACTTTGCCTGACTTATTTGGACATAAGCAGGAAACCTAACTTTGGTTAGTTGCATGAAGAAACTTGTAATACTGATTCAACTCATAATGGACAACTTAATTTGGAAGAAGCTCTTATTAAAAAGTAGTAATTGTATAAAAACATGTCAACATCCTCATATGAAAATGAATTCACTGCAGCTTCAATGCAAATTTACTAAGCAAAGAATGCCTATTTTTCTAAAGATCCAATTAGTATTCTACAGTGACTTCTAACAGAACTCATTTGCATTGGTAACAAAATCCTAGAGTATCAAAGTTTCTTATGAATTTATCATGCTATTTATTGTTGAACAATTTTAAGAAATAGAAGCATATCTCCAAGGCCTAGGCTATGGGAACAAGTGATATGGTTCCACTGCTGTAACCACAGTGCCCACACACCTGGGATATTGAATGCAGTTCTGGTTACCTCAGTATAGGAAGGAAGTACAAGAGCTGGGAGGAGGAGAAAAGCAAGGTGATCAAGGGAGCAGAAACTCCTTAGGAAAACCTACTGAAAGAATTAATTCTCTAGAGTCAACAAAGACCAGACTTGGGTGGAGACTGAAGGTTTCAAAACCAAAAGCACATATTTGTGGACCTAAATTCCACAGAGTCAGAACAAAGGAAGACAACTGAAGTTAGAAGGTGGGAAGTTCCAAACGAGCAATAGAAAACAGTTTCCCAAACAGGATATGGCAAGAAATGTAACTCATTACCATAGGATTTGAGTACATAGGAATATCAACAAGTTCGAGAGGATTTTAGTAGGAACAGTGGGTTACTACAGGGAAAATTAAAAATGAAGAAGGGAATAAGTGAAGGGTTAGAATCTCTAGAACCCATCCTTTCCGCTCCATCCTAAATTCTACCAACCTGACCTAAGCATTGTATTCCATATCCCACCTTGACTATATCATTCATCCATTCAATCGTATTTATTGAGCGTTTCCTGTGTGCAGAGCATTCATTCATTCATTTATTCATTCAACCGTATTTATTGAGCATTTACTGTGTGCAGAGCACTGTACTAAGTGCTTGGGAAGTACAAATTGGCAACGTATAGAGACGGTCCCTACCCAACAATAGGCTCACAGTCTAGAAAGGGAAGACAGACAACAAAACAAAACTTGAAGACAGGTGTCAAAGTCGTCAGAACAAATAGAATTAAAGCTAAATGCACATCATTAGCAAAATAAATAGAATAGTAAATATGTACAAGTAAAATAGGGTAATAAATCTGTACAAATAATAGATAGATAGATAGATAGATAGATAGATAGATAGATAGATAGATAGATACAAGTGCTGTGGTGAGGGGAAGGAGATGGGGAGGGGAAGGAGATAGGGTGGGAAGGGATGTGGAGGAGAGGATAAAGGGGGCTCCATCTGGGAAGGCTTCCTGAAGGAGGTGAGCTCTCAGTAGGGCTTTGAAGGGAGGAAGAGAGCTAGCTTGGTGGATGTGTGGAGGGAGGGCATTCCAGGCCAGGGGAAGGATGTGGGCTGGGGGCCACTGTACTAAGTGCTTGGGAGAGTGCAATAAACACATTCCTTGCCCATGCCAGCCTTCCTTACTGACCTTTTTGCCTTCTGTCTCTCCCCTCACCAGTTCATTCGTCAATCTACAGCCGAATCATTTTTCTGCAACATAACTCGGTTCAAATGTCCCTACTCCTCAAAACCCTCCCCCGCATCCACCACTTCATCAAAAAGAACCTCCTTACCACTAGCTATAAATCACTCAATCAGCTGAACCCCTCCAATCTTACGTTGCTGATTTTCTACTACAAGTCAGCATGCACACTTTGCTACTCTAATGCTAACCCATTCACTGTACCCCAATCTCATCTCTCTCTCTCTATCCTTGCCCACATTCATTCATTCATTCAATCGTATTTATTGAGCGCTTACTGTATGCAGAGCACTGTACTAAGCGCTTGGGAAGTACAAATTGGCAACATATAGAGGCGGTCCCTACCCAACAGTGGGTTCACAGTCCTTTCCTGCCTTAACTCAGCCCTCTCTTCTGCCAGACAAAACTATTTCTCCTCCCTTATTGACACCCATGCCCATCACCCCCGCCAGCTCTTCCGTACATTCAACTCCCTTCTCAGGCCCCCGGTTCCTCCCCCTCCTCCTTCCCTCACCCCCAACGATCTGGCCTCCTACTTCATTAACAAAATTAAATCCATCAGGTCCGACCTCCCCAAAGTCTCTTCCCCCCTTTCTCCAACCCCCCGGCTCTCAACATTCTCTGCTACTCTCCCATCCTTCCCAGTGGTATCCTCAGAGGAACTCTCCTCCCTCCTCTCAAGTGCTACTCCGGCCACCTGTGCTTCTGACCCCATTCCCTCTCATCTTATGAAATCTCTCGCTCCATCCCTTCTCCCCTCCTTAACTTCCATCTTCAACCGCTCACTCTCCACTGGTTCCTTCCCCTCTGCCTTCAAACATGCCCATGTCTCTCCCATCCTAAAAAAACCCTCTCTTGACCCCACCTCACCTTCTAGTTATCGTCCCATATCCCTCCTACCATTCCTTTCCAAACTCCTTGAACGAGTTGTCTACACGCGCTGCCTAGAATTCCTCAACAACAACTCTCTCCTCGACCCCCTCCAGTCTGGCTTCCGTCCCCTTCATTCCACGGAAACTGCGCTCTCAAAGGTCACCAATGACCTCCTGCTTGCCAAATCCAACGGCTCATACTCTGTCCTAATCCTCCTCGACCTCTCAGCTGCCTTTGACACTGTGGACCACCCCCTTCTCCTCAACACGTTATCTGACCTTGGCTTCACAGACTCCGTCCTCTCCTGGTTCTCCTCTTATCTCTCCGGTCGTTCTTTCTCAGTCTCTTTTGCAGGCTCCTCCTCCCCCTCCCATCCTCTTACTGTGGGAGTTCCCCAAGGTTCAGTGCTTGGTCCCCTTCTGTTCTCAATCTACACTCACTCCCTTGGTGACCTCATTCGCTCCCACGGCTTCAACTATCACCTCTACGCTGATGACACCCAGATCTACATCTCTGCCCCTGCTCTCTCCCCCTCCCTCCAGGCTCGCATCTCCTCCTGCCTTCAGGACATCTCCATCTGGATGTCCGCCCGCCACCTAAAGCTCAACATGTCGAAGACTGAGCTCCTTGTCTTCCCTCCCAAACCTTGTCCTCTCCCTGACTTTCCCATCTCTGTTGACGGCACTACCATCCTTCCCATCTCACAAGCCCGCAACCTTGGTGTCATCCTCGACTCCGCTCTCTCATTCACCCCTCACATCCAAGCCGTCACCAAAACCTGCCGGTCTCAGCTCCGCAACATTGCCAAGATCCGCCCTTTCCTCTCCATCCAAACCGCTACCCTGCTAATTCAAGCTCTCATCCTATCCCGTCTGGACTACTGCACTAGCCTTCTCTCTGATCTCCCATCCTCGTGTCTCTCTCCACTTCAATCCATACTTCATGCTGCTGCCCGGATTATCTTTGTCCAGAAGCGCTCTGGACATATCACTCCCCTCCTCAAAAACCTCCAATGGCTACCGATCAATCTGCGCATCAGGCAGAAACTCCTCACCCTGGGCTTCAAGGCTCTCCATCACCTCGCCCCCTCCTACCTCACCTCCCTTCTCTCCTTCTACTGCCCAGCCCGCACCCTCCGCTCCTCCACCACTAATCTCCTCACTGTACCTCGCTCTCGCCTGTCCCGCCATCGACCCCCGGCCCACGTCATCCCCCCGGCCTGGAATGCCCTCCCTCTGCCCATCCGCCAAGCTAGCTCTCTTCCTCCCTTCAAGGCCCTGCTGAGAGCTCACCTCCTCCAGGAGGCCTTCCCAGATTGAG
The DNA here is from genome assembly GCF_015852505.1 of Tachyglossus aculeatus. Classification (NCBI taxonomy): domain Eukaryota; kingdom Metazoa; phylum Chordata; class Mammalia; order Monotremata; family Tachyglossidae; genus Tachyglossus; species Tachyglossus aculeatus. The sequence continues at coordinate 23,912,676 of NC_052069.1, forward strand.
CCCCTTCTTTCCTCTCCCCCTCGTCCCCCTCTCCATCCCCCCGCCTTACCGCCTTCCCCTCCCCACAGCACCTGTATATATGTATATATGGTTGTACATATTTATTACTCTGTTTATTTATTTATTTATTTATTTTACTTGTACATTTCTATCCTACTTATTTTATTTTGTTGGTATGTTTGGTTCTGTTCTCTGTCTCCCCCTTTTAGACTGCGAGCCCACTATCGGGTAGGGACTGTCTCTATGTGATGCCAATTTGTACTTCCCAAGCGCTTAGTACAGTGCTCTGCACATAGTAAGCGCTCAATAAATACGATTGATTGATTGATTGATTGATTGATAGAAGAGGGAGACAGACAACAAAACAAAAAATATTAACAAAATAAAATAGAATAAATATGTACAAGTAAAATAGAGTAATAAATATGTACAAACATATATACATATATGTATATATACACATCCTTCTTGTGGCCTAAAATCTCCTCCCCATTTATATCTGACAGGCCAAGTGTGGCTTAGTGGAAAGAGCCTGGGCTTGGGAGTCAGTTCTAATCCCAACTCTGCCACTAGTCTGCTGTGTGACCTTGGGCAAGTCACTTCACTTCTCTGTGCCTTGGTTCCCTCATCTGTAAAATGGGGGTTTAGACTGTGAGCCCCATGTGGAATAACCTGCTTACCTTGTATCTACCCCAGCACTTAGAATAGTTCTTAGCACATAGTCAGGGCTTAACAAATACCATCATTACTATTATATTATTATCCCCACCTTCAAAGCCATATTAACATCACATCTTCAAGAGACCTTCCCCAACTAGATTGATATTTCCTCTAACTTGGTTCATCTATTCACTTAGATCTGTACCCCCTTAGCATTTGTTATTCACCTGACTCTCAACACCCCAACACTTATGTACACAACCCTATGCTCTGCCATTTCCCATATGTGTAACATTATACTGCCTGTCACCCCCTGTAAACTGCAAGACCCTTATGGGAAGGGATCATGTCTACCAACTCTAATGGACTGTGACTGTACTATAATAATAACAATTCTGCTATTTGTTAAGTGCTTACTATCTGTCAAACACTGTACTAAGCACGGAGGTAGATACAAGCAAATTGGGTTGGATACAGTCCCTGTCCCACAGGGGGCTCACATTCTCAATCCTCATTTTACAGATGAGGGAACTGAGGCACAGAGAAGTGAACTGACTTGCCCAAGGTCACACAGCAGTGACAAGTACTGTGTTAAGTGCTGGGAGAGGAAGAAGGTAATCAAATTGGACATTGTCTTTATTTCCCATGTGACTCAAGACTAAAATTCAGGGGGAGGAAGTATTTAATCCCTGTTTTACAGAGAAGGAAACTGAGGCAAAGAGAAATTAAGTGACTTGTCTAAAGCCACATAGCTGGAAAGTGGCGGAGCCAGGTATAAAATTTAGGTTTCCTGATCCCCAGTTCCATATCCTTTTCACTAAGCCTTTTACTCTTCATTCCCCTAGATAGTAAGCTCTTCCACTAGATTATAAGGTCACTGAGGGCAGGAATAATGTCTACCAACTCTTTTATACTGTAGTGTCTCAAGCTTTCAGTACAGTGCTCTGCACACAGTAAGCCGTCAATAAATACCAATCAACTTGAGTGAAGGGTTGAGAATAATCCTTATAACACTCAGTTCCTCAGACCTATACATTTGCTTCCACTAACAGTGCACCAGGGAGATTCCCTGAGAAATAAATAATAATAATAATAAAATGGTGGAAAGATACACTGACCTCCACTCTACAATACTATCAAGCTAATCACTGCCTAACAAGGAAAGAGCCCAAGCTGCTTGTCTCTGGGCAATCAATCACTCAACCAGTGGCATTTATTGAGCACTCACTTTGCACAGAGCACTGCACAAAGCATTTGGGAGAGCACAATGACAACCCAGCCCACACACTTCACTCCTCTAATGGGAACCCACTCACCGTACGTTAATCTTGTCTATCTTGCTGCAAACATCTTGACCACACCTTTCCTCGTTCCTGGAACACTCTCCCCCCTTAAATCCAACAGACAATCACTCTCTGCCCTTTCAAAGCCTTATTGAAGGCACATCTCCTCCAAGAGGTCTTCCCTGACTAAGCCCACCTTTCCTCTTCTCCCTCCCTTTCATTCATTCCCCTCTCCTAGCTCTACAGCACATATATATATATATATATTAACATATATTAATGAATTATATTAATTTATTTATATTAATGTCTGTCTCCCCCTCTAGACTGTACATTCATTGTGGGCAGTGCTTAGCACAGTCCTCTGCACATAGTAAGGGCTCAATAAATATGACTGAAAGAATGAACACAATACAACAGAGTTGGCAGAAAGGGACTCTGTCCAATCTGATTACCTTGCTCCTACCCCAAAACGTAACACAGCAAGATACAAAATGTTTAAATATATAGTATTGAAAAAGTCAAATATGTGAAGCGACTCACAGCATTTCTGTGGAAAAAGTGGAAATCAGAATGCTGGGCAGGTAAGAGAGCATGTGAGAAAATGAACGATTCAAGAGGTTTTCCCTTCGTGATGGCTTTAAAGGGTTATACCTCAAAAATCAATCAAATGTATACATTCATTCAATCATATTTATTGAGTGCTTACTGTGTGCAGAGCACTGTATTAAGCGCTTGGGAAGTACAAGTTAGAACTTATTGTGTTCAGAGCACAGTACTACACACTTGGGAGAGTACAATATAATGGAGTAGATCGACACATACACTGCCCACAGTGGCCTTGTCTAGAGGTATGAGCTTGTCTCTGCACTGTGGTTTCCTAAGGAAACTGAGTTTAGAAGAGAGTTTCACTGCCTCAAACTTTTACCTACCATTCCTTTTTATTGATACATTTCCATAGCACATTGCCCTCATTTTTTATCCCTATCAAAAGGACATACTGGTGACTAAAAGGTTTCCACCACCTATTTTTACCTATTCTCTCTTTTAAAAACTAGCCATCTTCCATCACTGCTTAATCTTCCATTTTAGTTGCAAGAACAGGACTGAAGTGTAGGAAGGAAATGGAAATCTATCTGACTCTATTAATCATCAGCGCTAATGGAGAACTAATTGGCAATCCTCAATTAAATAATGCACACACACACACACACAATCTTGTCCTTGTTACTTGAAGAAAATGTCACTGATGGTGAAGTTCACCTGTGAGTGTGTTTGTGAGTTTAGCTCTCTTCCTCCCTTCAAAGCCGTACTGAGAGCTCCCCTCTTCCAGGAGGCCTTCCCAGACTGAGCCCCTTTTTTCCTCTCCTCCACCCATCTCCCTGCCCTACCTCCTCCCCCTCCCCACAGCACTTGTATATATTTGCACAGATTAATTAGTCTATTTATTTTACTTGTATATATTTACTATTCTATTTATTTTCTTTATGATGTGCATATAGCTGTAATTCTATTTGTTCTGACGATTTTGACACCTGTCTACATGTTTTGTTTTGTTGTCTGTCTCCCCCTTCCAGACTGTGAGCCCATTGTTGGGTAGGGACCATCTCTATATGTTGCCGACTTGTAGTTCCCAAGTGCTTATTACAGTGCTCTGCACACAGTAAGAGCTCAATAAATACAATTGAATGAATGAATGTGTGAGAGAGAGAGAGAGAGAGAAAGAGAGATGGAAATTCACAGTCCCACCTGAAGTGTTTGTTGTGCTTTCATGTGTGTTGTTTTCCTGGTCTGGTACTACTTGAGATTTTTATGTCCAGCTCCCCATCTTTGCGAAGCACTTGCTCACAAAGAGCCAACTCCTATCTTGACTGCAGTGTGACATACTCATCTATCTTTGACAATTAATTTCCAGTTTTTAGCTGAGATGCAGTACTGCCTGAAGCTTTGTTTTACTCTACCCTTAAATAAAAACACTTTGTAATAAAATTGGCTTCAACTCACTGACCCTTTTCAATATCTGAAAATCTTTGGGAAATGACAACCCATTTAGCTCTTAATATATTAATGCTCATCTTCTTCCATTTACAAATTATAAATTCAGCAGTAATGTTGGCTCTTTTAAAAGAATGAAAGGAAACATTAACCAGCCTATTTTGTCTTTCCGCTACCCTCTTTCCAAACTGTTTCTTCCAATGAAATGATCAGTGACCACATTTGGGAAAAGAAATGGCCTAATACACACCATTTATTTTTGCATTTTCTGGCTTTTAAAGGATGTCACAGATCCATCGCTAGGATTTGAGATGATGTTTGTTATTTTCACATAAAAGTAACTGATAGCACTACTATTAAGCCTTTTTAACTACTGCCCTTTGTAATAATAAAAATAGTAATAATGGTATTTGTTAAGCACTTACTATGTGCCAAACACTGTTCTAAGCGCTGGGCTAGGTACAAGGTAATCAGGTTGTCCCACGTGGGGCTCAAAGTCTTAATCCCCATTTTGCAGATGAAGTAACTGAGGCAAAGAGAAGTTAAGTGACTTGCACAAAGTCACTGAATTTGTAATGATCCTCACAAAAAAAACCACAACAATAACACCAACAACAAAACACTCAGCATGCTGAATTTCTTTCCTGGGGGATGAATATAGCTTTCAAATAGAGACATGCAAATGCTTTGTGAAGAAACTCTTGTGGGCTGGAAGTCTATGCACAGAGTTTTAAAGGAAATGCTTTAAGTTTTCCTTTTCATTCCTCATACCATGCCAAAGACATTTAACAACAAAAAAGAAATAGATCAAGTAGCTTTTTTATATTATTATTTGCACTTACTGAATGCTTACTATGTCCAGAGCACTATACTAAGTGTTAGGGAGAGTGCAACAGAATCAGTTACTTACTCCCTGAATTTCTACTAATTAACAAAATAGCCACAGAAACATTTCTTAGAACTCACCTCTGCCAATTTTAGACCTTGTATATTGTGGACTAAATAAATGTAAGAAGACTCAGCCCACTAGATAATGGCTAATGTTGAAGTGACAGATTCTCATTTTAAATCGCCACCTCCTAACCATTAACTGAAATAAGGTAAAATACTATGATGTCATATAAGCCTCCCTGTCTTCCCCTTCCTGCAAAGAGCCAGTTAGGATTAGAACACCTCATTCAACTGGAGCTATCGTGTCCTTTAGAGTTTCCTGGTAGACCACAAACATGTTCTAATTCCCATTTCCTGGTTCCTCACTGTACATTCATCAGCATTTATTATTTATGTTCATTGTTATGGTACCTTTTAGGCATTTGCTATGTGTCCAGCACTCTTCTAAGCACTAGGGTAGATACAAGTTAATCAGGTTGGACACAGTTCCTCTCCCATATGAGACTCACACTCTTAATCCCCATTTTACAGATGAGGACTAGCAGATGACTGGACCTAACCTACAGCCCTGGTTTAGTCAATCAATGGTATATATTGAGCCCTTTCTTTGAGCAGGGCACCGTTCTAAGCACTTTGGAGAGTTCACTGTAGTAGAGTTGGTAGACAATATCCTTGTCCACAAGGTTAACATGGTGATCAACCATTTTCTTTTTTTTAATGTTTACTAGTTACTAATCTTTTGGGAGGGCATAGCAGAAGGAATAGGCAAGGTCTGTGAAATCTAGGGGTTTACAATCTCAGACGGAGGTAGATATTTATAAATTGTGGAAGCAGAAGGAAGAAAAAGGATATAAAATACATAGAAACTGATATAAATAGTTACATGAATGTCAGGGTTAGTTATACGAATGAATAATTGAATATACAAATATACTTATGTAATGAAAGTAGGTACAAATACTTAAGGGAGACAAAACCTGGAGAAGATGGGATATCCTAAAAGAGAGCATTGGAAATTGGCAGAGTTGTTTTCGGGCTGATTTGGAGGAAAAGACGGTTCCACCCAGTAGGAATGTCATGAGCAAAGGCCATAGGGAAAATAGTTGAAAGGGAGATAACAATTAGAGATGTGAATGATGGTGGAATCAAGACTGAGATTCCAGAAGTACTGGATGAAAAAAGCCTTGAAACAAAAGGTTTGCAAATTCCTGGGTAAAAATAATAAAGGTAAGATGGAGTACTTTCAGCATGACGACAGCCCAAATGATGGTGGAGAAGCTTAACTCTCTTGATGAATTTATTGAAGCATTCAAATATGCTTATTAATTGTTCTCTGCTAAGCTAGCAACCGAGAGGGAAGGAAAAATAAATCAAATACTTCAGTTGTAGAGACTATAAGCTCCCTGAGTTCAACTGTCCCAAGTACTTAGTTCAATGCTTTCTTCATATTACATGTGCTCAAGAAATATAACTGATTAATATGTGCTATGGTGCATTTTGGTGTTAAGCTATAATGAGAACCACTCTGTCCTTTGATAGCTCATCCGAGATTCTGACTTGGAACTTACTGAAAATAAAAAAGAACCGAGATGATATCCTAGTAAATTCTAGTCAGCATTTTTTCTTTGTTCCTGAAGATAGTGGCCACGGTAATGGTTTTGAAGTCCTATGGACTCGCCTCGTAGTTTCACATACAAGGAGTACTTATCCAGACTTCTAAGTATTAGTTTCTATTGTTCCTTGAAGATTTCTGCAGGAATGCTAACCAGTCTGAGAATCTTTCCCTTTATGATAGATAATGAAAGGACCCTCTACCCTGGTACAAAAAACCTACAGAATAAAAACCATAAGCTCCTGTAAAGGAATCAAATGGTTCACCCTCTGATGGTTTAAGATGGATGATTCTCAGGATATTGGTGGCCACTGAATAAGAGGATCCGTGTGGTTGAGGAGTTCCTACTTTCATTACTCTTCCCACCCTACCCCTCCACCCCCTCAAATATTTGCAATGAATTCATCCGTTCATTCATTCGATCTCATTCATTGAGAGCTTACTGTGTGCAGAGCACTGTACTATGGAATTAGTAGAGTACAATATAACAATAAACAGACACATTTCCTGCACACAGTGAGTCTAGAAGGGGGTGGGGGGAGATAGACATAAATACTGATAAGTAAATTACAGATTTTATTGAAACAGGGTGGGACTAGTTGAGGGAATAGAGAAAATAATATTTGGAACTGCCTATGCTCCAAGAGATAGTTTAAGTTCAGGTAAAGTGGGTAGTTGTCTGTGGCTACCAATTCATAGTGGTCCACATTTTCAAGGTTCCACCCACCTTGCAAGCATCAAAACTGTCCCTGCCTGCCTCCACCTTATGAATGGGAGAGGGATTAGTCTAAGAGCAGAGTTACTTTCCATTCCATCAGTTCCTTTTCTCTTTCTCCAGAGGATTCCATTCAGTATTGGTCCTGGAATCGAGGTCCAGTCAGGGAAGCAGCAGCTTATAGAGAGGAACTTTGGACCAGGAAAATAGCTTCAGTGTTGCTCTTTGGGATCACTGTTTCCCATGCCCAGTAGGGAAAGTGGCAGTTTTAGAGTGAAACATTGAAGGAGGAAAGTAGCACAACTCTTTAAATCTACTCTTACCACCTTCTACCAGATAGCTCCTCCCTAAAAAATGATTTTCCCAGGCCCATCAGCATGCTACTACTAGCCCCGCTAGATACCATTATACTCTGAAACATAGGGGCTAACCCTGCAACCCAAACTTTCCCCAAAGTACCCTTAATCCTGGACCTGCTGTAGCTGCTTAGATGGACATGTGGTCACTCTGCCCCAGATCCCACCCAAAATGGTCTAGATACAGACTGGGAATTATTGTCTTCCCTCTTTTTTTGCACTGTCTTCCCCTAAGTCAGAGAGGCTACCCACGGCTGATTGTAGAGAAGAGATATCTGAAGTTGATTGGTTTATGCCTTTTTGCAGTCAAGCAATTGACACTCTCTTCCCAATCTGTGATATTAGACATTTTGCACAAGGTTGTAGTGATGTAATAGCTCTCCTTAAATGGAAAAATTTTAATGTCAAATTCATGTTCAAATGATCATGTTTTTGATGGAAAATCTGAGATAAAGCCATCCAGGAAATCCACAGAGAGTAAATTAGCATTTTGAGTGTTCTACCTTAGGAGGCCACACAGCACACAGACCTAATTCCCCTAGAAACAAGTTTAAATTTTTTTAAAAAAAATTTCCCTTTTTATTCTCAAAAAACAGGTACTAGGGACAATTTCTATAGCCTATGCAGAAGACAACCATTTATAATTACTTTCCCTAAAATAATGATCTTGAAGTAAAAGTCCCACTTCAGTAATTTCTAAGTAAAAATAATTTCTAAGTCCCATTTCAGAACAATTCTAACGTCAGAAGAATAACCCAACGCGACAATAAAATACAAGTATTCTAAGATTTCTATTGTTACACTTCTGCAGATTTACTCTTGTAATTTCTCCAATAGCCAGTGTTATCTGGATCTCATCGGTATTTGTTCTCTTTATGTTCATATCCCAGCTCTGCCAATTGTCAGCTGTGTGACTCTGGGCAAGTCACAACTTCTCTGTGCCTCAGTTCCATCATCTGTAGAACAGGAATAAAGACTGTGAACCCCCCGTGGGACAACCTGATCACCTTGTAACCTCCCCAGTGCTTAGAACAGTGCTTTGCACATAGTAAGTGCTTAATAAATGCTATTATTATTATTATTATTATTATTATTATTATTATTATAAACCCATGGTACAGAGGGTCTGCTTATGTCTGTATTTCCCAGAATCTATTGGGACAGTACGGGAGGAAGTTCCTCTGTTAATAGTGGGAAAGGCTCATTCCTGGATGAAGCCAAGTTCTCCTGAGAAAATTCAACTAGCAAAAGACAGACGATCAGTTCTTGGCCCTGCTGTAAAGTATGCTAGACCTGCCTTCTCTCCTGAATTCCAGCCAGAAGAAATATCCATGTAGCAAAATGCACATCTTGGGATAAAAAAGGAGCAAGGTTAAGATAACCCCATGTCAACTTTGGGGTTCTATAAGGCAGGACCCTATTTCCAGGCTAACAAGCTCTCAGGCAGCACGATAGCAGAAACCAAGGATGTGAGACCTGCTAATCAGATCATCAGTTTGGCCCTTGCAGTTTTCAACTACGGTAGCTTTAAATATTACCCCATAAACCTCAACTCTAATATTTTCTGTTGTGATCCTTTCTCATTTGTGGCACTGATTAAATCCCACCTTTGATCTTGTCTTGTTGGAGAATCTGGTTTGGCCATGGTCTTGGGGGTTTTTACCAAGCTATCAACTGGGTCTCTGCTGGAACTTTAATCGCAATTACCAGATGGCTCATTTTGATCCTAGTTTGAAGTGATGTAGCTCAGCAACTATTTTGATCCCCTGAGGAAAAAAGGCTTGTAGTTTAATTCATCTCTTCGGGCTCAATATTCTAGTCTCTGTCTTTAATAATAATAATAACAATAATAATAATAATAATAATCGCATTTATTAAGTTCTTCCTACGTGCAAAGCACTGTTCCAAGCGATTGGGGGATACAAGGTAATAATAATAATAATAATGGCATTTGTTAAGTGCTTACTATGTGCAAAGCACTGTTCTAAGCATTGGGGAGGTTACAAGGTGATCAGGTTGTCCCACGTGGCACTCACAGTCTTAATCCCCATCTTACAGATGAGGGAACTGAGGCCCAGAGAAGTTAAGTGGCTTGCCCAAGGTCATACAGCTGACAAGTGGCAGAGCCGGGATTCGAACCCATGACCTATGACTCCCAAGCCCGTGCTCTTTCCACTGAGCCACGCTGCTTCTCTAAGACTCCCAAGATTCCAGTTATACCCCAAAAGAAAGTTACAGGACAGCAGAACCAGAAAGGGTGACACATTTCAAGAAGTGGAGAAGAAAGAGAAATACCATTCCATGTATTCTACTTCTTCAGTCTTCAGGGTGATTTTTAAGAATCTCTCAGGGTCCCAGCATCAGTGCTGATTTGGGAGACAAGCAGAAGTAGCATCTGGGAAATGAGTACATGGGTATAAAATATGGGGAGCAACTTTTTGTTTGGAGAATGGGGTGTTAAAGGGACAGTGATTTTATGGGGAGTGGGTACTGGAAGGGAATAAACCTCGAATAATAATAATAATGATAATGGCATTTATTAAGCACTTACTATGTGCAAAGCACTGTTCTAAGCACTGGGGAGGTTAAAGGTGATCAGGTTGTCCCACGTGGGGCTCACAGTCTTAATCCCCATTTTACAGATGAGGTAACTGAGGCCCAGAGAAGTGAAGTGACTTGCCCAAAAATCACACAGCTGACATGTGGCCTGGAATGCCCTCCCGCCCCACATCAGCCAAGCTAGCTCTCTTCCTCCCTTCAAGGTCCTACTGAGAGCTCACTTCCTCCAGGAGGCCTTCCCAGACTGAGCCCCCTCCTTCCTCTCCCCCTCCTCCCCCTCTCCATCCCCCCTGCCTTACCTCCTTCCCTTCCCCACAGCACCTGTATATATGTACATATGTTTGTACGTATTTATTACTCTATTTATTTATTTTACTCGTACATATCTATTCTATTTATTTTATTTTGTTAATATGTTTTGTTTTGTTCTCTGTCTCCCCCTTCTAGACTGTGAGCCCACTGTTGGTTAGGGACCGTCTCTATATATTGCCAACTTGTACTTCCCAAGCACTTAGTACAGTGCTCTGCACACAGTAAGTGCTCAATAAATACGATTGATTGATTGATTGATTAATGTGGCAGAGCTGGGATTTTAACCCATGGCCTCTGATTCCAAAGCCTAGGCTCTTTCCATTGTCCAGAAACACACTATCTTGGATCTGTTCAGCTTTCATTTGAAATGTTGGTTGAGCAAAGCTGAGGGTCTAGCAAAAAAAGCATGGTGGTCTTCACTCTTACGGCATGGACACATGGTGACCACAAAGGTTACAGCATCATGTCTTCTCAATGCCCATTCACATGACCTGAGTCCTACTGCAATCAATCAATCATATTTATTGAGCACTTACTGTGTGCAGAGCACTGTACTAAGCGCTTGGGAAGTACAAGTTGGCAACATATAGAGACAGTCCCTACCCAACAGTGGGCTCACAGTCTAAAAGGGGGATACAGAGAACAAAACCAAACATACTAACAAAATAAAATAAAAAGAATAGATATGTACAAGTAAAATAAATAAATCGAGTAATAAATATGTACAAACATATATACATGTTTCATACATGTTTCATTCCGTACTGCAGATGGAATGGCTTTGATATAAGCAGAATTGCAGTTTGATCACACCCCAAGAAATTCACCCCCTATCAGTTACTTCAGTCACTTCTAATATGTGATTCTACAGACCTTTGTTTTACTTTCCTATCAAACAATGGCATTGATTTCTGTACCATAAAAGGAAGTGGAATCATTCTGAAATAAAATAACAAGGGCAGACAATTACCAACTCGTACTGTGATTTTCTTCAGTAAAATTAAACCAACTTCTGTAATAGGTTGAGTCATCATTCATGTGATCCTACCACAACAACAAAGTCAAAATTTCCTGTAGGTGATGACAATCCTTGCAGATGATCCGATTTCCCTAATTTTCTGCTCTGTGAAGGAGAATCATAAATTAAATGAATAAAAAGCAACATATGCTTTGAGACCACTGTACAGGGTTTGATCATGCCTAACAGATGAGAAAATAAGTAGCCTTTGAAATATCTGGTAAGAGTCATAATGTTCACATCATGGATGAAGGGCGTGAGCCAAATTTTTCTCTTTTTTTGTGCATTCTGTAGTATAAATCTGGAAACAACCAGCTGGGTTGCTAATTCAGGTCAGAGAATAATTAGCTACATTTGTTTCAGTTTGGAAGTTATATGAGCTTTGCCTGTTTTCAAAGCTGAAACAGATTCTTTCACTGATGTAATACATTCTGACAAAAACACAGGAAGTAAGGACAGAGGATTATTACAGTAAGATGCACTTATGAAAAAATAATGAATGGAAACTGTTGTACTTTCAAAATTCAAATAAGTGCTACAACCGGGCAACAAATGCATGTGAGGGTAGGTAAGAGTTGTTAAGACCCTTTTCTTACTGAAAAAGTATGGAGGGCAGAGGAAATGATACTACTAATAATAATTGTGGCTTTTGTTCATTCATCCATTCATTCAATCGTATTTATTGAGCGCTTACTGTGTGCAGAGCACTGTACTAAGCGCTTGGGAAGTACAAGTTGGCAACATATAGAGATGGTCCCTACCCAACAGCAGGCTCACAATCTAGAAGGGGGAGACAGAGAACAAAACAAAACATATTAACATGTTAAGAGCTTACTGTATGACAAACACTGTACTAAGCACTGGGGTGGATGCAAGCAAATTGGGTTGGATAGTGTCCCTGTCCCACACTGGGCTCACAGGCTCAATCTCCATTATACAGATGAGGCAATTGAGGCACAGTGAGGTCAGTCAGTCAATCATATTTATTGAACCCTTACTGTGTGCAGAGCACTGTACTAAGCGCTTGGGAAGTACAAGTTGGCAACATATAGAGACAGTCCCTACCCAACAGTGGGCTCACAGTCTAGAAGGGGGAGACAGGGAACAAAACCAAATATATTAACAAAATAAAATAAATAGAATAGATATGTACAAGTAAAATAAATGAATAAATAGAGTAATAAATATGTACAAACATATATACATATATACAGGTGCTGTGGGGAAGGGAAGGAGGTAAGACGGTGGGGATGGAGAGGGGGACAAGGGGGAGAGGAAGGAGGGGGATCAGTCTGGGAAGGCCTCCTGGAGGAGGTGAGCTCTCAGAAGGGCCTTTCAGGGCCTTACTGATGGACTTCTCTGTGCCTCAGTTACCTCACCTGTAAAAATGTGAACCCCATGTGGGTCAACCTGATTACCTTGTATCTACCCCAGTGCTTAGTACAGTACTTGGTACATAGTAAGTCCTCAACAAATACCATAATAATAATAATAGTAATTATTATAATTAAGTGGCAGAGTCGAGATTAGAACCCATGACCTTCTGATTCCTAGACCCATGCTGTAGGTCATGGTTTTGATGCCATCCTAGGTGTCAAACACTGGCCTAAGTGCTGGGGTAGATACAAGTTAATTATAGCAGACACAATCCCTGTCCCCTGAGGCTCACAGCCTAAGTAGGACAAAGAACAGTTATCCCCATTTTACAGTTGAGGAAACTGAGGCACAGAGAACTTAAGTTACTTGTCCAAGGTCACGTAGCAAGCCATTGGTAGAGCTGGGATTAGTACCCAGGTCCTCCTTACTCCAGCTCGTGCTCTCTCCAGTAGTCCATGCTGCTTCTTGGTATAGAGTAAATTACTTAATTTTTCTGGGCTACAATTTCTTCATCAATTAAGTGGGAAAAAGTAACACTCCGATAGCTCAGCACTAGGAAAAAAAAGTCACCCTGTTGTTTTCAGCTGTGTGACTTTGGGCAAGTCACTTAACTTCTCTGGGCCTCAGTTACCTCATCTGTAAAATGGGAATTAAGGCTGTGAGCCCTAGGAGGGACAACCTGATCACCTTGCAACCTCCTCAGCGCTTAGAACAGTGCTTTGCACATAGTAAGCACTAAATAAATGCTATTATTATTATTATTATTATTATTATTATTATAGAAGCACATTGCAAATGCAGCATTGCCTAGTGGAGAGAGCACTGGCCTGGAATTCAAAAGGACTGCTGTGTGACATTGGGCAAGTCATTTAGCTTCTCTGTGCCTCAGTTACCACCTCTATAAAATGGGGGTTAATAATGTGAACCCCATGTGGGACATGGACTGTGTCCAGCTTGTTCCAACTTGATTAGCTTGCATCTAACCCACCATTTCCCAAGCGTTTAGTAAAGTGCTCTGCACACAGTAAGTGCTCAATAAATACGATTGAATGAATGAATGAATATCTGGAACACAGTAAGCACTTAATGTCATTATAAAATGAAAAGTGCTAAATCAGTACTGAATGTACAATGAGGAATTTTCTAAAGTATATTTTGCCCTCTGTAAATCCACTACATCACGTCTAAATACAAATGAAGTTCTTTAATGGGTCAGATTCAGTATTTGGTGGAGCAATAGAAAAGCAGGTGACCTCACAGGACTCTTGGGACACAACAGGGAGACCATAGTAGGGTCTTGATAGGCCACTGGGTAACCACAGGAGACCTGAGGATACCTCTGAGAGACCACAGCAAACTCTGGACTGAGCGTTTGGAGAATCATCATCATGGTATCTATCGAGTGCTTACTGTATATATGTATATATGTTTGTACATATTTCTTTTTTTACTCTATTTATTTATTTACTTATTTTATTTGTACATATCTATTCTATTTATTTCATTTTGTTAGCATGTTTGGTTTTGTTCTCTGTCTCCCCCTTTTAGACTGTGAGCCCACTGTTGGGTAGGGACTGTCTCTATATGTTGCCAATTTGTACTTCCCAAGCGCTTAGTACAGTGCTCTGCACGTAGTAAACGCTCAATAAATATGATTGATGATGATGATGATGATGTATGCAGACCACTGTACAGAGCACTGTTAGGGACATAGTCTCAGCAAGCATGATACTAGAGTTTGGGGTCAATAAAATATAAGCAGAATAAATTCATTCATCCGTTCAATCATATTTATTGAGCACTTACTGTGTGCAGAGCACTGTACTAAGCGCTTGGGAAGTACAAGTTGGCAACATACCCAACAGTGGGCTCACAGTCTAGAATGTCCTTGCAGACTGTGAGCCCACAGTTGGGTAGGGACTGTCTCTATATGTTGCCAACTTGTACTTCCCAAGCACTTAGTACAGTGCTCTGCACACAGTAAGCGCTCAATAAATACAATTGATTGATTGATTGATTCTTAGGGCTCTAAAAATCCATCATTTCACTTGAACGAGTATTGAAAGGCCAGCTTCTTTCCCCATTCGCAATCTAAAACCTCCCATAATTGATCACTTGCTAACTCAAATATAATTTTTTCACCACACAGAGTTGGCTCTCTCCTCTCTTATTGGTTCAGCAGTGACCAAATCCTCCTAACTTAAGATGGTACTACATTTTCAACACAATTCTCTCGAGGCTGTTTGGGGGGAAATAGAGTTAATGACAGAAGCAAACTACCCATAGAGGTACAATTCATCATGGAGTGTTGCATACCATTATCTCAAAAACATACAGTGTAGTAATCACTTGAAGTGGTGATAACGCATAATTGCCTGCTAGTCATAAATTATACGTGAATGGCAGTTTTAGCTAATGAGTGCCAAATACCAACCCAGGAACGCTAGTGATTACAGAAGAGGCGGTTATGAATGCATTTATTATTGGTGTATTACAAAGCTTTTCAAATTAGAGATGGCAGATATATCAACACACAACCTTTGAAGACACCTACATCTACAACTTAAAACACCTAAAGATAACTTATCTTGATTGATTGCCACTCCTTTTCAGTGAAAGTATGATTTTACTGTAGAACAATAGTGAAAAAATAAAAATGAGAGGAGGAATGAAAGGTGTCTATTCGATTTTCCTCTCATTTCATAAAGTTACTTGGGCTGATTATGTCCAGTTTTCTTATCTAAAGTGAGTAGGAATACTTGCATACCGAATGGGTAAATATTTCTGGGATTTATGCTGGGAACTATTCACAGGCTGGGAATAAGAAACCTGGGTTTCTTAGTTTCAGCCTCCTTCCTACTCTTGCGATCTTGGGCATGTCACAACTTCTCTTGGCCTCAGTTTTCTCATCTGCAAAATGGGGATTGATTCTATTGTAATAGTAATTGTAATTGTGGCATTTGTTCAGCGCTTACTATGTACCAGGCACTATACTAAGCTGCAAAGTGATTGGGTTTGACACAGTCTCTGTCCTACACGGGGCTCACAGACATAATCCCCGCTTTACCTGAGGTAACTGAAGCCCAGAGAAATAAGGTGACTTGCATAAAATCACAGACAATTGGCAGAGTGGGATTAGAACTCAGGTCCTTCTGATTCCCAGGACCATGCTCTATCCACTGGATAACACTGCTTCTACCTGCTCCTGGACTTGGAACAGTACTTGACAGAGACTCTTAATTAATACAGTATAATCATTTTTATAATATTCACCCTGGACTCAGTCCCTAAACTCACAAAGGATAGCTCTCCCTTGGGACAGGGATAAAATAACCAACAGAAGAATTTCACAGAAAGATCATCATTGAAAATATTTTTTCTCCAGTTTTATGTTCTCTGTTCTAAGGGGTCTATGTATTTGCCTGGTATTTCACTGAAACTAGGAAGTTGATCTTCATTCTGTAATAACTGTTAAATGGTTTGTGGCTTAAAGGTGAGTGTAGACAGTCTATAATGGTGACATTTCTTTTTCCTAATTTTGTTCTTTGCTTTAATTCATATTGGATTTTCCAGCTGTGTACCACTTTCTGAAATTTGAAAATCAGTATTTTTGTGGAAGGAAAATGGGCCCAAAATATTTTGGTCTCGATGGTTCTCCTAACCTGAAGACTCATTGCACATAGAGTTGCAAGATACCCTTGTATAAGCAGTTGGGCAGATACACAGAATGAGAGAAAAGGCCAAACATTTTTTTTTTACAAGGCATCATCTGTATGGGAAACAGGATTAACAAAACTGAATCTCTATAACCAATGTTACTGCATTTACCCCATTTCACACACCCCTGGCCTCTTCCCTTGGTCTCAAAGATCCTGCTTTATCTCCATCACTCACAAGCTCAGTCTTTGTTTGATTGTTTTCTGCTGGGTGGGCGACTGGCACCCAAATAAAATGTCGCATGTCAAGGCAGGAAAAATTTGGTTGGAAAAGCATGTATTTCATTCAATTAACTGCCAGGCCGGTGTTCAGGAGATCAAATCTGGACTGTAAATGCAATGTCATACAAGATTTTAAGATATAAGCCTTTTCACCCATACTGACTTCTTATTATTTAAAATACTGATTGTATTTTCCTTTTTTAATTTTTAATTTCTTTCATTTTTTATATTCTAAAATGTATTTCCAGGTGGATATTTTAAAAGGCTTACCTTATTTTATTCAAATGATTTAAGTAGGTAAAGAGTAATAATAGGACAATTTTAAAATTTAATGTTTTAAGAAATGTAGAGGATTTACAATTGTGTTTCAAAAATATAGCATGGGCTTATGAAACAATTTCGTATTTTGTTCAGTTAAAAAGTAGCAATTCATATCTATGGTTTTGACAATCTATGCTCTTTCAATTAAGGCAAAATATACCAGAATCAAGGTCAGTTTTCCAGGCTTAAAAACTGTCCAGTATAATATAGAGTATTATTTGTTGATAATACAAGGCTTTATCATCCTTAAAATGGTCATAGAAATACTCCATTATTTCAAAAATGTACATTATTTGCTTTTCTTGCAACTGGACTCAAGTTTGTAGTTTTGCTAAATAATTTGCTCTGATACAAAAACTGTATCTTTTAACAGATATACAGACTAGGAGAGTACAGAAAATCATAGTCAATAGAAAAGGTAAGCCAAAACGGACTTTCATTTTGAGAAAAAGGTTGAGATTTATTGCAATAAATATTTTCAGAAACATTCAGTCTAACACTTTCTAGATTGGTGACAAAAGAAGGAGCAGGGAAACCTAAAATATAAACCCTTTCTGCAATAGCAGTGAAACAAAATGAGAACATCTTGTGTTCACGTAACGAAAGATACAAGCGGCTTAGGGTACAAAATTATTTTCAAAAGCGAAGAGGGTACATGGAGGATTCAGCATAGCTTTGGCTGCTGGTACCGAGCCCTGTGACTTCATGTGCCTTTCCTCTTAATAGGATGAACACTTCTTTGAGCTCCTCAGGAGCTACTCTCAATTTTTCATGCTATATTTCTACTTGATTCATTCATTGTGAAAAGAAATGTTACCAGAGGAATTTAGTTTTTACAGAATGCAGTCAAGGAAGTAGATTACTTAGCAAAACCGTCATCTTCACTCAACTGGTTCTCTTTATCTCCCACAGCAGATCCTCACATGGCTGCCTCAGTAATCCAGCCTAAAGAACACAGCCGAGGAACATTAAACAGTTACCGGAGGATAATCGCAGCAATTGATTCTGACATGCCGATTTTCATTGAAAAAAAAATCAGTCAATATTTGTCATGGTATTTAAAAGTTATGTTGAGTCTGCACCCTCTTAATAAAGTTTGCAATGAATTCTTTTGGATCCTAAATTGTTGTCTGATTTTCATAGGTATTTGAATAAATTAATTTTCGGACTCGACTATTTCAAGCCAAAGCAGTTTCCCTAATATTAAATCTTCCATTCCTATAAGATAGACTACTAAACTGTGTTGAAAACTAAACATGGTCTATGAATGAATATTTGAAATGCAGCCAAATACTGCCTTGCCAATAGTGAAAATTAAAATATCCCAGAGTCCAATGAGTTTCCCATCCATGTTTAAAATAATAGTGTTTTAAATAGCATGTTCTTTTCAGCTAATACAATATGAGTGGTTAATCTTTAAATTAGCATATAAGTTTAATACCTTTTTGCAAAATGTCTCTCTATTATTTGGAGGAACTCACCCAGAATTTTGATTAGTGTACTCCTTGTTTATTCTAGAGAATAACCCACTAAATTGGATATCCTACTCTAAGCTGCAAATTTTGATCATAGAATTCTTTCATCCTATTTTTAAAATTTGCAAGGATAATAGTGATTCTTTTAAATTAAAATAGACTTTAAACCAAGTACTATGCTAAGCACTGGGGTAGATGCAAGCCAATTAGATCAGATACAATCTCTGTCCCCAGTCCCAGTTTTTATCCTTTCTAATCTGTTATACTAGTTAAATCCCTACTTTAGGATTTAAAAGCCAGTAGAGAGCTGTGGCTAGAGGAGCAGAACTTCAGGCACCTCATGAATCAGAGTCCATGGTATACCCACAGCCACAGCGATAATTGTTAGCCTTCTCAAGATTACATGAGGCCTCGTACTGTAGGTTGCTGTTCCCTTTTTCTCAGCATGCCGGGGCAGGCAGTTCGGGTTCGATCGGCTGCAGTGTGTGCAATGGGGTGAGCCGCAGCATTCAGGGATGGGGGGCTACAATTCCCAGGAGTTTCACTCAGCAACAATGGTGAAGATAATGTTCCACATAAAACTGAACCTGAATTGAGCTGTGATATTCTGAATATTATTTCCTTGCACTGACCTCACTGACTAAGGTGGTGCGACTCAGCTCAAATCCAAAACACCAGGCTTAAATTCATCTCCCGGTGAAAAGGCCCTAAAGGTAAAGATGTGTCAGGTGCTTTATGTCACCTTGGCTTTTACAGTTCTGGAATGAACTGTCATGCAGAGAAGCAGGATGGCTCAGTGGAAAGAGATGGGGTTTGGAGTCAGAGGTCATGGGTTCAAATCCCAGCTCCACCAATTGTCAGCCGTGTGACTTTGGGCAAGTCACTTCACTTCTCTGGGCCTCAGTTCCCTCTTCTGTAAAATGGGGATTAAGACTGTGAGCCCCCTGTGGGACAACCTGATCACCTTGTACCTCCCCGGCGCTTAGAACAGTGCTTTGCACATAGTAAGTGCTTAATAAATGCCATCATTATTATTATTATTATGCATATAATAGGTAGACTGATATGAGATTCAGAGTTCAATCCATTTCATTTATTCTGCCCCTGTGTGCACAACACTGTGTTCAGAAGAGTACTAAACTAAGAGTACTAAGAGTACTAAGAGTACTAAAGAGTAGGAGAAGCAGCATGGGTCAGTGGAAAGAGCACGGGTTTTGGAGTCAGAGGTCATGGGTTCAAATTTGAGCTCTGCCAATTGTTGGTTGTGTGACTTTGGGCAAGTCAATTAACTTCTCTGTGCCTCAGTTACCTTATCTGTAAAATGGGGGCTAAGACTGTGAGCCCCCCGTGGGACAACCTGATCACCTTGTAACCTCTCCAGCACTTAGAACAGTGTTTTGCACATAGTAAGCGCTTAATAAATGCCATTATCATTATTATTATTACTAAGGATTTAATAGAAACAATGCCTCTCCTCAAGAGGTTTACAGTATAGCAAGATAATCAGACGCTTGGAGTATATAAAATATTCACCTAAGTGCTATATGGGTTGTAATTGCTTGTTTAAGTGGCGTGAAAGGCAACAATGCCAGCTGGGATTTGCAACTTAGACGGTTTGGAGATTATTTGGTACAATCTCCTGGAGAAGATTCTTCATCATATGATGATGCTTCATCATCATATAAAGATGAGGAGAGCTATGTTCTGTGCGATATAAAGAGGCTGGGTGGAGTGTTCCTGGCCAGGGGAGGGGATGAGCAATAAGTCATTAGCAGAAGAAATGAGAAGCTGTCTGGTCGAGGGGAAAGAGCGATGGTGCAGGAGTTGGAGGATTTCAGCTCTAATCCTGGCTCTGCCATTGCGTGATCTTGAGCAAGTCACTTAACTTCCCTGTGCCTCGGTTACCTCATCGGTAAAATGGGGATTCAATCCTACTCCCCTCAGTTTAGACTGTGTGCCTAATGTGGGACTGTGTTCCATCTGATTATCTTAATGCAGTATCTGGATCATAATAAGTGCTTACTAAGTACCATTAAAAATAAGAATAAAGCATATTGAGTAGAATATTTTGAGAGGGATGAAGAGTGTGAATCAGTGAGTAGTGGGAGAAGAGGGGTCTGTAAGTGCACGGAAGAAAAATAATTGGGTGGTTTAAAGCTAATTGCTGGGGGTTTAATACTTTATGAGAAAAGGAATGGATGATCACTGTTCATTTTGGAGGAGAAGGGAGACCTATGTAGTACATTTCCTAAGAGTGCAGATTATTTAGGGATTCTTCTGGACTCAGGAAAAACAAAGATTTTCACAAAGTCTAAAGGTTCTAGTAATTTCTACTTTGTTTTAAATAGCCATCTATTTTTTCTTGTCTTGTTCTCTCTTTCACCCTCTCATTACACAGTTTAATATCCCCTTTTTCTCAGTCCTCTTAAAGTGTGCCTGTGAAACCGAGGCTGTAATTGAGGGACCTTGAAAATATGGAAACTTCCAACTCAGTTAATTAGATCTACAAAGATAAAATAAAGTGTGTCATTGAATCAGTAGCAGTATCACAGACAGAACCTGAAGTGTGCAATCTAATGGGGGAGTGGAATTGACATAATCATCAAGTATGCAGTAGCTAAAAAAGAGCAAATAAACAGGTGATGAAAGCCAAAGTAAGCAGTGAACAGATGCACTTGTGACTGTTAAAGAGGGCTGCACATCTAAAAAAGTTCACAGAAATTTTCAAGCTTGAAAACAGTTGTAAAACTCATTTAGCAAAGCAGCTTTAATCTTGCTAAATTAAACTTTTTGAAATTGGTGTAACATTTGATTAGGGTAGGGAGACCATCAGGTGATCTATGGGCGCTAACTAGAAATTATTTTTTATTTGTGTATGAGAAAAATAGAGCTACCACAATGTATCCCCTGTAATTGGATGTCATATAAGTGTTTATAAAAACGGGATAGTCAACATACAAGATAAAATGTCACCGGATACTGGGAATGGTAAATGAGTTTTGTTTTTGTCCTTGAGCACATATCCTTTCTTTACTCAGCTTTCTTTCTTTATTTCTTTCTTTATTCATCTTCCCTGAATATTCCTTTTTGAATTTTGTAGACGTTCTACCAGGTTACTGGACTGTAGACTATCTTCAAAATCCTACCGCAAGAGTCAGATGAAAAAATCAATTAATCCATTTGCTCAGTAAGAGGCTGTAGAGTGTCAGACCACTGAAAAACACAGAGAAGCAGATTTCCTCACCAACGAAGAGTTTGCGAGATTTCTGAAATATTAATTATAACTTTCTAATCTGAGCCTGAACTGAAGGGATATAACCTTAGAAAGTGTTTCGCTAGCTTGCCAGTTCTTTCACTGCAGGGTATAAAATGATTACTTCAATCTCTGATGCAATAGGGTACTGAGAGGTTTTTCCATGGGTGCATGTGGGGGCAGAGAGAAAATGCACTACACAGTGTCTTTACAATTGCCTGTGGATATTTCTGTTGCATTCTTTTAATCTAGGATTTTTTGGATGATTTCTCCAGGTGAACAAGGCAGGGGCAGAAATGTAGAATATCACTGGGCCCGTCCAGAATGTCTCCAATCAATCAATCAATCAGTGGTATATACGTGCAGAGCACCGTACTAAGTGAAGCAGCACAACTTAGTGGAAAGGGCACAGGCTTGGGAGTCAGAGGTCCTGGATTCTAATCCAGACTCTTCCACTTGTCAGCTGTGTGACTTTGGGCAAGTCACTTAACTTCTCTGTGCCTCAGTTACCTCATCTGTAAAATGGGGATTAAGTCTGTAAGCCCCAAGTGGGACAACGTGATCACTTCAAATGCCCCTCAGACATCAGAACAATGCTTTGCACATAATAAGCACTTAACCTCATTATTATTATTATTCACATAACTGGTAGGTTGTTCCCTGCCAATAAGCAGTTTACAGTTTACAGACTGTAAGCTCCTCCTCTACACAATAAACCCATTGTGGGCTGGAAATGTGTCTGTTTATGGTTGTATTGTACTCTTCAAGTGCTTAGTACAGTGCTTTGCATACAGTAAGCACTCAATAAATATGATTGAATGAATAGATGGGGAGATATACACTAAAATAAATTACAGATATGTCCATAAGTCCTGTGAGACTGATGATGGGGTGTATATCAATTGCTTGAATGGTACAGATCTAAAGTGCAGAGTTTACACTGAAAGGAGATAGAGAAGGGGAAATAAAGTTTTATTTGGGGAAGGCCTCTTGGATAAAATGTGATGTTAGTAAGACTTTGAAGGTGAATAGAGTGGTGGTTGGTCATACATGAAGGGGGATTTCAATCCATGACTAATGAATCTGACTGAGAGTTACTGACTAGGTCCTAGAGTAGCTGGGCGAAAAGCTATGAATGATTCAGACCACAGAGGAGTATTTCCGTCTTCCAAAAGTGGAATTAAATTTAGTTCAGGGAGGTGCTTTGAAAATGAAATGATCACCGGGCACATGCTGTAAATAAACCAATTAGGTCTCACTATTTCATTCTTTTTCAAAAGAATAGAGAGGTGAAGTTTGAGTGAATTTGGGACTCTGCTTTTGTTGCCTTCCTCACTTTAAAATGGTCAGGTTTAACGTGGAAATGGAGATTCCTTCCCCCTGCTCCCTCTCCACCACAGAAAAAATAAATATTTTCTTAATAAATTCCCAAACTAGCAGGAGTGCCGAAAAAGGTACCAATCAAATGATGCTTTTCACTGCATGAATCCCTCCATAAATCCCAGAGAGCCAGGAATGACATATGGGAGTCTAGTAAATAATCACTCTTCCCAAATGAGATCACTGGTCACTATTTTGACCACTGACCTCTTCCCCACTTCTATCTGAACCAACTGAGCCTTTATTTACTACACCTCACTGTGATTTTTTGTTTGTTTCTTTTAATGGTATTTGTCAAGCACTTACTATGTGTCAAGCACTGTCCCAAATGCTATGGTAGTGTTGAGAGTGATTTTCAGGTGGGTCTTTGTTAATTTGTATTGATTTATTAATAGTTTCTGCAACCTGCTAAGATGAACCGAGGACTTTAAAACCTTATTTAGAAAAATAATTATCATCAAATCCTTTTAGAATTACATCATTCAACTGCTGAAATCACAGAGAAAAAAACACGTTGTTCAGTGGAAGGAACCCAAAGAAGGATAAGAAAGGCAAGGAACAGCACGAGAGGTGGAATGAGATCAGAAATGAGATCTGGGGAGTTCCGGGAAAGCGATGCCAATCCGACAGCCCCCAAGCCTTTCAAAAGCCAACTCGATAACTGATTCTCCCAGGAAACCTAAATTTACCAACAAAAAAAATGCTACAATAATTGTGGTACTTTTTAAGCACTTGCTATGTGGCCAAGAACTTTACTAAGCATGGAGTCAATAAAAGATAACCAGGTCAGACAGAGTCTCTGTCCCACATGAGGCCCAGCATCTAAGGGTGAAAGAAAACAGGGATTTCACCCTCATTTTTACCAAGAAAAGTGAGGCATGGAATATTTGAGTCTTCCAAGGTCACTCAGTAGGAAAGTGGTAGAGTTGGGTTTCAAACACATTTCCCTGGCTCCCAGACTTGCATTCTTTCCATTAGGCTGTACGGCTTTTCTGAATTAATGCCAATTCTACCTTTGAATGGCTGTTAAATTAAGTTGTTCCAGTTTGCCCTGAATAAACATGTAGTATCTAGAGCTTTGTAAGGGGTTTAATTGAAACAATAATTGATTATGACTTCTTCTGTGTTAGGCACTGATGTTCCTTCGGAGGGAAGAGCCCCTGGACTTGGAGGATCAGTTGATTCCAATTTGCTGTTAAAATGACTCATTTCTGATATCATTTGAGAGCTCTCTGATTTGCTATTTAGTCTTTCCACTTTCATCCAGAAAATGATAGGACCCACAAAACGTAGGACATTTGCATTGGATTAGCGGGTTGGTGAAGGTGGGGAAGGGAAGAGAAATTATCACACACATAATTTTTCTGGAGACAAAGGGATCCTATGCATGTGGTCTAATCTGTCTGCTGGTGTACAGAATTGGAAAATCAATCCAGAGAGAGAGATGACAATAATTGAAATAAATGTTACTAACCCTCCCAGGTAGGATACAGTTTAGATTTCACATTTGGCCATGCTTCCTTCTAGTCATACTAAATCCCTCAAATCAAAGTTGAACCATTTCCACTTTGGTCTATCCTCTAAGGACATCATGAAATCAGTCACTGTCCTCCCTGAAATAATCTCTTCTATTTGCTATTTGGTGCAGATAAAACAATACTTTGTAGAATATACACACGGTAGGTGCTCAGTGAATTCAATTGACGATAGAAGCACTCAGCTAAAACAACAGAGATTTCCAGTTCACAGAAACTGTGATCCATTTGCAGAGCTACAATAAACAAACTTTACTGAAAGTTGTGTAATATCTGTTAAGCAGCATTGCCTAGGGGATAGAGGGCATGCCTGAGACCTGGCTTCTAATCCCAGCTCCTCAACTTGTCTGTTCTGTGACCTTGGGCAAAGTCACAACCTCTCTCTGCCTCAGTTTCCTCACTGTAAAATGGGGATTAAGACTGTGAGCCCTATGTGGGACAGGGATTGTGTCCAACCCGATTACCGCGTTTCTACCGAAGCACTTAGAACAGTAACTGACACATAGTAAGATCTTAACAAATACTATTACTATTATTATTATCAACAAAACAAATCACATTGTTTCATTTAGTGGATGTTTGCAGCAACAAGGAGTCTTATGCATTTTAGTTTTCTTTTTTCCAAATTAAAACTAATGGACCTCATTCTATAACTTGTGTATTAACTATCTAATCACTTCAATTTATTAAATGTTTGGGAGGGTTAAAACATTTAGGTTTCATGTAGAATGGCAAACAATTAGACCAGCAAAAATGCAATTTGATTCTTGAATTTGTAGATGCTAGAAAGATGTACTTTGCACTATCTGTAAGGTCAAAAGGTTTGTTTTTAGCTAGACTATAATATATGAGCATTTAAACAATGGTTTACCGAGCTTCTTTTTTCAAAAGTAGTTCTTAACACTTCTCTCTTAAACCTTCAACACATCCCTGAAGCTAGGAGGCATGAAAAAGGGGAATGAAGACTCAGCAAAGATAAGTGACACGCTTAATCGCTTAATGTCATGACATCAGTGACAAGGTTGAAAAAGAAGCCAGATCTCTTGATTCCTAGACTATAACTTTTAAGGTATTTGTTATGCACTTACTATGTGCCAAGCACAGCACTAAGTGTTGAGGTAGATACAAGATAATGGGGTTAGATAATGATAATAATAATAATAATAATAATAATGGCATTTGTTAAGCACTTACTATGTAAAAAGCACTGTTCTAAGCGCTGGGGGGATACAAGATGATCAGGTTGTCCCACGTGGGGCTCACAGTCATAATCCCCGTTTTACAGATGAGGTAACTGAGGCTCAGAGCAGTTCAGTGACTCACCCAAGGTCACACAGCGGACATGTGGCGGAGCTGGGATTCAAACCCATGACCTCTGACTCCAAAGCCAATGCTCTTTCCACTGAGCCACGCTGCTTCTGTGCAATCCCTGTGGCTGTCCAACTTGACTTGCTTGTATCCACCCCACCATTCATTCGTTCATTCAATCATATTTATTGAGTGCTTACTGTGTACAGAGCACTGTACTAAGCGCTTGGGAAGTGCGAGTTGGCAACATATCGAGACAGTCCCTACCCAACAATGGGCTCACAGTCTAGACAGTGCCTGGCACATAGTAAGCACTTAATAAATGCCATCATTATTATTATAGGGGCCAAATAATTTTATTTATGAATTCTTGTGTGCACTTGACAATGTGCTGCTCCTCTGCCTACCTATTCGCTAATTGCATCCAATGATCCAAATGAAACTCAACTGACTAGTAGGAGTAGAATAGGAGAGCTACTACACCATAATCTATTCCTATGCACACAGTCTCTCCTTTTCCCACCTGGACTGACCTCATCTCTCGTTCCCAACAAGAGACTCCATCCATCATCATGAAATATAATTCCCTGCAGAGCATTTTTAAGGAAGCAACCCATCAGGGTTTAAATTGATGATGAAAATACTGAATTTGCTGAGTATAGATGGAAAAATAGATTTATTCCAACCGAACAATTCACTGAGAACCCTCCTTCCAGACTATCCCTGCAGTATTCATGGAGACACAGCTACTTGCAAATCTAATGCAATTGCTAAGATTCCTTTTCATAACAGCTAACGACTTGCTGTAGCAGTTAAAATTTAATGTTTGTACAAAGGTGACCTTCTCAAGCTACATTTAATATTTCAGTCACACGGAAAACAGAATTAATCTTAATCATTTGTTTATCATTAAGAACGCTGCTGGTGAAATGACTTTGATTGCTATAGTTGAGCAATGCTGAGTAAAATGCTGAGCAGTGCTGAGCGAAAAGTAATGCCAATTCAAAGCGGCATTTCAAATCTTTAAAACAAGTTCTTAATTAGTAAAATTTGTAACGCATATATGTAAACCAGAAATTATAGAGACTTGACAAAAAGAACATAGCAAATGGATCAATAATTCCAGTTGATATACTGGAAATAAAAATGATAAACTGCCCTCAGGGTGACGATATGGAAAAGGAAATGATTAAAAACAATTATTTTGTTTTTCCCCATGGGGAAAAATGAACAAATGCAATTCTAATCAATTTTCTTTTTCCTTAATTAACAGTGAAAATGATCAGTTAAAAAGACCTATGGGGAATGAGATCCAAAATTTAGGACATCAGTATTAATATTTTGCTTAATTTCTTCCTTTTCCACAAGGTAGCTTTTTAAGTTCTAGTATATTATTCTCTCAGGTATTGTAATCTAATTCTCACAATACTTCAAGTTGTCATTACTGTGAAACTATTTGTTTAGATATAAAATGGAGTTATTTTGTCAAAGTGGTCATTATTTATATAAAAGCAGTTCTTTTTTTAAATAAAAGATATTATCATCCTTATTATGACCAAAAAGATAATTCCTAGTTAGCAATGATTTAAGCAGCAATTTGAAATGAGTTAATCCAGGGTATTAAATCTGGTTCCTCTATGAAAATGTTAGTGGGATTTGTGAGAAAAATGTAGGAGTAAGAATTTTTTGTGCTTTTAAGTACATCATTAAATCTTTGTGTTATCTCCAGAAATGGTCGTTAAAAATTTTGGAAAAAAGGCACCTTTAATGTGAAGGCTTTAACAACTTGCCAAGGATGTGGTTTCTATCAATTATAGTCATAAAGCTTAAAGACTTGGAAATCATAACCAGCCTACAGTGCTTTCAGTGCTTACTGCAGTACATGAAGAGCTCCAAACTAAGTAGGATTATGCGGATGCATAAATCACACTCCCTGTCCGCAAGGTGCTTGCCATATAATGGTGATAGGAGCTAAAAATACCATCGCATGATATGCCTATCTCTCTGACAACGGCAGAGACAAATGGAAATAATTTTATCAAGACACTTTACCTTCATGAATCCATTTCAAATTCCATTTCTTTTAAATCAATGGCTTCACAGACAATTTCAGAAATGAAGGCACCTGATAGACTTGTTGATGTTTCCCTAATTGGTTGATGACTTGCAAGGCTTTGAAATACTTGAGAATGCATTACAGTTGATTAAATTGTTTTTTTTTTTTCTTTTTTTCTATCATGGGCTCTGATTTGCAAAGGATAGCTTTGCTTATGAATAGTATAACGATGCTTCAGAAAATGAGTCTGAGGAGGTAACTTGGAAAAGTTAGTCAAGAAAAGAATATTATAAACTTCCTTAGAAGTGACAGGAGCAATGCATAATCTTTTATACTGTGCAAGTGGAAAGCCTTTTCTAAGGGATTTTGTTTTTATCCTATAAGGCCACCAAATTGTGTTGATTAAATTTGGTTTCTGTTAATGAAACTCTTCTAAATAATAATAATGATGGCATTTATTAAGCACTTACTATGTGCCAAACACTGTTCTAAGCACTGGGGAGGTTACCAGGTGATGGGGTTGTCCCACAGGGGGCTCACAGTCTTAATCCCCATTTTACAGAAGAGGGAACTGAGGCCCAGAGAAGTTAAGTGATTTGCCCAAAGTCACAAAGCTGACATTGGCAGAACAGGGATTCGAACCCATGACCTCTGACTCCAAAGCCCATGCTCTTTCCACTGAGCCACACTGCTTCTCTTGTAAAGTATATTTATTACTTCTGCAAAATATAGCTTTGCTGAAAATAACATTTAATTCCCAGAACTTAAATCAGGCTATAGGTACCATATATGATCATTTATCCTTTTCCTAGGCCATGTACATATCACTTATCATGTTTGTACAATATAAACCGAATTTTTAGACGAGACAGGTTACTGGGTTGACTTTATTTCTCATCTGGAAACAGCAAAAGGACATTTCATCCTGTTTGGTTTGTGCAGGGCTCCTGAGGAGTGAAAGTCCAGCTTTCTCACTGCTCGTGTTTAAAC
Source organism: Tachyglossus aculeatus (assembly GCF_015852505.1). Classification (NCBI taxonomy): domain Eukaryota; kingdom Metazoa; phylum Chordata; class Mammalia; order Monotremata; family Tachyglossidae; genus Tachyglossus; species Tachyglossus aculeatus. The sequence continues at coordinate 23,941,710 of NC_052069.1, forward strand.
CCGTGCTTTTTTAACTCACATTCCCTGAATTCAGATAAAAAGAAACAAGATGTAGGGATAGCAGGATAGTGAAAGAGCTACGAGGGACTCAATCAAGCCCGGTCTCAGCTTCATGTCTGGCAAAAAATAAAGAGAAAAAGAGACAGGCAGGAGAGAGACACTGAGGAACAGAAGCTTCCAGGGAAAAATACAAACTACCTTGTGGTTCAGTGATCTGTGGAGAGGGGATGTGTGGGGGGAGACAGGGCAAGCATAAAACCAAATAATACCAACAAAGTAGAACACTGCTGTGAAAAGAAAGAAAGGGGCAAACAAGAAACGGGGGAAATTGACCCTTTCACTTACTACTCCTGTAACATGCAGTACCCAGTAGTCTTCAATGATCCAATTTACTTGACTTCAGGACTGGATATATAGCTTATTGTGGACTGCCTGCAATTGTGTGTGTGTATTTGTGTATCTGTGTGTTCAGGGACAGAGTAGACACAGGAAACTCAGCATCCTTTTTGGAAAGCAAAATGGGGAGGCAATTATGGGGAAAAAAAAACACACCCCAAACCCAGCTCTGACTAATTAAGATGCATTTGCCCAAGTATATTGGATCACATCTCTGTTTTTTCAGCAATGACCACTACTCACATCACACTTAAAACATCCCTTTGGGAAAATAGGAATTGTGTCCCTGTGCCAGAATCAGATGATTAAAAAAAAAATTCACTGATAGGCAGGAAGACCTCATCCTGAGATAATAAGGAGATACCAAACTGTGAACTCCACTTCCATTGAAAGGACAAGTGAAGGCAGAAATGGGGGATGGGAAAGAAATTTTCACTTAAGGTAATTGGTGAGAGGGAAGAACCAGGGATGTGAGAAAAAGTAGAGGTAGAAGAGAGAATAGTTAGGGAATTTCTGTAAGTTGGGGTTATTGTTTGTAAAGAAGTATGAAGGGTGGTTGAGAGTTTTTGCTGATTTTATTTAGGGGAAATTGAAAAGTCCTCAACATTTCACAACTGTCATGTGGCAGGATAAGTACAGTTTGTGTCATTCACCATGTAGCTCCAGAAAATTATACAGCACTTCACAAATTGTGGGGGCTTAGTAGAAATAATAACATTGATAACACTAATAATAATACTCAAGTACTGTGTGTCGAACCATTATGTTCATTGCTGGTCTAGAAACAGGATATTCTTACTGGATTCAGTCCCTATCCCACACAGGTCTCACGATCCAAGAGGCATAAAGGATGGGTATCTTATCTCAAATTTATAGATGAAGAAACTGAGGCACAGAGAGGTTTAAGGACTTTTCCAAGGTGACATGGAAGACAAGTGCAGCCCTGGGATAAGGACCTGGGTTTCCTGATTCTCAGTCCCATGTTCTTTCCACTAGGTCACTGTTTATACTTAGTTTTCTAAACTGGCACCAAGTGCTTAACACATAGTAAACAGCACAAGCCATAATCATTATTTATTTTCCTAGAATTTCAGAATTTCAAGTGGTATTCATGATTGTGAGCTTTTTTCCAGTTGATACTTCTCCACTGAATAGTCACCTACATCTACATCCAGTCCTGATCTCTCTCCCTCTTTGCAGACTTGAATTTCCTTCCTGCCTTCAAGATATCTCGACTAAGATGCCCTGCCCTCACCTCAAACTTAATATGTCTAAAACAGAAGTCCTTATCTTCCAGCCCAAATCCTTCCCCTAACTTTGCCATCTCTGTAGATGGCACCCGCATACTTCCTGTCTCACAAGCCGATATCTTTGGTGTCATCCTTGACTTCTCTCTCGCATTCAACCCATCATTAAATTCTGTCCGTTGAACCTTCGCAACATGGCTAAAATCCTGTCTTTCCTCTCCATCCAAACTGCTACCATGTTATTCCAAGCACTTATCCTATCCCAGAAGCAGAATGGCATAGTGGATAGAGCACAGGAATGGGAGTCAGAAGGTCATTGGTTCTAATCCCGGGTCCGCCACTTGTCTGCTGGGAGACCTTGGTAAAGTCACATAACTTCTCTGTGCCTCAGTCACCTCATCTATAAAATGGGGATAGAGACTGTGAGCTCCACGTGGGGCACGGAATGTGTCCAATCTGATTTGCTTGTATCCACCTCAGTGTTTGGTACAGTGCCCGGCACACAGTAAATTATTATTATTATCTCACCTTGATAACTCTCTCATCCTCCTTTCTGACCTCCCTGACACCTGTCTCTGCCCACTCGAGTCCATACTTCACTTTGTTGCCCAAATCTTGTTTCTACAAAAACACTCAGGGAATATCTCCCCCTCCTCAAGGACCTCCAGTGGTTGCCCATCCACCCCCATATCAAACATAAACGCTTTATCATAGGCTTTAAAGTACTCAGTCACCTTGCCCCATCCTAGATCACCTCACTACTCTTCTAGTACAACCCAGCCGGCACACTTCGCTCCTAAAATACCAATCTATTTAATCAATCTCATCTCTCTCGCCACCAACCTCTCATCCATGTCCTGCCTCTGGCCCTGGGATGCCCTCTCTTCTATTATCCAATGGACAATTACTCTCCTCACCCTCAAAGCTGCTTAGAGAAGCAGCCCGGGCTTGGGAGTCAGAGGTCATGGGTTCAAATCCCAGCTCCGCCAACTGTCAGCTGTGTGACCTTGGGCAAGTCACTTCACTTCTCTGGGCCTCGGTTCCCTCATCTGGAAAATGGGGATTAGGACTGTGAGCCCCATGTGGGACAACCTGATGACCTTGTAACCTCTCCAGTGCTCAGAACAGTGCTTTGCACATTGTATGTGCTTAATAAATGCCATTATCATTATTATTATTAAAGCCTGATTAAAGGCACATATCTTCCCTGACTAAACCCACTTTTCCTCTTCTCCCACTCACTTCTCCGGCACCTTGACAGATAAGTTCTGTAATTTATATTAATGCCTGTCTCCTCCTCTAGACTGTCAGCTCACTGTGGGCAGAGAACGTGTCTCCTAAGTGCTTAGTACAATGCTCTGCACACAATAAGCATTCAATAAATATGATTAACTGATTGACTGAAATTATCTGACTTCCAGATTATTTGCTGGATACATCCCATTGTTTGGAGTTCCAGTGCCTAGCATGCCAGAGCATTAGGGAAAAAACAATGTCAGAAATGTGGCCCCTTCACATGAAGAAATTACAAGCTCATGGAACCAAGAGGTTGATGTCACACTGGAAAAGCATCTTATCCTGAAATTACTTCCAAATTTTCTACTAACATTCTAGAATAGTTTCCATTAAATTTCTTAGCCAGGGTCAATCACGTTGGCCCTGTCCTTGAATTTTCCAGCAGGGGAAAACGGAGGAGCTGCTGAGTTTTCTCCTTGGAGTTTACGATCCTGACCCCTTCGCCATACCCCTTTGCCTAGGATTTCTCATTTATATATCACTGCGATAGTTGTTTTTGCAATCTCCCATCTGATGTAAGTTGTAATATATTTCTAATGATCTTGGCTGTTTTCTCTGGACCTTTTCGATCCGTGCTATATCTTAAAATGAAGCAATCAAAATCAGACCAAGTGCACCAAGAGGGCACCATTTTTTCTGCAGTCACGTAATATTTTTAGAGTTAATGTTATCATGCTGAAATATTTTTAGTTTTAACCATTGAAGTGCCCTAGGGACAGATCTTCGTAGAGAAGCAGCATCGCTCAGTGGAAAGAGCATGGGCTTTGGAGTCAGAGGTCATGGGTTCAAATCCTGGCTCCGCCAGTTGTCAAATGTGTGACTTTGGGCAAGTCAGTTCACTTCTCCGTGCCTCAGTTACCTCATCTGTAAAATGGAGATGAAGACAGGTTGTCCCTGTGGGACAACCTCATCACCTTGTAACCTCCCCAGCGCTTAGAACAGTGCTTTGCACATAGTAAGTGCTCAGTAAATGCTATTATCATTATTATTATCATCTTCCTGAATACTATCTATAGCCAAGGTTTTTTTCAGAATGTAAGAATAATTTTGTGTTAGTTAACCATTTATGTACTAAGCATTTTACTAACTGCAGAGGTAGATACAAAATAATTAGTTGAATCACAGTTCTATCACACATGTGGCTCACAGCCTAAGGGGTAAGAAAAACAGATATCTCATTCCCATTTAAAGATGGAGATACTGGGACACAAAGAACCTGAGACCCTGATCTTTCCACTAGGTTACCAAGCCTGGTGTTTATTAACGAGTCTGTCAGAGTCTGAAATGCTATTCAGGGAGATAGAGCCTCCTCAGTTGCCATTTCCCTATTTCCCAGGATGGGCACCAGAAACACCTCAGTCAATCACTCAATCTTATTCACTTGGCACTGACTCTGTGCAGAGGACTGTACTAAATGCTTGGGGGAAGCAGCGTGGTCTAGTGGTAACAGAAAAGGCTTCGGAGAATATTGGTTCTAATCCTGGCTCCACCATTTGTCTGGTGTGACCTTGGGCAAGTCATTTAACCTCTCTGTGCCTCCGTTACCTCATCTGTAAAATGGAGATTAAGAACTGTGAGCCCCATGTGGGACAACCTGATTACCTTTTATCTAACCTGGCATTCAGAACAGTGCTTGGCACAGAATATGCACTTAGATGCCATTATTATTATTATTATTATTATTATTAAAATATACCAATGTAATAGACACATTCAGTCCTCTGGTGCCTATTGCATTTCCTACACAAAGAGAGGTTGGGTTGTTGCACCTCCAGTGCAGTTAGGATGTCTTAGTCTCCCTCCATTCTCATCTTGTCATCAAGGAGTGCTTAAGCATAACCGATCTAGGTAGAAATGCAACTTTTTAAGCCCATTTGGGAGCATACCTGGGCCTATGTCATGCGTTATGACACTGGAGAAGGGCTAAAAGAAGGAATCTCTCATTCTTTCTAAGGAGCCCCGATATCCACAAATTCTGACCATTTCATTTGTAATTGAAAGAGGTTGGGCTTTTGTCCATTACTGATGTATTTTTGTGGGGAATGTGTGTCTTTAAACAACACCTTAGTGCAAATATCCTGAAGTTAGATGATATAAGAAGTGTTGGAGGGAGAGGATAGAGGTGGTGGGTTTGGGTGGAGGGTGCTATCACTGCATATCTGGGGGTTCTTGGTTGCAACTCAGGACTGACTCCAAAGGTAGTTTTGAAGTCACTTTTCTGAAAAACACAGTTGAGATTTAAAATAAATAGCCTTGTCTTTTCTATTCGAAGGGTGTAATGAAAGCAGGATTAGGTGTTGTGGGTATCAAGTGCTACAGCGCACAGCAAGGGGCAATTTTGACAAGCCCACCATACAGAATGGATTGCCGAACACTGGTTGTTAGTCACACAAGCACTCGCTCATGAACTCTCACTGTCAGTAGCCTCATCTGAGAACAGAAGGATGGTTATATAAAGGTGATGATGATGGAGTCTCCTGTCAAGAACGATGGTTAAGCCTCAGTCTTAAGACTTCAGAACTGAGAACTTGGATGTGGAAATTGATTACAAAGACAGTGGTTTGAGAAATGGTATTCAGGCTTTCCTGTCCCTGCAGGGCGTTTTCCTGCTGGGGCACATATTGGGATGAGTAAGTAGATGAGGAGGATTGCAGCACATTAAGAAAAGCAGGGGTATTTTTGTTTTGTTTTTGTTTTTGTTTTTTTCATGTGGGACCTAATTACAGTTGAAGGGAACCCAGTAGGGTGATCATGTTCTGTGGCAAAATGAGATGATGAAGAAATATGTGACTTTCACTATAACTTATTGTGTTATCTATTGAGAAGCACCATGGTGTAGTGGATAGAGTGTGGGCCTGGAATTCTGCTGTGGGAGCCTGGGCAAGTCACTTCATTTTCCCTGTGCCTCAGTTACCTCATCTGTAAAATAGGGATTGAGACTGTGATCCCTATTCCCTTCAAGGCCCTGCTGAGAGCTCACCTCCTCCAGGAGGCCTTCCGAGACTGAGCCCCTTCCTTCCTCTCCCCCTCGCCCCCCTCTCCATCCCCCCCATCTTACCTCCTTCCCTTCCCCACAGCACCTGTATATATGTATATATGTTTGTACATATTTATTACTCTATTTATTTATTTATTTATTTTACTTGTACATATCTATTCTATTTATTTTATTTTGTTAGTATGTTTGGCTTTGTTCTCTGTCTCCCCCTTTTAGACTGTGAGCCCAATGTTGGGTAGGGACTGTCTCTATATGTTGCCAATTTGTACTTCCCAAGTGCTTAGTACAGTGCTCTGCACATAGTAAGCGCTCAATAAATACGATTGATGGTGATGATCCCTATGTGGGACAGTCCCCCTCCTACTCCTCCCCATCCCCCCCCCCGACCTTACCTCCTTCTCTTCCCACAGTACCTGTATATATGTATATATGTTTGTATGTATTTATTACTCTATTTTATTTGTACATATTTATTCAATTTATTTTATTTTGTTAATATGTTTTGTTTTGTTCTCTGTCTCCCCCTTCTAGACTGTGAGCCCACTGTTGGGTAGGGACCATCTCTATATGTTGCCAACTTGTACTTCCGAAGCGCTTAGTACAGTGCTCTGCACACAGTAAGCACTCAATAAATACAATTGAATGAATGAATGAATGAATGAACAGGGACTGTGTCCAACCCGATATGCTTGTATCCATCCCAGCACTTAGTACAGTGCCTGGCACATAGTAAGTGCTTAACAAATACCATAATAATCATCATCATCATCCAGAAGGAGTTTGCCTTGGTAGTCCTTGCAGTCAGTATTGCCCATGGAAGCCAGAATGTCCTGGGTGGTTTTTAGGTCAGAAATCTTTTCCACTGATAACACAGTCCCCACAGGCCGACATGGACTAGAAACCAGGTCTCTTCACTTGGAGATTATTATTCTATTTATTTATTTTATTTGTACATATTTATTCTATTTATTTTATTTTGTTAATATGTTTTGTTTTGTTCTCTGTCTCCCGCTTCTAGACTGTGAGCCCACAGTTGGGTAGGGACCGTCTCTATATGTTGCCAACTTGTACTTCCCAAGGGCCTAGTACACTGCTCTGCATACAGTATGCGCTCAATAAATATAATTGAATGAATGAATGAATGAATGAATGAATGAATGAATGAATGAAAAGGAGAGCAATGCTCTTTCCACTGCACCAACAGTAGGACTAACTTCTCATAAGAGGAACTGGAAGCCTAGCACAACTCCTTGAGTCTCCCCCGTCTCTCATCCTCAAACTGGCCAAACCAAGGACACAACCCAGAATTCCAACTTCTGTTCACCTGCTGCAACCACAATAGAAAAAAAAAATCAAAACTATTGTTTTGAATTTTCAAACTTGCCTTACCAAATTTGGAGTTCTAGTCTATATTAGCATATGTAATCACCAATCAATCATACTTAATACTGAAGCTAGAAAATAAACTTCAGGTACCTCTGTGAAGTAGTATTTAACCATTCAGATAATTGCTACTATTGTATTTGAATGATGAAATTCACATTCTTTAAATGCCATTTATAGCCATATATCCAAAACTACATTCATTGCCTAATTTCCCATAATCTGAAAATGAAATAATTTCCCTTTCCATTTAGAAATTACTTTCTCATTGAAAGTTTCACATTTTTAGGCACAATTTGAAAAAAACAATATCAACTTAGACACACTTTTAGCGTGATGAGACACTGCAATTTACAGGCTGCACTTTTGGAGCATTTATAGTACCTGAGGGAACAAGAGATCCACTGTGACCACTTGGTATTAGAAAGTTAACTTAAAAGTTAGATTCATTACATTTTAAATACCAGATCCTGAAAATATCACTAGCTTTCAAACTAGGTTCCTTAGAGAGAGAGAAATTAATCAGGATGTTAAAAAACAATCAAATTACTTCAGGATTGCAAATCTCCAGTTGCCAAAGCACCATGAAACAGCTTACACTGGTGACTATTTCAACTTCTCAAAGTGCCTACAATTTATTTTAGAAGTCTAGCATTTCATAGCCTGCACAAGTTGGATTAATCAAGTGAAATGTCAGGAACTCACAGACACTGAAGCAAATCCACGTTTCAGTGAAAGAATGTCTGAACAAAGATAGAGCTAACAAAGATCAGAGGAATATTTATGGTACTGAGCAGACTTGACCTGAAGAGATGTATTCTACATACAGTAAAGCTGATTCTGAAGAGGATAGATGTAGTCTTCCTACCTAGTTTGATAGGACGTCTCAATTGAAAAAAATGAATGCAGGTTTTAGAGCTAATTATATAAAAAGGAGACTGTCTCTGCTAGGCACCTCTAGGATAGCTTGAATACGGTTCAGGAACTAAACTGACTGCATCAAGGGAAACCGTGGCCTAATGGAAAGAGTGCACACCTATGAATCAGAGGAGCAGATTTCTAACCTCGGCTCTGACATTGGTCTGCTCTGTGACCTTCTGCAAAGCACCCAATTTCTCTATGCTGTTTCTTCTACTGTCAGATGGGGTTAAATACCTGATTTCTCATCTCCTTTAGACTGTGATCCCCATGTGGTTCAGGGATAGTGTTCCCAACCTATCTTGGACCTTCACCAGTGCTTAGTAGAATGCTTGGCACAGAGTAAATTCCACCATGATTCTCCAAACTCCTTGTCTACTCCCGTTGTCTTAAGTTCCCCCTCTCCAAATCTCTCCTTGACACCCTCAAATCAATCAATCAATCATATTTATTGAGCGCTTACTGTGTGCAGATCACTGTACTAAGTGCTTGGGAAGTACAAGTTGGCAACATATAGAGACAGTCCCTACCCAACAATGGGCTCACAGTCTAGAAGGGGATACAGAGAACAAAACCAAACATATTAACAAAATAAAAAAAAATAGAATAGTTATGTGCAAGTAAAATAAATAGAGTAATAACTATGTACAAACATATATACATATATACAGGTGCTGTGGGGAAGGGAAGGAGGTAAGATGGGGGAGATGGAGAGGCGGACGAGGGGGAGCGGAAGGAGGGGGCTCAGTCTGGGAAGGCCTCCTGGAGGAGGTGAGCACTCAGTAGGGCCTTGAAGGGAGGAAGAGAGCTACCTTGGTGGATGTGCAGAGGGAGGGCATTCCAGGCCAGGGGGATGACGTGGGCCGGGGGTCGATGGCGGGACAGGCAAGAAAGAGGCCCGGTGAGGAGGTTAGTGGTAGAGGAGTGGAGGGTGTGGGCTGGGCTGGAGAAGGAGAGAAGGGAGGTGAGGTAGGAGGGGGCGAGGTGATGGACAGCCTTGAAGCCGAGAGTGAGAAGTTTCTGCCCGATGCACAGATTGATTGGTAGCCACTTCCATCCCCTTTGCTCCACAGAAACCACCAGTTCAAAGTTTATAAATGATCTCCTTCTTGCCCAATCCAGTGGCCTCTACTCCTTCTTCATCCCCCTCAAGTTCTCAGCTGCCTTCAACACTGCCAACCAAGCTCTTCTCCTGGAAACAATCTCCAACTCCATCTTCACTGACACTGTCCTCTCCTGATTTTCCTCCTCTCACCCTGGCCACTAATTCTCAGTGTCTTTCATGAGCTTCTCCTCTACCTCCCACCCTTTATGGTGGGTGTCTCTTAAGGTTCAGTTATGAATCCACTTTTAGTCTCTATCTACACCCCCTCCCTTGGTGAACTCATTCATTCACATGACACCAACTATCAACTCTATAACAATGATACATATATCTACATTTCCAGCCCTGATCTCTCTCCCTCTGCTGTCTCATATTTCCTCTTGTCTTCAAGACATCTCTACTTGGATGTCCTCCTGTCACACCCATTCTTTCATTCATTCATTCAATCACATTTATGGAGCCCTTACTATGTGCAACGCGCTGTACTAAGCCCACATTTTGCTGCTGTAGTACAAACTCACTGCTCCTCAATCTCATCTATCTCGCACCCAATGTCTCATCCACATCCTGCCTCTGTCCCTTTTCATATCAGACAATTTACTCTCCCCACCTTCAAAGGCCCATATCCTCCAAAAGGCCTTTCCTGACTAATCCCTCATTTTCTCTTTTCCCATTCACTTCTGCGTCACCCTGACTTGCTCGTTTTATTCAATACCCCCACCTACAAGACCCACAGCACTTATGTACATATCCATAATTTATTCGTACGTCTCCCCATCTAAACTGGATGCTTGTTATGAGTAGGGAATATGTTTGCTATATCGTTGTGCTGTACACTCTCCAGCACTTAGTACAGTGTCCTGAACACAGTAAAGGCTCATTAAATACAACTGACTGATTGCTTAACAAATACCACAATTATTTTCATTATGAACACTATAGTCTCCACCTTCGATTTTTGACTACCCTACTTTCCATGAATAAGTGCTTAAATAATCAAATATGTAAGATATGTACAAGATATATACTACAGGAAGTTGTGGAGACTCAAATGTGCAGGCGATGCTAAAGAGGCAGGGGGTGGAGTACATACAAGGAAGATTAGAAGTTACTTAATGCCTCTTAGAGGAGATATCATTTCAATGTAGCTTTGAAAAGGGAGAGAGTTTGTCAAATTTGAAGGGGGAGGGAGTGCCAGATATGGATAAGGGCAGCTGCAAGACATCAGAGATGAGAATGAGGCACAATTTTATGTGGATGAAAATTAATTTGATTAATGAAATGAAGAGTGTGAGCTGAGGTGTCATGGTAAAAGAGAATAGGTAAGAAAGAAGGAGAGTGTTGATTCATTGTTTTGAAGCGATGCTACAAATGTTGATAGCAGGTGTAAGGTGGCCAGTCTTTTCACTCCCGCTTAATTAAGTTATTAATGCCAAGTTTATCCTGATATGGTATAGTTCAAAATATACTAGTTCTCAGTGGGGTGGTTATCTATGAGCTCCTAAACCACCAACGGCTAATCGGAGATGAAAATATACCAGAGGGGAAAAACATCTCTACTTCATGCTAAACTCAGCAACTGCAAGGCACTGTCCTTTAAAACCCATTGGCAATTTTCTCTTTAAATCACATTGGTATATTTAAATAAATGACAGGAATTTCCTCAAATAGTCATCAGGAGGAAAATTACCGAAAGTATAATTTGCCTGGGAGTCAAACTACTAGGTGTCAAATGATTTAGAAGGTACTGATAGGGATGGCTACAAGGAAAAATTCAAACAAATTGTTAAGATACTCTCTTTCCCCAAGCTGATTTCCCTGACCCCTGAATTGGGCCCTCAAATGGTCCCCTGCAGCACAGGCAAACACTGCCTGATGATGTTGCTGACTGATCTTGGGTCACCATAATTATTTAAAAGGTAAATGACTGAAGTTCATTCATTCAGTCACATATATTGAGCTCTTACTGTGTGCAGAGCACTGTACTATGTGGTTGGAAAGTATAGTTTAGCAACAGAGGCAATCCCTGCCCACAACGGAATCACAGTCAGGAAGGGGGAGACAGGCATCAAAACAAGTAAACAGGCATCAATAGCATCAATATATGTAAGCAGAATTATAGATATATGGACATCATTAATATAAATAAATAGAACTATAAATATTAATTAATAATGGCATTTGTTAAGCTCTTACTATGTGCAAAGTGCTGTTCAAAGCACTGGGGTAGTACAAGGTAATCAGGGGGTCCCACGTAGGGCTCACAGACTTCAACCTCATTTTACAGGTGAGGGAACTGAGGCCCAGAGAAGTAAAGTGACTTGTCCAAACTCACACAGCTGATAAGTGGCAGAAGCAGGATTAGAACCCACGACCTCCGACTCCCAAGCCCGGGCTCTTTCCACTAGGCCACGCTGCTTCCCCGTGTGTATATCTGCACATATATGCACAAGTGCTGTGGCGCAGGATGGGGAAAGAGGAAAGGGAGCGCGTCAGGGCGATGGGGAAGGGAGGGGGAGCAGAGAGAAAGGGGGGCTAAGTCTGGGAAGGCCTCTTGGAGGAGGTGAGCCTTCCATTAGGACTTGGAAGTGGGGAAGTGTGCTTGGTGGATTTGAGGAGGGAGGGCATTCCAGGCCAGAGGTAGGACGTGGGCCAGGGGTCGACGGCGGGACAGGTGGGAACGAGGAACATTGAAAAGGTTAGCACCGGAAAGTTCCAACCCCAGTGGCTCTCCTCACTAGTAGGAAACATGTCTACTGACTCTGTTGTACTGTATACTCACACTCACATAGTAACTGCTCTAATAAATAATAATAATGATGGCATTTATTAAGCGCTTACTATGTGCAAAGCACTGTTCTAAGCGCTGGGGAGGTTACAAGGTGATCAGGTTGTCCTAAAGGGGGCTCACAGTCTTCATCCCCATTTTACGGATGAGGTAAATGAGGCACAGAGAAGGTAAGTGCCTTGCCCAAAGTCACCCATCTGACAACTGGCGGGACCGAGATTTGAACCCATGACCTCTGACTCCAAAGCCCGGGCTCTTTCCACTGAGCCACACTGCTTCTCTATGCACAGTAAGTGTTCAGTGAATACTGTTGATTAAGTGATAATCAACCTATCTCATGGATCTAATCCCGTTGCTCGCTGGTTTGTTTAGAAATCAAACAATTTGGACCAATATTGTGTCATCCCAAATGGTTCACGCTTTCTCAGTCGATCAACGTTGGACCCATGATGTGTTCAGAACACTCTACTATGCAACTAGGAGAGTTTATAGTCTTTAGGGGACATGATCACTGCCCAGAAGGAGCTGCTATAGCCTTAAGAAAACTGCCTTCCCTGTCACTCAACTTAATAGCTCAGTATGAACCACTCAATGTCTCTATCTCTTCTCCTCTAGATACCTGTATTTCCTTTGAGCAATATCATGGATGCCATTTTAGCATTTTTGGAAAGAAAACAAAGGGAACTTCTAGAATAGAAAATTTAAATTTGTAATTTGGAGAAACCTTGACAAGGAATGTTCTGCCTCATTATTTTCTGTTCCTGGAAGTCCACCAATCTAAACCTGATTCTTTCAGCAAGTTTAAATTTAAAAGCTTTTGTGACCTTCCCTGCCTCACCAAAAATGAAGACATTATGTTTGAGAAGCTTTCTCAGAAAGACCCTCAGTGGCAAAAATTCTATCTTGACAATATTTTATGTGCTTTTCCACCCACACTCATCTGCTAATCTCTTATTTATAAGCCTAATATTATTATTACTATTATTGTTATTATTACTACTGTTATTACATTTGTTAAGTGTAAGCTCCTTTGATTTTTTAATGGTATTTGATAAATGATTACCCCAGGGCGTAGTACGGTGTCTGGCACATAGTAGATACAAGCTAGTAGGTTGGACACAGTCCATGTCCCACATAGGGCTTATGTCCACGCCCCACATGGGGCTTACAGTCTTCATCCCCATTTTACAGATGAGGCAACTGAGGCACAAAAGTCCCACTGCAGACATAAATCAGAGCTGGGATTAGAACCCAGATCTTCTGACTCCCAGTGTCATGTTCTATCCAGTAGGCCACACTGCACCTCGCTGTGTATAGAGAACACGTTGGCCAAGTCTACTGAACTGTACTTTCCAAAATACAGCTCTCTACATATAATAAGCACTTAAAAAATACCACTGAATTACTAATAATTGGAGAAGCAGTGTGGCTCAGTGTAAAGAGCCCGGGCTTTGGAGTCATAGGTCATGGGTTCAATTCCCAGCTCCGCCACTTGTGTGACTTTGGGCGAGTCACTTAATTTCTCTGGGCCTCAGTTACCTCATCTGTAAAATGAGGATGAAGACTGTGAGCCCCCCGTGGGACAACCTGATCACCTTGTAACCTCCCCAGCGCTTGGAACAGTGCTTTGCACATAGTAAGCGCTTAAAAATGCTATTATTATTATTATTATTATTATTATTATCATCATCATTATTATTAATAGGTGTCAAGCACTATTCTAAGCATTGAGGTTAGTCCTAGTTAATCAGATTGGACACAGTTCTTGTCCCACGTGGAATTCACAGTCTAAGTAGGAAGGAGAACAAGTGTTGAACCCCATTTAATAATTGAGGACACAGTGATGAGACACAGAGAAGTTACGTGATTTTAAACTCGTCCTCCAGACTGTAAACACGTGGGCAGGGAATTTGTCTGTCATTTATATTGGACATTTATATTGGATAATATAATTTATATTATATGTTGCCAACTTGTACTTCCCAAGCGCTTAGTCCAGTGCTCTGCACACAGTAAGTGCTCAGTAAATACGATTGATGATGATGATGATGACTCTCCCAAGTGCTTAGTACAGTGCTCTGAACACAGGAAGCAATCAACAAATATGATTGATTGACTGACTGATTTATCTGAGATCACCCAGCAGGGAGATGTTGGAGTCGGGAATAAAACCAAGGTCCTCTGACACCCAGGACTGAGCTCTTTCCACGAGGCCATGCTGATTCCTTGGCCCAAAAGTCACTACCATTACAATATTTTCAAAGTGTGAGCATTTATCTATACATTCTGTGGCTTGATTTTTGTTCTTATGTAGTTTCTTGGATTGTATGCACGCTTTGATGGGTCTGAAGGGTTCCCACTTGTAGAAATCATCGAAGCAAGGTAAAAATCTGTTTCTTTCATTTTAAATGCAAAGAAAAGAAATCTTTGATAAAATCTAGCCGTTCAGCACACTCATAGTGGTCATCAAAGGAAGCACTGTGGTCTATTGGGAAGAGCACCAACCTGGGAATCAAAAGACCTGTATTTTACTCCTTGCTCTGACCCTCACTTGCTGTGTGGACTTTGGAAAGTCATTTAACTTCTCTGTGCCTCAGTTTCCTCATCTGCAACTGGGGACTCAACACCTGTTCTCCCCACTACTTAGCCCGTGAGTCCCATGTGTGACTTAATTATCTTGTATCTAACCCAGCACTTAGTACAGTGCTTAGCCCATAGTAAGCACTTAACAATGATCACATTTATCATTATTGTTATCTTTAGTCCGCTGAGGAATCAGAATCAGGCTACTGTAGAGCTGTTCACTCATATTTATTGAGCTCTTACTATCTATCTGTCAATGGTACTTATTGAGCTCATACTATGTGAGAAGCAGCGTCGCTCAGTGGAAAGAGCCCGGGCTTTGGAGTCAGAGGTCATGGGTTCAAATCCCAGCTCTGCCACTTGTCAGCTGTGTGACTTTGGGCAAGTCACTTAACTTCTCTGTACCTTAGTTACCTCATCTGTAAAATGGGGATTAAGACTGTGATCCCACCGTGGAACAACCTGATCACCTTGTAACCTCCCTGGTGCTTAGAACAGTGCTTTGCACATAGTAAGTGCTTAATAAATGCCATCATTATTATAATTATCATTATTATGTTCAGAGCACTGTACTAAGCTCTTGGGAGAATATAACATACTGTTGTACTGTACTAAGCGCTAGGAAGAGGACAATAGAACAACAGACACATTCCTGCCCATGAGGAGCTTACAGTCTAAGAATAATAATAATAATAATGGCATTTGTTAAGCGCTTACTATGTGCAAAGCACTGTTCTAAGCACTGGGGGGATACAAGGTGATCAGGTTGTCCCATGGGGGGCTCACAGTCTTAATCCCCATTTTACAGATGAGGTAACTGAGGCGCAGAGAAGTTAAGTGACTTGCCCAAGGTCACACAGAAGACACGTGGTGGAGCTGGGATTCGAACCCATGACCTCTGACTCCAAAGCCCATGCTCTTTCCAGTGAGCCACGCTGCTTCTCTAGAGGATGCATCATGCAGATGGGCTGAATGTCAAATGGGTTAGTGGTCTGCAGCCCCCACCCGTATGGGGACACCCCCCACCATTATCCAGAGGAAGAGGGAGGGCCTGCAGGCCTCTGGTCCTCCGGCCCCGTCCCTGACAACCCCCAACACCCTCCCCAGTGCCCTCCTATCATTTCACTGCAAATTCACTTTTGAAACAGGCTTCCTCTTATCACAGCTTTTGCCACATTTGGCCTTCAAAGCTCAAATACCTCACCACAAACATACAAAACCCACTCATGTTTCTGGTCTGAAAGAAATAAATGATGATAGGTTGCACACTCTTACTGATCTGAACCCTTCCCTTCCTTCTGTTACCCTCTTTTCTTCTTTCCCCTCCCTTTCTCTCTCCTATCTTCCTCCCTTGAAAGCCATATTTAATAAATATCACTCTTATTAGTATTATTATCATTATTATACATGATAATAATAATAGTTCGTCTATTGCTGTGCTTGATCTTTGGTTAGCAAAACCTCATTTAAACTGCAATTATCAGGATACACTCAGAGAATGCAAAGAAACCAAATTTATTCCAAGAAGCTACCTCTAAGCTTAATTTTCTGTTTCCCCATCACACATACACACAGACACACAACACACAATTATTGTGAACCTGCATTTGAAAATACATTTTACATTTCATTCTTTTTACCATGTCTGACTGCAATTATCTGGATACACTCAGAGAATGCAAATAAACCACATTTATTCCAAGAAGGTACCTCTAAGCTTAATTTTCTGTTTCCCCATCACACATACACACAGACACACAACACACAATTATTCTGAACCTGCATTTGAAAATACATTTTTCATTCTTTTTACCATGTCTGACTGCAATTTTTCCTTTCATTTCAAATTAGGGAGGGTTTATCGTATTTCATTCCATTCCTTCCACCCACAGCTCCTTTCCCGCTAACTGGGGCTAAAATGTATTTCTTGGTTTGAATGATCTGAATACATTTCTGAATTTCCAATAAATTGTGGATGTATTCCCAAGGTCTCCCACTTGGATGAACTATTTATTTCAAAGCTCTGTGTGTTCAGTGAGTTCCTTTGTTATATTCTGGGGAAAGAAACAACTCACTTGCTCTGATTCCGGAGAGGAATAATGCAATTTCTTCCAATTGAGGTGAATTTCATTACAGGGAAGGCCACAAGATAAAGAAATATATATCTGTGTATAGATATATAGATATATATCTATATATAGATGCATAGCTATATATAGATATATAGAGATATATCTTTATATCTCTATATATCTATATATCTTTATATCTATATATCTATCTATCTATATCTATATCTATATCTATATCTATATCTATATATCTATATGTATACGTTTATATATATATATACACATATATATCTGTGCCTTAAAGTTGACATACTCAGGGATGGCCATTTTAGCAATGCAGAGGTTTGAAGTGAATTTGTGTTTCTGAGATGTTTTCTTAGGGTCATAGAAATCCAATGCTTGTATATGTCATGTGTGGAATATTATGCTAAACTTATTTCACTTGAAAATTCATAGTTCATACCCTAGTTGCATATATGCATGGGTGCTGGATTCAAATCAAAGCCAGGTTTGGTTTATGAAGCCCCAATCATCTAAAGAATTTAAGAAAGAAACACTTGCTCAATCAGATGGTTTTACTATCCAAATCGCCCACGAATCTGTTGTTGTTTCTGGAGCTGGTCCCGTAAAATGTAAGGAAGAAAAATAAAATAAAAAAATCAGCCTCATCTGCTTTTTCTTTCTGTATCAGTGGGTTGAAATTACGTCAGGAATTACACTCACTGTGATGCAGATTTTTCCACGGTGAATTATTTGGGAAGAATGTGAATTCATCTACCCTCTCATTAGGTATTCATTTATTCATTCATTCATTGAATCGTATTTATTGAGCACTTACTGTGTGCAGAGCACTGTACTAAGTGCTTAGAAAGCACAATTTGGCAACAGATAGTGATAGTCCCTACCCAACAACAGGCTCACAGTCTAGAAGGGAGAGGCAGACAACAAAACAAAACATTTATATATATATATATATTGATGATGATATATATATATATCATCAATCGTATTTATTGAGAGCTTACTGCGTGCAGAGCACTGTACTAAGCGCTTGAGAAGTACAAATTGGCAACATACAGAGACAGTCCCTACCCAACAGTGGGCTCACAGTCTAAACATATATATATATATATGTATATATTTGTGAAGTCAAATATTGATTTTGACCATTCAAATGGTAACCATTTTAATGTTTATCTGCCCCTCTAGCCTTCAAGATCACTGTGGGCAGGGAATAGGTCAACAGCTCTGCCATATCGTAGTCACCCAAGTGCTTACTACAGTGCTCTGCACACAGTAAGAGCTCAATAAATACCATTGATTGACTGATTGATTATTCTTCCCCAGGTTTTTTTTAGTATTTGTTCAGCACTTACAATGTGTAGACAATGTTCCATGCATTGGTGTGCATAGAACACAAGATAATCAGGAGGGACACGGTCCCTGTCTCACTTAGGACTCACAGTCTTTCAGAGGGAGGAAGATTCAATCCCATTTTAGAGGCACAGAGAAGTTAATGATCTTGCCCAGAGAAGCAGCATGGCCTAGTGGATAGAACGCAGGCCTCGGAGTCACAAGGACCTGGGTTCTAATCTCGGCTCGACCTACCTGTCATCTGGGTGACCTTGGGCAAGTCACTTAACTTTTCTGTACCTCAGATACCTCATCTGTAAAATGAGGATTAAGACCGGGTGAGCCCCAAGTGGGACACGGATTGTGTCCTTCCTGATTCATTTATTCAATCGTATTTATTGAGCGCTTACTGTGTGCAGAGCACTGTATTAAATGCTTGGAAAGCACAAGTCAGCAACATATAGAGATGATCCCTACCTAATAACGGGCTCACAGTCTAGAAGGGGGAGACAGACACCAAAACATATAGACAGGTGTCAAAATCGTCAGAACAAATAAAATCTACCCACTAAGCCTTGAGACCAAGTCTTTATAATAATAAAAATAATGATGATGGCATTTGTTAAGCACTTACTATATGACAGGCCTTTTTTTAATGCTATTTTGTAAGCTACCAGGATTTGAACCCATGACCTCTGACTCCCAAGCCCGTGCTCTTTCCACTGAGCCACACTGCTTCTCTTCTGGAGTAGCTTGTATCTACCCCAGTACTTAGTATGGTGCCTGGAAAACAGGTGGGAGCTTACCAAATAGTATTAAAAAAAGGCACACAGCAGATAATTTGTGGAGTTGGGATTGGAACCCAAGACCTCTGCCCCCTGGCTTGTGCTCTTTCCACTAGGCCATGCTGCTTCTATGCTTTCTGTATTTCAACATCAGATGGGTCTCCATATGCTGATTCAAAGCACTCCATGGCTCAGTGGAAAGAGCCCAGGCTTTGGAGTAAGAGGTCATGGGTTCAAATCCCGGCTCCGCCACTTGTCAGCTGTGTGACTTTGAGCAAGTCACTTAACTTCTCTGCACCTCAGTTACCTCATCTGTAAAATGGGGATGAAGACTGTGAGCCCCCTGTGGGACCCCCGATCACCTTGTATCCTCCCCAGTGCTCAGAACAGTGCTTTGCACATAGTAAGAGCTTAATAAATGCCATCATTATTATTATTATTAGGTGATGTTGCGGAAAGTTACTGGAGAGGAAAGAGGGCAAAGCTCATCCTTCTTTGATAACCCCCAGTACTCCAATAACAGGGACCTCAGTAAATGCTCCTTGGTAATAATATTCGTAATAGAGGTAAAGATTTAGTTTACTAGGATGACCCCATGTCGTGATGGTCATCCTTAAATATGCTGAAAGAAGGAGAGACCCCCTTGCTAACACCTTCCCTCCTGTCTAGAACTCCCTTCCCTTCATAGCCCACAGATTACCACTCTCCCCACTGCTGGGCTTCCTTAAAACACAGTCTACAGCCTGGAGGGAATCATCAGCCCGGACAAGCTTATCTAAAAGTGAAAAGATCAGTGTGGAAAACATCCCCTCAGTCATTGTCTGGAGCTCTCAAGCAAATTCTGAATCGCTAATCAATAATTTCTCATGGATTATCTAGCTTTAGCTGCAGATCAATTCTGACCTCCCACAGGATAATTTAGCAGCTGAGTATTCTTCAGGAGCTCCACAGATGATAAGAATACAGCCAGGCCACGCCAGAACCTCCTGGAAAAAGTAACGAAATGTAAAATGCTTGCTTACTTTAAATATAGGCACCACTTTGGTTGTTAATGCTCACTAATTTAAGCAGAGCAAGTGCTTAAAAACATTCTGAAACTCACGATTGAATGGTCTTACAAACAGGTTAAAAATCATGCTCTCTCCCAAATAGCTGGTGCTGAAGGCAGAAGAAGTAAATTTTTAGTAAAGTTTTTGAAGAAATTGGCTAAATTGGAACATTCTTAGTGATCACTGTTGCCTTGGCAAGGAGCTTCAATTTGGCATCTGGTAAGGTTTTTAAGAATAAGCGATTTATCTAAATATTTCAAGTTCCTCCTTGGGCCTCGTTTTCGTGAAGCCGTACCTGAGTGCCGGGCCAGGAACTTAGCCCCGACAACACAGCTGTCGTTCCGCTCTGTCTAGTGCAATATTGATTTTCACCGCATGCTCCGTAAATATCAATATTTTTGTACCTGAAGTAGAGCAGAGGCAACACAGTGAAATGCAGTCTGCCAGCAAACATGCAGCGTCAGTATGGAGGGATCCAAACAGGATTTAATTAGAAAGTTAAATAAGTGGGGAAGGAAATGTGGTAGCAATCAACGACACAGCAAAGAGAAGTGAGCGGGACTAGGGGAGGAAGGTCAATAAAATGGGAGGGGGTGGAGCTGTTGTGTGCATTTGTGAGCAGGAGGAAAGGGAAACTTTAGAGAGGATGGAACAGCTGGAAGATTTGTAAATATGAAGTGTTTAGGAAGTGCGCAATGCTTTAATGATGGCGTCTCCCCTCAAGGATATTGGGCGAGCCTTGGTCCTCAGGTTCAAGGAATGGGTGATAGTGTTTTGCATCTCATCCGTCCCCGACCTGTTTCTGATGGGGCATGAAATGCTATAAGCAAGTAAGTGGGCAGGGGTAGGGTACATCGTGAAGTGTTTGAAAAGGTGATATTAGCTATGGGACCAGTTTATGGCAAAGTGATGGCTGCAGAGTGCCCACCCTGTGCCTTGGTTCCACAATTTGCCCAAATGCCGAAGTGTAGTTATGAATTGATTGATTAATTGACTGAGGTAGTTAATTAGGCAGTCCTTGGGGTCTTTACCCCCCAGATTAGCCCATTATTTGCAGGATTCCTCCAGGGCCTGTCCACCTTGCAGAACATCCTAGGTGGTCCTTCAGTCAGAAAGTTTCCCAGGCACTTAAAGCATTCTCTTACTTGGAGAGCCGGAAACAGAACACAGGTTTCCCGATTTCCTGAACACGGGACCCAGAAGTAGGACTAAGAAACACTGTAGCTTGTTTTTCAATGTATTGGGAATTTCTAAATATTCCAAATATATCTTCAACATCTTTGAACTTGGGAGATAAAATAATACTGCTCTATTAACCCTAATTTGGATAGATGCACGTGTGTTTATATTGTACGCTACAAATTACTTATTTATTCATATTAATGTCTGTCTCCCCTTCTAGACTGTAAGCTCATTATGGGAAGGGAACATGTCTGCTAATTCATTCATTTAATTGTATTTATTGAGTGCTTCCTGTGTGCAGAGCACTGTACTAAGCACTTGGGAAGTACAAGTTGGCAATATATAGAGACGGTCCCTACCCAACAACGGGCTCACAGTCTAGAAGGGGGAGACAGACAACAAAACAAAACATGTGGACAGGTGTCAAGTAATCAGAACAGAGCTAAATGAACGACATTAACAAAATAAATAATTATCCTTTACTGTAATTTCCCAAGTGCTTAGTAAAGTGCCATGCATGTAGTAAGTGCTCAACAAATATGATTGATTGATTGATCAAAAGTGACGGATTCAATCATTTGGCAGCCTGTTTCATATAAGATAGAAACTTTTGGACTTAATAGTGAAATGTTGTTTTCTTTGGGGTAAATATTTGGCAACAAATGTGAAATGTTCACATAAAGAGGGCTGTTTCTTGTGAGCCAACAGGATATAAGATAACACGATTTTCATTCTCACATCAAGAGTTTTCGCTTTCAGGGATTTAGAACAGCAGATCTGTGAATGGGAATGAACTGTTTTTCTCCTCTCTCGAAGAGTCAGGTTGAACATGATGTTTCTCGACCTGGAAACCTACTTCTTCATACCTACCATTACCCCAGCCCTCCCCAATTTAAAGCCCTTCTGAAATACTATTTCCTTCAGGATGCCTTTCTTGATTAATTTAATTAATTTAATTTAATTTGCACAGTAACTGTCACCTTAACATTTATATTTTCAAATGCTGTCTCAGAGATGGATGGTAGATGTTGCTCTATGAGCTCTATTTCTTTGCTCACCTATTTATCTATTTCATCTCTCCATACTATATCTGCTGCCAGTAGTATCCATGCTTATTCCTTCACCCGTTACCTGTAAATAATTTCTATCTCCCTGTCAGTGGGTTGTGTCTTGAGAACAGGGAACTTAACTATTGATTCCACTGGACTTTCTTCCAAATACTTTGTCCACCCATTCATCCATCCATTCAATCATATTTATTGAGCACTTACTGTGTGCAGACACACTCTGCACACACTGGAAGCTCAGTAAATACTAATGATTTATTGAATGATAGAGCAGGTGGCAAGAGAAAATGGGTCTCAACTGAGTAGTCCACTCTGAGGAGTTCAGAAGCACTCAGAAGAACTGAACCATTTTAGCTACACACATAGGTGTGTGCACACACAAACACACACACGCATGCACAAACACACGTGCACAAACACACACACACACAAACACACACTTCCCCAAGTAGCCAGTTGTCTGGTTTGGCCCTTGATAGTCCATTTTCTAGCTCCAGTATGGATACAGCACTGGATGTATTGATGTCTGAAATGTTCATTTTCAAGGCCCACCCTCTCTCCACCATGCCTTGGGTTCTGCAACTTGGAAAGACCACACATTTTCACTGGGTGCTGAGAATAATAACAATAATAATAATAATAATAATAATAATAATAATAATAATAATGGTATTTATTAAGCGCTTACTATGTGCAAAGCACTGTTCTAAGAGCTGGGGGGCATACAAGGTGATCAGGTTGTCCCACATCGGGCTCACAGTCTTAATTCCCATTTTACAGATGAGGTCACTGAGGCACAGAGAAGTTAAGTGGCTTGCCCAAGGTCACACAGCTGACAAGTGGCAGAGCCGGGATTAGAACCCATGACCCCTGGCTCCCAAGCACGTGCTCTTTCCAATGAGCAATGCTGCTTCTCATTCTCTTCTAGAGAATGAGTCCTCTAGAGCAAGTTGGGGAGCAGGACTCTCCCTAAATAAATGCTCAATAAATAATAATAATAACGATATTTGTTAAGTGCTTACGATGTACCAAGTACTTTTCTAAGGGCTAGTGTATGTAAAAGGTTGTACAGAGTCCCTGTGCCACACAGGGCTCACACGCTTAATCTCCATTTTGCAGATGAGAGAACCGAGGCATGGAAAAGTGAAGTGATTTGCCCAAGGTCACATAACAAACAAGTGGTGGAGGTGGGACTAGAACCCACCTCCTCTGGCTCCCAAGCCCATATTCTTGCCTCTAGGCCATGCTGCTTCTCAGTGTACAGGCATAAAATTGTGGGTATGATGTCATTTCATTATGCTGTATAATAGTCAAGATATTTGTTAAGCTCTTACTATGTGCTAAACACTGTTCTAAGTGCTGGGATAGATTCAAGGTAATCAGGTTGTTCCACATGGGGCTCACAGTCTTAATCCCCATTTTACAGATGAGGTAACTGAGGCCCAGAGAAGTTAAGCAGCTTACCCAAGGTCACAAGCAGACAAGTCGTAGAGCCAGGATTAGAACCCACTTCCTCTGACTCACAAGGCCATGCTCTTTTCACTAAGCCACACTGCTTCAATCTGCACGGATGTGCATCTGACATCACACATGTGGCTGTATCCGGTA
The DNA here is from genome assembly GCF_015852505.1 of Tachyglossus aculeatus. NCBI lineage: Eukaryota > Metazoa > Chordata > Mammalia > Monotremata > Tachyglossidae > Tachyglossus > Tachyglossus aculeatus. Next base: position 23,965,540 of record NC_052069.1, read on the forward strand.
TCTTTGAGTGTCACGAACAGTTACCTGGTCCCCATATTGGGCTGACTACTTTTTTAACCAAGGAGGAAAGTAAAATACTTAACACCCCTGCCTCTACCTCCTCTCCTCCAATTCACTCCTTGCCCCCCCTCCCATTTGGGTTTTGCGTTCTTTGCTCCACTGAAACGGTCCTCTCATATGTCACCAGTGATCTCCTTCTTGCCAAATCCAATGGCCTCTACTCCAGCCTAATCCTCCTCCACCTCTCAGCTGCCATTGACACCACTGAAAACATTATCTGACCTTGGTGTCACCGACACCGTCCTCTCCTGACTCTCATTTTTGGTCTGTTTTGCAGGTTTCACCTCTGCTTCCCACCGCCTAACTGTAGGAGTCCCTCAGGGATCAGTTCTTGGTCCACTTCTATTCTCTATTTACACCCACTTCCTTGGAGAACTCACTCGCTCCCATGGCTTCAGCTACCTTTGCTACGTAAATGATTCACCAATCTACGTGTCCATCTCTGATCTCTCTCCCTCTCTGCATTTCCTCCTGCCTTCAAGACATCTCCATCTGCATGTCCCACTGACACCTCAAACTTAACATATCCAAAACAGAACTCCTTTTCTTCCCACCCAAACTGATTTTCCCTTCACTACAGTCAGCACCAACTTCTTCCCTGTCTCCACAAGTTGGAACCTAGGTATTATCCTGAACTAATCTCTCTCACTCAACTCACATAATTCAATCAGTCATCAAATCCTGTTGGTTTAACCTTCATGGCATCGCTAAAATCTGCTCTGTCCTCTCCATCCAAACTGCTACCAAGTTAATCCAAGCATTTATCATTCATTCATTGATTCAATCGTATTTATTAAGCACTTACTGTGTGCAGAGCACTGTCCTAAGCACTTGGGAAGTACAAGTTGGCAACATATAGAGACGGTCCCTACCCAACAACGGGCTCACAGTCTAGAAGGGGGAGACAGACAACAGAACAAAACATGTGGACAGGTGTCATCAGAATAAATAGAAATAAAGCTAGATGCGCATCATTAACCAAATAAATAGAATAGTAAATATGTACAAGTAAAATAAATAGAGTTATAAATCTGTGCAAACATATATACAGGTGCTGTGGGGAGGGGAAGGATCCCACCTCAATTGCTGTATCAGCCTCCTCACTGACCTCCCTGCCTCCTGTCTCTCCCCACTTCAGTCCATATTTCACTCAGATGCCCAGGTCATTTTTGTACATTTTTCTACAGTTCAATCCTTTCAATCCATGTTTCCCCACACCTCAAGAATCCCCAGGGATTGCCCATCCACCTCTGCCTGAAACAGATACTTCTTAGCATAGGTTTCAAAGGGCTCAATATCCTAGCTCCGACCTACCTTATTCCCCTGATTTTCTACTACAAGCCAGTCCATACATTCAGTCCCCTATTGCCAACCTATACATTCTACCTCAATCTCACCTCTCTCACCACTGACCCCTCGCCACAACCTACCTCTGGCCTGGAACATAATAACAATGATAATAGTAGTAATAATAATAATAATGATAACAGTGGTACTTGTTAAGCACTTACTATGTGCCAAGCACTGTTCTAAGCATTGGAGTAGATAGATACAAGTCAATCCGGTTGGACACAGTCCTTGTCCCACATGGGGCTCACACTCTAAATCCCCATTTTGGGCAAGTGACTTGTCCAAGGTCACGCTGCAGACATGTGACGGAGCAAGGATTAGAATCCAGATCCTTCTGAATCCCAGACCTGTGCTCTATCCACTAAGCTACACTTCCTCCCTCCTCATATATAACAGGCAATCATCACTCTCTCCATCTTCAAAGCTTAGTCAGAGCATGTTTCCTCAAGGAGCCGATCAAGACAAAGCCCTCATTTCCTCTCTCCAACTCACTTCCGCATTGCCCTTGCAGTTGGATTTGCATCCTTTATTCACCTTATCCTCAGCACTTAAGTACATATCTAAAATTCATTAATTTATACTAATGTCTTTAACCTCCTCTAAACTGTAAGTTAATTGTGGACAGGCTGCATGGTTACTGGCTCTGTTATATTGTATTTTCCCAAGTGCTTAGTATAATGTTCTGCACACAGCAAGTGCTCCATGAACACAGCTGATTGACTGATTGATAGGCGTGATAAATTGCCTCTCCAAATAACTCTATGGCTTAATATGAGAGACTATTCACTTTATAAGCACAGACCATATTTAGGATTTTAATAAATTTAGGATTTTATTATTATTATTATTATTAATAGCCATTTGTGACATAGTTCTAGACTGTATAAAATGATCAACTGAGAAACCCAAAGCCAATCACATCAGGGACAGATTCAATTTTGGTTTTCCTTTCAAATTCTGAGAAATTGGCTAGCATTTTGACATTTAAAAGAAACAGCATGACTCTCATCTCAATTAGCAGGTGATGCAATTAAGTATTTCAATTTATAAATTAGTCATTCTGTGTGCATTTACTTAAGCTGACTTTCCTGGTATGGATTTCATTTTTCCTTCCTTGATCCAGGCATCAATTTCAAATATATTTTGAAATAAGGCAGATATTTAAGCGGAAAAATAACTGATTTTTTCCAACAGCTCAGCCTCAACATTTGTTTCAGTGGTTATATACGGCTTTAGTTTGAAGGGTTTTCGTGTGAATAAAATAAGTTCTTTAAAAAGGGGGAAAAACGGTGAGGGTGTTTCATTTTCACATGATTTTCTCACAGACCCGAACAGGGTAACTTTATTTTTTTGATTTTTTTTTCTGGAATGAAACTTCCTGTGATCAGAATCCACCCAGGAAAAATCTCAGCTTTTATGCTGATTGAGGTTTATGGGCAGAGTGTGGGCAGAGAGTGAGAATCTTTCCGGCACCACATAATTATTTCCGTCCCAGAACCCATCCAAATGTTTGCTTTACTGTTGGTCACAGGATTGCCTGGGCCTATCAGAACTCATGCAGGACAACACACTCGGCAGGGAAAAAGTCAATATTGACTTGGAGCTGTGCCCAGTGAAAGAAACCCCATCTTAAAATGATGACAAAATCATCTGTGGGTGGACTCTTGCTTATTGGACTGAAAAGGGGTGGAACTAGCTCTCACTGAGCTGGGTTTGGGATCCATTTTGGAAATGGGTTTCACGATTCACTCAGTCATATTTACTGAGCTCGGACTGTGTGCACAGCACTGTGCTAAGCGCTTGGAAAATTCAATACAGCAATAGAGACAATTTTTGCCCACGATGGGGCTCACAGTCTAGCCGTTTGATTTTAGATTCCTGGGGGCAAATCTCTTTGTGGGGCTAGGCGGAGGGAGATCTTTCATTCAACAGAATTTATTGAGCTCTTACTGTGTGCAAGGCACTGTACGAACCTTTTGGGAGCATGCAATATAACAATATAACAACAATAGACACATTCCCTGTCCACAAACACATATATATATATATATATATATATATATATATATATATATATATATATATATATATATATATAAATACATTTATTAATTAATATCTTTGCTCATGGTGTCATGGTGTCCACAAACACATATATATATATATATATATATATATATATATATATAAATACATTTATTAATTAATATCTTTGCTCATGGTGTCATTTCTGGGAAGCTTTTAGGTACATGTCAACACCTGCTCTATTTCCATTAAAGCACCACTTTGTCCATCTTTAAACAGAAACAGAAGCATTAAGCAACCAAAAATCAATCAAAAATATACACTGGTGACTCACTGCTGAATTATAGCCATGACTGAAGATCAAATTTGCCACCACTATATATTTTGACTTACTTTAGCTATTAATAAATACTCCCTGGGCACTAGTAAAGCAAATAGCAATTATCAAATATCTACGCTCTGCTTTATATACCCCTTTCAAATAAACCTTCAATCATTTTTTACAGGACAGGTACATTTTCTATCAGAAAAGAAATGTGCCCTTTAATTTTTTACCAGAAAGAAAATTTTATGATGGGCTACCAGGTGGGCCATTGTTATGTCTGTCATTTAATCATGGAATTTATTTAATTTCAAACCTTCTTCAGTGTAACCCACATATATTGGAAATAAAATATGCAAATAAATTCAGTCTCTGGAGAAGGATAAATTCAACCATGAAGCAGAATAGATTTCCATTTTCCTAATGCATTTTGGCACTTCTGTGTGTCCAGTTCCATTAGCCTATGAAGGTATCTCTAGCTCTGTCGGGCCCAAAGAATGTGTTAAAATGACATGGTAAATTTTGAGTTCTGAGAATAAATAAAGCCTGCATAAAAAAGACCTGCAGGACCACATATCTATAGTCGAAACATTTCATGCATTTTAAATGCTCTATAATCATAATTCTTCACCCAAAATAGGTAATATATGTTTGAACAGAAACATTATTTTTCCCCAAAGTATCGGAACCCTAAAAACCAATGTCACTTTAACTGCTTTGGAAGCTCACATCTGGATTTTGACTCTGTAAAGGAAAAGTGGTGTGCGACATTTCAGGCCCATTATGCCTTCTGACATTAAGCAACCGATAATTAGCCAAAGTACCTAGCTATATTCCAACATATTGAAGGAGAAAATGACAATGAGGTCTGAAGAAAAGAGTTGCCAAGAAATAGCCTTGACATTTGGATAAAAAAAAAAAAATCCCTTACGGCCACTGAGATTCACAACAAAAACACAGGTGAGGTGAAGAGGCTCTTAAAATGAAACATGGCCTAGTAAAGTGTTAAAATGAAAATGATGTGAAGGTAGGAGAGCTTCACAAGCTAAATTTTGGTTCTCCACTCCAATTTTCTCTCTCTTACTGGTGAGTGGGCTTTGCAGAATTATTTACAAAACCTATCTAGTTGGGAGGTTAAATATATAGTTAAAGATTTTTCCTGATAGGTTAAAGTGAGAACTCAAGGTCAGATTGAATGTTATGGGATCTAATGCACAGTTCTTCTATATGCAAAATTTAATCTAAGCTGAGGCATTGCAGGGTCTAAATTGAGTCCCTCAGTCATTCATTCATTCATTCATTCAATCCCTCCCCCCTCTTCCCCCAACCCCTGCGTCACGTATCATCTGCACCTAAAACAGCTTGAAAAACTCCATCCCTCCTTCCACAAAAAAGAATAGAAACATAGGAGTTGATGATTTAATCCATTTTCTTCTCAACTGTTTACGGATAATCTGTGCTGTTTTTTTTTTTTGTTTTTTTTTTTTTAGAAGGTAATACCAACTGTAGAATGGCATACATCCCACCAGGGCAAGGCACCAAATTTCTCCAGATATATTTTCTGGCCTCCATTTCTCTCTGAACCCAACACCCCAAGATATTTTCAAACCATTCTCTTCCTTTAAAGAGGGATGCAAACAGTTACCCCGTTTTTCCCACTCCAACCAATCTGACCAGTTTTCTGGGTTAAATTCTGCACCAAGCTCTCACCTCTTGAAAGTCTTATGCCGGCGAGTCGTTTCTGACCCATAGTGACACCACGGAAACATCTCTCCCAGAACTCCCCGCTCTCCATCGACAATTGTTCTGGTAGCATATCCTTAGAGTTTTCTTGTTAAAAATACATAAATGGTTTACCAATGCCACCTCCCATGTAGTAAAGTCAACTCTCCAACCTCGGCTCTCTCCAATGCCGCTGCTGCCCAGCACGGATGAGTTTTGGTTTGTAGCAGACTGCCTGCCACTCGCTAAACACTGCCCAAGCTAGGAATGGAATGGGTAGGCCTCTGCTTGACTCTCCCTCCCATGGGAGGGAAAATTGCAGCAATCCAACTTTGCCTTCTGCTGAAAGCTACATCTGCTTCTACTTCCAGTGACCTAGCTCTTTAGCAAAATAACCTGTCCTTGCTGGCTGAAAGAATGCCAGCGAGAAGTCAACTGTGGAGCAAAGGTGATGAAGCCAATGGAGAATCAGTCCCACGAGTAACCCAATCTCCTGTGCAGTGATTCTTTGAACTATTCCCCACAGAGCCACTTTGTCGATTAGGGTTCCTAAGGTTTTTCCTAGAGTGAGAGTTTGAAAAACATCCATCCAATCCCTCTAAAGTAATTTAAGCCTAACCTAGGTCATTTTCCATCACGAAAGATAATGTTTAGATCTCCCATAATTGGTTCTGCTTGTTGATTCAAATCACTGAAAAGTACCTGACCTCACATTGCTTTGTTGTTCTTCAATACACGCCTGTGGCTTATTTGAGCCATTTTACAGTCAGAGAAGTGCGGGGCTGAACGATGGAAGAACTGAGGGGCAGGGCCTTGATTTTCAGTTAGAAAGAAATGGAAATGGAATAAAACACAGAACTTTCTGATTCACAATTCAAGATTTAATGCTCTGGATAAAGGTACATAAAGTAGTAGAAGTAGCAGCAGCAGCAGAGCAGCATTTATTGAGCATTCACTTGGTCCATAGCACTGACTAGGCACTTGGGAAGTACAGAATAAAGAACTAGAACAATCCCCGGGTTCAAGGAGCTCACCCTTAAATGGGGGTGACAAGCATCAAGATTTATACAACTCAGATGTTCAAAGAGATTTTTATGGTACTTGTTAAGTGCTTACTATACCCCAGACACTGAACTTTTAAGTGCTGGGGTAGCTATAAGCCAATCGGGTTGGACACTATGTCCCACATGGGGCTTACAGTCTTAATTGCCATTTTGCCCAAGAGATAATTGAGACACAAAAAAGTTAGGTGACTTGCCCACAGTCACACAGCAGACAGGTGGATATGCATGAATGTTACGGAGTGAATAAATAAGCTCATAAATGCTAGAGCTGAAGGATGGAATCATATCAATCCAGAAAACCTTGTTGGAGGAGGAAGGATTTGATTGGGGGATGGACCGTGGACTGTCTGATGTGGGGAGAGAGACAGTTGTAAACCAGGGTAATAATATGAGTAAGGGATAGATTACGGAGAGTTAGCTAGTAGGCTTACTTCTGAAGAACAAAGACCTCAGGTTTGGTATAGTGATCCCCAAAGAGAGAGATTTACATTTCCAAACTAATAAAAATAATGCCAAATAACTGCGGTATTTCTTAATTGCTATGTGCCAGGCACTGTACCAAACACTGTGATGGATACAAGCAAACTGGGTAAGACACAGACCCTGTCCCACATGGGGCTCACAGTCTTAATCCCCATTTTACAGATGAAGTCAGGGAAGCCCAGGGAACTGAAGTGACTTGCCCAAGATCACATGGTAGAAAAGTGTTGGAGTTGTGATTAGAACCCAGGTCCTTCCGACTCTGAGGCCAGACCGTGCTGCTTCTCTAAAATAGTGCCGGATGTACATTCAGAAATCCACAAGCTTCAGATATAAAAAGTTACGGATATGTATTCATTCATTCAATAGCATTTATTGAGTGCTTACCGTGTGCAGAGTACTGTACTAAGAGCTTGGCAAGTACAATGATATCACTCAGTCATTTGACCCAAATAAATGACATTTACCATTAGAATAATAATAATAATAGTATTTGTTAAGCACTTACTATGTGCAAAGCACTATTCTAAGCGCTAGAGGGGATACAAGGGGATCAGGTTGTCCCATGTGGGGCTCACAGTCTTAATACCCATTTGAAAGATGAGGGAACTGAGGCACGTTTAAGTTAAGTGACTTGCCTAAAGTCACACAGCTGACAAGTAGTGGAGGTGGGATTAGAACCCATGACCTCTAACTCCCAAGCCCGTGCACTTTCCACTGAGCCATGCTGCTTCGCTGAAGAAAGGGAAGAAGAAAGTAAATGGAAAGCATCAGTGGTTCTGTGTTGTTAGGTACTACTATGCGTGCACAGTCCTACTGTATAATAATAATAATAATAATAATAATGTTGGCATTTGGTAAGCGCTTACTATGTGCAAAGCACTGTTCTAAGCGCTGGGGGGGATACAAAGTGATCAGGTTGTCCCATGTGGGGCTCACAGTCTTAATCCCATTTTACAGATGAGGTAACTGAGGCTCAGAGAAGTTAAGTGATTTGCCCAAGGTCACACAGCAGACGTGGTGGAGCCGGGATTCGAACCCATGACCTCTGACTCCAAAGCCCGTGCTCTTTCCACTGAGCCATGCTGCTTCTCTGTATCACAAGAGTTGTGTCGTGACACCTCACATTAAGTAAAGTTCACGTTGTAGTATTCACCTGTTCTGCGTGTCTGCACACAAACAAGCAGTTTCTTCAGTACTGCAGGATGCTGATCCCAAACAAGTTTGTGATTTCAAAACAATGTTCCTTAATTCTCTAATCTCATTCTGTCTGAACTATGGATTTATTCATTCATTCAATCGTGTTTATTGAGTGCTTACTGCGTGCAGAGCACTGTACTAAGTGCTTGGGAAGTACAAGTTGGCAACATATAGAGGCAGTCCCTACCCAGAGTCTAGAAGGGGAAGACAGATAACAAAACCAAACATATAAATCAAATAAAATTAATAGAATAAATATGTATGAGTAAAATAGAGTAATAAATCTGTACAAACATATATATATATATATATATATATGCAGGTGCTGTGGGGAGGGGAAAGAGGTAAGGCAGGGGGAGGAGGGGGAGAGGAAGGAGGGGGCTCATCATAATAATAATAATGATGATGGCATTTGTTAACCACTTACTACATGCAAAGCACTGTTCTAAGCGCTGGGGAGGATACAAGGGGATCAGATTGTCCCATGTGGGGCTCACAGTCTTCATCCCCATTTTACAGATGAGGTAACTGAGGCCCAGAGAAGTGAAGTGACTTGTCCAGTCACACAGCTGACAATTGGCAGAGTCAGGATTTGAACCCATGACCTCTGACTCCCAAGCCCATGCTCTTTCCATTGAGCCATGCTACTTCTCTGAATAGTCACACACTACTTTAAGCACTGGGGTAGAAACAAGTTAATCAGGTTGGACATAGTCACTTATCCCACACGGGGCTCACACTCTTAATCCCTTTTACAGACGAAGAAACTGAGGCACAAGAGGAGAGAAGTGACTTGCCCGAGGTCCCACAGCAGACTAGTGGTGAGGGCAGGTTTAGAACCCAGGTCCTTCTGATTCCTGGGCCCGTGTTCTATCCACTAGGCCACACTGCTCCTCTGTGTAAGTGTATGCAGGGGTAGGGATAGTGGTGAAGAAGCAGTGTGGCCCAGTGGAAAGAGCCTGGGCTTGGGAGCCAGAGGCTTTTAATCCCGGCTCATTCATTCAATCGTACTTATTGAGCGCTTACTGTGTGCAGAGCACTGTACTAAGCGCTTGGGAAGTACAAGTTGGCAATATATAGAGACGGTCCCTACCCAACAACGGGCTCACAGTCTAGAAGGGGGACACAGACAACAAAACAAAACATGAAGACAGGTGCCTGGTACAGTTACCCCATCAACCGGGGGATTACATTCACTGGAAACTGGATTGAAACCACGTGATATGTCAGAACCGTCTAAAAGCTTTCTGTGAGCAAGCGATACATTTTGTGCATCTATTGTGTCAGCCAAGCATTTATTAGGCACTCAGTAGGCACTCGATAAATACCTGTACTGCTTCTATCTAGAAGAGGAAATAACAGGAAATGTGGAATGTGGCCTGTGATTATATTAGAGAAGCAGCATGGGCCCAGGGGAAAGACCACAGGGCTGGAAGTCTGGAATCCTGGGTTCTAATTCAGACTCGGGCGATTGCTTGCTGTGTGACCTAGGGTAAGTCATTTAATTTTTCTGTTTCCTCATTTGAAAAATCAGGACAAATCCTCATTCTTGTCAAATTGTGAGCCCTGGGTGGAACAAGGACTATATGTCAGCTGAATATCCTGTCATCTACTCCAATGCTTAGCACAGTGCTTGACGTATAGTAAAACGCTCACCCAAAACCAACAATACTATTATTTTGGTCATTTTGTTTGATTTTTGCCTTCGATTTAAGCTTAGAGTAGAAAACTCATTTGACCATTTTTTTTCTGTGTCCTATCAAATCTTTCCTTTTCCCTTGAGCTTATCGCCTTAATCTTTCAAGTTCCACCTCCTGACTTGCCTCAATTATCAATGACCGTCTTTCCATCGTCTCAGTGATTCGAAAGCCACAATTTCTCAGGACATGATGATTTCCAAGAACGCAACCAGAGTGCTTTGTAAGATTTGACTGTAGTGGTCCAACAGAGCTCATGCTGACATGAAGATGTGATTTATACCCTCACTTTTATTTAACAGTGGGAAAATAACACCCTACATGCCCGATTTGAAGAAATTGTCCCCTTAATTTTCCAGTATGTCTTAGTGTGGTAGTCACTGTGGTGCCATCGGACGTTAGGCTAACTTGAGACCCTCTCCTATGTAAAATGGGTCCTCTGTAATAGCATCTTGGAAGGGCAAACCCCACTCTCTGCTACACTGGAAAATTCTAGTTTAGAGAATTTGTTCCTCTTGGAAATGTGCTCTGCAAGATTTGCCGGTATGGGAAAGCAATCATTATAGATTCAGATCTGATGCCCTGCAATAACAGATCACAGGCCTGACCCAAATGCAATTCTTAAGAGAAGCAAGGCAGAGCCATGATAATGGTCTATTCAGGTGAGGGTGAAAATAAGATTTTAGTATTAAGGCAGCATTATAAACCAGGATTCCTTTACTCTTCTTATTTTGTTCTTGTTTTCTTTTTAAATAATGTCACATATTACTTTCTGGGGAACTCCTCTGCTTTCATGGCTCTTACTTCTCCCTTTCAGCGGATGACTCAAATAACCGCCTCTCAAGCCCCAGACTTCCTCATGTTATTCTCTCATTTATTGTTGCCTTCAGCACATTTCAACTCGGATATCCCACTGGAACTTCAATCTCAGCAGGCTTAAAACTGAAATTATCCCCCCGCAAAACCCAATTTTTCCTAATTTTTCAAATCCTGTTGAAAAGCCTCCAATATTGATGCCATCTTTGACTCCTCACTATGTTTAAGCTGTGATATTCAATTAACAGATCTACCCCTTCTCTCTGCAAAAGAGCCACCACTCTGACTCACTGTCTCATAATACCATGGTTGGACTACCATGATCAATCTTCTCTAGAGTACAAGTTTATTGTGGGCAGGGAATGTGTCATTTTATTGTTATAGTGTACTCTCCCAAGCTCTTAGTACACAGTACTTAGTTCAGTGCTCTGCACACAGTAAGCACTCAATAAATACTGTGGGCAATGGGCAAGTCACTTAACTTCTCTGAGCCTCAGTTACCTCATCTGTAAAATGGGGATTGAGACTGTGAGCCCCACGTGGGACAACTTGATCACCTTGTATCCCCCCAGCACTTAGAACAGTGCTCTGCACATGGTAAACATTTAACAAATGCCATCATCATTATTATTATTATTAAATATGACTGAATGGATTCTCAGTGCTCCCAGTCACCGGCCTTTTCACACCACCGCCCCTAGCAATCAATCAATTAATGGTATTTACTGAGTGCTTACTGTGTGCAGAGCACTGTACTAAGTGATTGGGAGAGTACGAAATGGCAGAGTTGGGTGATATTTTCCCAGCCCGCAGGGAGATTATATTTTAGAGAAAGAGACAGACAACAAAATAAATGAATTACAGGTATAACCATATGGATGTGTGACTGAAGGAGGCATGAATGTTAAGTGCTTAAAGGGTACAGATCCAAATATGATGGTAATGTCGAAGGGAGAGGGAGTAAGGGAAATTAGGGCTTATTTGGAGGAAATGAGATTTTAATAACGTTTTGAAAGTGGGAAGAATGGTGGTCTGTCAAATACGAAAGAGATGGGGATTCCAGGCTGGAGGGATTTCGTGAACAAGGGGTCAAGGTAAAGCGATTAAATTGGCATTAGAGGTATGAAGTATGTAGGCTGGTTTGTAGTCTTCTAGACTGTGAGCCTGTTGTTGGGTAGGGACCGTCTCTATATGGTGCCAACTTGCACTTCCCAAGCGCTTAGTACAGTGCTCTGCACACAGTAAGCACTCAATAAACATGATTGAATGAATGAATGAATAATGAGATATCAACAAGCTAAGGTAGGAAAGGGCAAGATGATTTAAGAGTTTTAAATTCATTCAATCATATTTACTGAGCATTTACTGTTGCAAAGAACTGTACTAAATGCTTGGAAAGTACAATTGAGCAATAAAGAGACCCAATCTCTGCTCACAGTGGCCTTGGAGTCCGGAAATCTGATAACATGTTTGATGAACAGGAATGGGGAACAACAGGAGGTTTTTTAGTAAGGAGAGGTGGACAGAATATTTTGTTAGAAAATCGATCCAGGCAGAAGAGTTTAATAAGGGCTGATGTGATGAGAGATATCCCTTCTAGACTGTGAGCCCGTTGTTGGGTAGGGACCGTCTCTATATATTGCCAACTTGTACTTCCCAAGTGCTTAGTACAGTGCTCTGCACACAGGAAGCACTCAGTAAATATGATTGAATGAATGAATGAATGAATGAATGAATGAATGAATGAGTGAATGAATGAATGAAGCCGATGCAGTAATCAAGCCAGGAGAGATTAAATGCTTGGATCAGTGTGGCTGGTACGTGCCTGGATGGATAGGAAAGGGTGTGTTCTAGAGATCAATCAACTAATCAATCAACAAATTTATTGAGCACTTAGTATGCAATAAGCACTGTACTAAGCGCTTGGGAGAGGATAGTGCAGCAGAGTAAGCAGACACATTCCCTGCCCACAGTGAGCTTACAGTCTAGAGGGGGAACAGACTTAATATAAATGATTTATAATATACAATTTAAAGATATATACATAAGTGCTGAGGGGTACAAAAGTGCTATAGAGATGCTCAGAAGGTAGAACTGACAGAATTTGGTGACACTGAATATATCAATTGAATTCTTACTATTATTATGATTATTATTAGTAGTATATTTGTTATGTGTTTACTTGTGCTACCACTGTTCTAAAGTCTGTGGTGGATACAAGATAATTAGGCTGGGTACAGTCCCTGCCCCATGTAGGGCTTACAGTTAAGTAGAGTGGAGACCCTGCATTGAATCTCCATTTTACATATGAGGAAACTGAGGCACATAGAAGTTAAGTGACTTGTCCAAGGTCATACAGCAGATTACTGGCAGAACTGGGAGTGGAATGCAGGTCCTCTAACTCCCAGTTTCGTGCTCTTTCCACTAGGCCACAGTGCTTCTCAGAGGTCAGAAGAAAGGAATTGAGGAAAATGCCAAGGTTACAAGCCTTTGAAATAGAAAGAATAGTGGAGTTGTCTACAGTAATGGGAACTATGCAGAGGGAAGATGAAAAGTTTTATTTTGGTCAGAACACCTATCACTACTACTACTAGTCCCCAGACCACCTCCTTCAGGGACTGTGTCTGACTTGATTATCTAACCTAGACTGTGTGTATGTAGTTTAGATCTATCCCAATGCTTGGCATAGGGTAAGTGTTTAGCAAACACCACAACTGTTGTAATTGTTATTGCTGAGCACAAGTCTCTGCACTATACACCAATAGCTACCCCTTTCCCTCTGCTTAAAGCATTTTTTACATATTTTCAATATCTTTCTCCATTTCATTTATCAGTTGCTTGCTACTTCTTGCACTCTTTACTCCGCCGAAGTTGACCTGTGTTCTATTTCCCACTGTCCCATATTTGATTCCTTCCTCACACTCTTCCTCTACCTGGAAGTCTTTCTCCATCTAGATACTCAGTGAATTCTAGGGATGGATTGATAATGACTAGATTATTTTTAATATAATAAAAACAATATGATAATAATAAATATGGTATTTGTTAAGTGCTTATTGTGTGCCAGGCACTCTACTAAGTACTGGGGTGGATCCAAGCAAATCATGATGGAGACAGTTCCTGGTCCCCCGTGAGGCTCATGGTTCTCAATCCCCATTTTACAGATGAGGTAATTGAGGCACAGAGAAGTGAAGTGACTTGTCCAAGGTCACCCAGCAGACAAGTGGTAGAGCCAGAATTAGAACCCATGACCCTCTGACTCCCAGGACCAAACAAGAAGAAATGAGCTTAAAACAGGAGTTCGGGTTTTCAACAGATCACATCATCTGGAGTGTGATTATAATCCAACATTGGGAATGAGCTACACAGAATATTTTGGGGGGCCCTTTCCTTTTATCTCTTGAAAAAAGGAATCCATAATTATCTGTACTGCATCTAGTGAGCAGGCCCCTTTTCAACTCTACATTTTTGGATTAAGTCATTGTAAAATACTGGTCATCTTTAGTTGGCCAGATACTTATTTGATGGTCAGAGTTGTCTACATGCTATTTCATTTTTAGAGTGACATTATACACTAATCTTGTCTTTCCTCGTACCTTCTCACCCTGGCAGTAATTAGCCCAGATGACACAACCACAGTGGTGTGTAATTATAAGAGGTTTTTCTTTGCTGAAAATAAAGATTGGATATTTCCTCTAATAAATATGGATCCTCAAAGATTGGAGCAGACTGTATTATTATGATTATCATCATTGTAATGAGCTCCCTACTCTCATAGAGAGTAGGGCAATTCAATTAACCCTCGGGTGGTGATGATTTTCACCCTAAAAAAAATTTGGCTTCCTGAGTTTTGTGTCACTAAGCAAAACCCTTTTGTATTCACTTTCCTGGCTGTTTTTGACATTTCCTAGTGCAAAATTCTCAGTCATTCATTCATTCAATCATATTTATTGAGTATTAACTGTGTGCAGAGCACTGTACTAAGCACTTGGGAAGTATAAATTATCAGCATATAGAGATGGTCCCTACCCAACAACGGGCTCACAGTCAAGAAGGGGCTATAAGTGACTGACAAACCTTGGTCGTCTGCACCTGGCTTGCATGCTGAGTAATGTAGGTTGACTTTTTCCAACTGACTGCCTTTGCCTCTGAGATATCTGATGGCGACATTGACAGCAAGTAATAAAATTTTGAAATAGGTGTTTTTCTTGCAACTTTATGCAGTCATGTAGGCAAACATTACTCATAATAAGTAGTAGCACCATATAACATTTCTTGGTGCTGTATGAAGCCATTTGCCACAGTAATGACTTATTATCCAATTCAGTACACAAAATATACCATGCAAATGATCCAATCAGATTAATCAAATGGGCGTTAGTCCAGTTTTCAGCTACAAATATTCTAGCAGATTAGGCCAACCCAATTTCTAAGATCCTAAAATGACAAATTGTCCTTCAAAATCTTTCATCACATTGTCTTTTACCTCATTCAATATAGACGGTCCAACTTTATCCTGGCACTTTCTGTTTTAAATCACTCAAACAGGAGACCTCTTTAGGTCCAAAATCACCGGAATCCTGACTTCCCCAGAAGAGGGAGAGATTTTCTGAGCTTCTTTCCTGGCAATATATTTTGTTGATTAGTTATGCTAGAAATCTCTCACCTTCACCTTCATAACACTCAAAGAGTTTGTTATGTATGGACTTTCAGTTTTTCTTGCTCTTTTTATTTGTACATATTATTGGATCCTACTAGGCTCAAATCTTGGGGTTTCAGAATGTCTTTAGGATCCATCAGGTCCGACCTCCCCAAAGTCTCTTCCCCCCTTTCTCCAACCCCCCGGCTCTCAACATTCTCTGCTACTCTCCCATCCTTCCCAGTGGTATCCTCAGAGGAACTCTCCTCCCTCCTCTCAAGTGCTACTCCGGCCACCTGTGCTTCTGACCCCATTCCCTCTCATCTTATGAAATCTCTCGCTCCATCCCTTCTCCCCTCCTTAACTTCCATCTTCAACCGCTCACTCTCCACTGGTTCCTTCCCCTCTGCCTTCAAACATGCCCATGTCTCTCCCATCCTAAAAAAACCCTCTCTTGACCCCACCTCACCTTCTAGTTATCGTCCCATATCCCTCCTACCATTCCTTTCCAAACTCCTTGAACGAGTTGTCTACACGCGCTGCCTAGAATTCCTCAACAACAACTCTCTCCTCGACCCCCTCCAGTCTGGCTTCCGTCCCCTTCATTCCACGGAAACTGCGCTCTCAAAGGTCACCAATGACCTCCTGCTTGCCAAATCCAACGGCTCATACTCTGTCCTAATCCTCCTCGACCTCTCAGCTGCCTTTGACACTGTGGACCACCCCCTTCTCCTCAACACGTTATCTGACCTTGGCTTCACAGACTCCGTCCTCTCCTGGTTCTCCTCTTATCTCTCCGGTCGTTCTTTCTCAGTCTCTTTTGCAGGCTCCTCCTCCCCCTCCCATCCTCTTACTGTGGGAGTTCCCCAAGGTTCAGTGCTTGGTCCCCTTCTGTTCTCAATCTACACTCACTCCCTTGGTGACCTCATTCGCTCCCACGGCTTCAACTATCACCTCTACGCTGATGACACCCAGATCTACATCTCTGCCCCTGCTCTCTCCCCCTCCCTCCAGGCTCGCATCTCCTCCTGCCTTCAGGACATCTCCATCTGGATGTCCGCCCGCCACCTAAAGCTCAACATGTCGAAGACTGAGCTCCTTGTCTTCCCTCCCAAACCTTGTCCTCTCCCTGACTTTCCCATCTCTGTTGACGGCACTACCATCCTTCCCGTCTCACAAGCCCGCAACCTTGGTGTCATCCTCGACTCCGCTCTCTCATTCACCCCTCACATCCAAGCCGTCACCAAAACCTGCCGGTCTCAGCTCCGCAACATTGCCAAGATCCGCCCTTTCCTCTCCATCCAAACCGCTACCCTGCTAATTCAAGCTCTCATCCTATCCCGTCTGGACTACTGCACTAGCCTTCTCTCTGATCTCCCATCCTCGTGTCTCTCTCCACTTCAATCCATACTTCATGCTGCTGCCCGGATTATCTTTGTCCAGAAACGCTCTGGACATATCACTCCCCTCCTCAAAAACCTCCAATGGCTACCGATCAATCTGCGCATCAGGCAGAAACTCCTCACCCTGGGCTTCAAGGCTCTCCATCACCTCGCCCCCTCCTACCTCACCTCCCTTCTCTCCTTCTACTGCCCAGCCCGCACCCTCCGCTCCTCCACCACTAATCTCCTCACTGTACCTCGCTCTCGCCTGTCCCGCCATCGACCCCCGGCCCACGTCATCCCCCGGGCCTGGAATGCCCTCCCTCTGCCCATCCGCCAAGCTAGCTCTCTTCCTCCCTTCAAGGCCCTGCTGAGAGCTCACCTCCTCCAGGAGGCCTTCCCAGATTGAGCCCCTTCTTTCCTCTCCCCCTCGTCCCCCTCTCCATCCCCCCGCCTTACCGCCTTGCCCTCCCCACAGCACCTGTATATATGTATATATGGTTGTACATATTTATTACTCTGTTTATTTATTTATTTATTTATTTTACTTGTACATTTCTATCCTACTTATTTTATTTTGTTGGTATGTTTGGTTCTGTTCTCTGTCTCCCCCTTTTAGACTGTGAGCCCACTATCGGGTAGGGACTGTCTCTATGTGATGCCAATTTGTACTTCCCAAGCGCTTAGTACAGTGCTCTGCACATAGTAAGCGCTCAATAAATACGATTGATTGATTGATTGATTGATTGATACTTCCAATACTCTTTGTTAACACAATCATGTTGTAAAATGACTGTTTTCTTTACAAATATCACATTCCCTCTTCTTGAGACACTTTGTTCGATGAGTTATCAGTGTTCAATCAGTGGAAGAAGTTTTCCCACATTAAATTAGATTTTTTTCTGCATCATTCTTATAGAGTTGTAATGCTTCCTGCTTTCCAGCTTTCACAATTTGTCAGTAATTTTTGTCTGTTCCCCTAGTTAGATTGAAAGCTTGTGACCAGGGATCATGTATCTTGCAATTGTTGTCTACTCCCTGAAGCATTTAGTGCAGTGACTAACCCACAGTACTATTGGCGATATTTATTAATAGATTGTGTCATGTGACCACTGTGCTAAGCATGGTGGTGGACTCCAGATAATTAGATCTGGCTCAGTTTCTGTCCCATGCAGCATTCTCAGAATAAGAGGAAGGGAGAACAGACATTTTAGGGTCATTTTACAGATGAGGAAACTGATGCACAGGAAATTTAAGTGGCTCACCCAAAATGACAGCAGGAAAGTGATATAGCCAGGACTATAACCCAGGAGATTTCTACATGGATGTCCCACCGGGACACCTAGTTCAACATGACCTTTTAGAGTGTGAGCCCACCTTTTAGACTGTGAGCGCACTGTTGGGTAGGGACTGTCTCTATATGTTGCAAACTTGTACTTCCCAAGCGCTTAGTACAGTGCTCTGCACACAGTAAGCGCTCAATAAATACGATTGATTGACTGATTGATGACCAAAACACAACTTCTCAAATTCCTTCCCAAATCTTTTAACCCACCTAATTTTCCCATCACAATTGACATCAACACCGTCTTCCCATTCTCCGAATTTAAAATTCAGGGGAGATTTTTTGACCATCTTTCAACTTCCTTGTCTTTCAAGCCCACAGACTTGGCATCAACTTAACTCCTCTCTCTCTTTCGACCTCAAGATTCAGTCAGTTGGCAAATCTGCTCAGTTCCTCCTCCTCCACAAGAGTTCCTCAGCCCATCCCTCGCAGTGCATCCAATTTTTCACTAGGCTGGTCCAGGCATTTATCATACCCTGGCTTGACATTCATCAGCCTTCTTGTGACCTCTGCCTCCAGGTTCTCCCTGTATAGTCCAGACTGCATTAGGATGCCAGGTATATTTTTTTTAAATGTCATTCTGCAAAAGTCCCTCCAGTCTTCAAAGGTTTTGCACTTCGTAATTAATAATTGTAGTTTTTATTAAGCACTTACTTGGTGCCAAACACTGTACTAAATGCCACTGGGGAAGGTACAAGATAATTAGACGAGATGCAGCTATATACATATTTTTTATGCACTGTTACCTCTATTTATCCCCTCTCAGGGTTGCACCTGGAGAGCTTCCAGTACTCTACCAGTCTTGACTACTGGAGGAAAAGTCAAGAAAAGGCATGCCCTTTCCCAGCTTGGGCAGTGGCTAGTGAGTGGAAGACAATCTGCTACGAGTCAAAACTCACAATGGTAAACCACATCTGTGTTTTTACCAAGAAAACTCCATGGATACACCCCCATAATGACTGCAGTTGGAGGTGGGGCCTTCTGGAAGAGATTTGTCCGTGGTGTTGCTACGGGTCGGAGATGACTCGAAGGCATAGGACAAGACCTCTATTTATCCACCCAGGATCACATCTGGAGAGTTTCTAGTATTCACTCATTCATTCAATCGTATTTATTGAGTGCTTACTGTGTGCAGAGCACTGTACTAAGCTCTTGGGAAGTACAAGTTGGCAACATATAGAGATGGTCCCTACCCGACAGTGGGCTCACAGTCTAGAAGGGGGAGACAGACAACAAAACAAAACATATTAACAAAATAAAATAAATAGAATATGCACAAATTAGAGTAATAAATTCATACAAACATATATACATATATACAGGTGCTGTGGGGAGGGGAAGGAGGTAAGGCTGGGGGGATGGGGAGGGGGCCAGTCTCAGCTAGAGGAGGGTAAGTCAAGCAGAGGCCTACCCATTTCATTCCTAGTGGCTAGCAAGTGGAGGACAATCTGCTACAAGTCAAAATTCACCTGTGCTGGGCAGCAGCGACATGCAAGAGAGTCAAGGGTGGAGACTCAAGTTTACCATGTGGAAGAAGGCAATGGCAAACCACTTCTGAAGTTTTACCAAGAAAACGATGAATTTACTACCAGAATGATTGCAGATGGAGAGTGGGGTGTTCTGGGAGAGATGTGTCCATCGCCTCCTTATGGGTCAGAGATGACTTGACAATGATAAAACAAGGCAAGAAGCCTCTATTTATCTGTAATTTATCTCAGTGCTTGTCTCAGTGATTAGATTAAGAGCTCCTAGAGAACAAGGACTATGTCTACTAATTCTATTTGTCCTCATCCATGCGCTTAAATACACTGTTCTGAGAAGCAGCGTGACAGTGGAAAGAACATAGGATTGAGAGTCAGAGGTTGTGGGTTCTAATCCTGGCTACACCACTTATCAGCTCTGTGACTTAACTTCTCTGTATCCCAGTTACCTCATCTGTAAAATTGGGATCAAGACTGTGAGCCCGACATGGAACAACCTGATTACCTTGTATGTACCCCAGTGCTTAGAACAGTGCTTGGGACATAGTAAGTGCTTAATAATAATAATGATAGTATTTGTTAAGAACTTACTATATGCCAAGCACATAGTAATTTAACAAATACCATCATTATTATTATATTGATGGTGCTCAATAAATACTGTTATTTGATTGATACCTCCAAAATATCACATGTCTGCATCAATGTCTATAAGAAATTAAATGTTAGGATGTGAGTGTTATCCCAACATTCCAACACAACTCAGATGACTCGAAGGCATAGGTCAAGACCTCATGTTCATTAAACGATGTTATTAATGGGAGAAAAATAGCCATGTACATTTTTTCAGGGAGAAAAATAAAGCACTAATGCTAAGAAAAATGATTGCATTCACTTTGCCACACGGATGAGTCCCACTGGCCCCACATTTAGGAAAGAGAAGAGGAAGACTAAAGAAGCATTTTGAGGTGCTTCTCCCGAAGGACATCAACAAAACCACATCTGCAAAAGGACAGGAGGAGAAGCTTCTGGTGGCACGGGAGCTGGAGAGCCATGGGAGGGAGGTCTTTTTCAGTGAGCTACCTGCAGCCTTGTCTTGGGAGCTGGGTGGTAAATTAGTCCCTGAAGACCTCTGTGCCTTCAGAAGGATGCCTGTGTTTCAGCCATGGAGTGGTGGAAATGATAAAGGTGCAGGGACTTAGGGAGTAATGAGCAGCAGGACACCCCCAAAACCTGCTTTAGTGGGAAACGCTTGGGCCTGGCAGTGAGAGGCTGTGTGTTCTAATCCCTGTTGTGTCACATAATAATAATAATAATTTTGGTATTTGTTAAGCACTTACTATGTGCCAAGCACTGTTCTAAGTGCTGCGGGAGATGCAAGGTGATCAGGTTGTCCCATGTGGGGCTCACAGTCTCAATCCCCATTTTCCAAATGAGGTAACTGAGGCACAGAGAAGTTAAATAACTTGCCCAATGTCACACAGCTGGCAGAGCCAGAATTAGAACCCACGACCTCTGACTCCCAAGCCCACGCTCTTTCATTCATTCATTCATCCAATCTTATTTATTGAGCATTTACTTTGTGCAGAGCACTGTACTGAATGCTTGGGAAGTACAAATCGGCAACATATAGAGACGGTCCCTACTCAACAACGGGTTCACAGTCTGGAAGGGGGAGACAGACAACAAAATAAAACATGGAGACAGGTGTTAAAATCGTCAGAACAAATAGAATTAAAGCTATATGCACATCATTCACAAAACAAATAGAATAATAAATATGTACGAGTAAAACAGAGTAAAAAATCTGTACAAATATATACAAGTGCCGTGGGGAGGGGAAGAAGGTAAGGTGGTGGGGATGGGAGGAGGAGAGGAAAAAGGGGGCTCAGTCTGGGGCTTTCCACTGAGCCACACTGCTTCTCTAGATCATATGACTTCTGTGTGACCTTGGGCAAGTCACTTCACTTCTCTGGGCCTCAGTTACCTCCTCTGTTAAATGGGGATTAAAACTATGAGCCCTATATGGGACAGGAACTGTTTATAACCTGATATTTTGTATCTATCTCAAGTCTTAAAACTGTACTTGCCACATCATAAGTACTTAACAAATACCATAACTGTTCTTATGATTATTATTATGATTACGATTAAGAAGAACAAGGAAACTAGTGGGATTTAAGACCCAAAGGAGCTATCGGGGGGGTCCAGGGGCTCCTAAAATAATTTTGAGGGCTCTTTTAGCCTAATTTAGGCCTGCAAATCCCGGTAACTTCCCAGGTACATCTCTGCCCACCTATTTGCTCTTTGTCATGATTCCATTTATTTATTTATATCGTCTGTCACCCCTTCTAGATTGTAAGTTCACTGTGGGCAGGGAACATGTCTCATATTGTTATATTGAACTTCCCGAAATGCTTAGTACAGTGCTCTGCACGCAATAAACTCTCAGTATAAACAATTGACTGATTCACTGATTACACCTCACAAATATGGCTAGCAGGGATGAGACAGTGCTTGAGGCACAGCAAAAACTGCTATCCGCAAAATCAATCCCTTCACATAATGATGATGGCATTTGTTAAGCGCTTACTATGTGCAAAGCACTGTTCTAAGTGCTGGGAGGATACAATGTGTTGAGGTTGTCCCACGTGGGGCTCACAGTCTTAATAACCATTTTCCAAATGAGGTAACTGAGGCACAGAGCAGTTAAGTGACTTGTCCAAAGTCACACAGCTGACAAGTGGCAGGGCCGAGATTTGAACCCATGACCTCCCACTCCCAAGCCCGTACTCTTTCCATTGAGCCACGCTGCTTCATATGGATTCCTGGGTCCAAAGTCTTTTGAATTGGACTGAGCTTCACTGTTTACAACATGACACATCTTCCGTTTTTAGTACTGGTCTAATAATAATAATGGCTTTTTATTAAGTGCTATGTGCAAAGCACTGTTCTAAGCACTGGGGAGTATACAAGGTGATCAGGTTGACCCACGAGGGGCTCACAGTCTTAATCCCCATTTTACAGATGAATAACTGAGGCACAGAGAAGTCACACAGCTGACAATTGGCGGAGCTGGGATTTGAACCCATTGCCTCTCACTCCAAAGCCCGGGCTCTTTCCACTAAGCTGCTTCCACCAGCTGCTTCTCACGCTGGTCTAATAACTGTGGCATTTGATTTCCCACATTTCTTCAGCATAGTTCTGGGTACTTAAGAGTTCAGTCATACAATCCATTACTGAATAGATTTCTCCCAATTTTTCATCGGAAATCACCTTAGAGGTGAGGTCAAGTGCAGAAGATCTAAGCTGTATGAGGGAAGTTTAAAAAAAAATTCTGAGGAATAGGGAAAAGAATACATTGTAGCATTCACTATTCTGCAGTTTATTACTTGTTTATAAATAAATATTCTTTATAAATGCACACTAAGGAGAGATGTTGTATAGTCAATGATTTAGTGAGCTTAAATCACAGGACTTAGGTTCTGCATTTTTGCTGGAAATTGAAGCACTTTCCACATACTAGAGGCCTCTTGGTGGCTGTAATTTTACTGCTTAGTAGTTTTGAATTTTTTTGTATGGTTGTTTAAAACTATCTATGGTGAGGGATAACTTCTGATTTGGGGGGAACTCTATGACATTCTCTGTAACTTTAAAAACATAAATATTATTTGACTATGTTTCCCCTTTCTGTGTGGCAATTGGCAGACTTGTGGTCTTATCTATCCTAAAGAAATTTAGAACAAAAATAGTGTGGCATAGTGGGAACAATGCAGGATTGGTGGTCAGGAAACCACATCTCCTGTTCTGGCTACACAATGTCTACTACAGGGGCCTGGGCTAGTTATTGAAACTTTTCTGTGCTTCAGTATGCTCATCCCTAAAATGGGGATGAGTACTTGTTTGCTCTTAGGCAATTACCACTGTGCAAAGCAAAGACTCTGGCCAATCTAATTAACTTGTGTTTACCCAAGTGTTTAGCACATAGTAAGTGCTTGATTGATTAATTTGATTGATGTTATTAATGCTACTTTTATTAAGAAAAATAGTATTTGGGGCACTATTAACTTTCAAGTGAAGCTGCAGTTACCTGCTCTCAGCATCACTGCTCCTCTTGGACATTGAAGGGGTGAAGTCTAGCCATCCCAAGGGCACACTGCAGACTAGAGTGGGGACATACGTGGTCCAAACTCTCCATGTCTGACAATGGGATGGAATGAAGCTCTAGGAGCAGCCCCCAGAATCATGGAACATTGGGAAAACTGGAGCAAGGCCTAGTGGGAAGAGCGGGGTTGTGGGAGTCGGAGAACTTGAGTTCCAATTCCAGCTCTGCCACCTGCCTGTTGTGTGACTTTGGGCAACTCACTTAAATTCCCCGGGCCTCAGTTTCATTATCTGTAAAATGGGAATTCAACACATACTCTCCCTCTCCTCTCGATTGGAAGCCCTATGTGGGATAGGGACTCCATCCAACCTGATTAACTTGTATCGACCCCAGTGCTTATTATAGTGCCTGGCACTTATTCAGTGTTTAACAATCAATCAATCAATCATGTTTGAGGGCTTACTGTGTGTAGAGCACTGTACTGAGCACTTGGGAGAGTACAATTTGAGAAAGTTGGCATGTTCCCTGCATACAACGAGCTTACAGCCTAAATGAGGAGACTGACTTTAATTTAAACACATTAGGGATAGGTACGTAAGTA
Source organism: Tachyglossus aculeatus (assembly GCF_015852505.1). NCBI lineage: Eukaryota > Metazoa > Chordata > Mammalia > Monotremata > Tachyglossidae > Tachyglossus > Tachyglossus aculeatus. Next base: position 23,989,829 of record NC_052069.1, read on the forward strand.
CTGTAGGGCCAAGAGAGGGGTGAATGAAAGGTGAAAACCAAGTGCAAGTATGGTAATACTTAAAAAATACCATAAAAATTATTGTGGAGGAGGAAGTGTGTGTTGTTATGGGTTGGGAATGACTCAGCGGTATAAGACAAGTGGCCCAGAGACTGCACCTCTAAAGTACAACCTCCTTGTATAATTATTTTTTGTCTGTTGACTCACTTCAGTATATCAGTGGTATTTATTGAGCAATTACTTTGGGTGGACCTCCTTTTAATAGCACTAGGTCTCTCTAGTAGAATTAGTAGACATGTCTCTTTCATTCTAGGAGCTTACAGTCTAGAAAGAGAGATCGACAACAAAATAAATAACAGACAGGGAAAATGGCAGAGTATAAGGCCAGACACCTTAGTGCAGTGAGGCTGAGGATGGGGTTAATATAATAATAATAATAATGGTATTTTTTAAGCACTTACTATGTGCAGAGCACTGTTCTAAGCACTGGGGGGAAACAGGGTGATCAGGTTGTCCCACATGGGGTTCACAGTCTTAATCCCCATTTTACAGATGAGGGAACTGAGGCACAGAGAAGTGAAGTGACTTGCCCAAAGTCACAGAGCTGACAACGGGCAGAGCCGGGATTTGAACCCAAGACCTCTGACTCCAAAGCCCATGCTCTTTCCACTGAGGCACTCTGCTTCTCTAATATCAAACTTCTTAAGAAGTCCACAACCAAAAACATAGGCAATGCAGCTGGGGGAAAGACAACATGGTGGAGTAATTAGGGGTTAGTCTGGGAATGCCTCTTGGAGGAGATATGATTTTAATAGGCTTGCCAACTTGTACTTCCCAAGTGCTTAGTACAGTGCTCTGCACACAGTAAGCACTCAATAAATAAAATTGAATGAATAACAGGGCTTTGGCATTGGAAAGAGATGTTCCATCAGCTATAATTACTAATATGAGTATGGCATTTATTAAGCATTTACTATGTATCAAGCACTGTTCTAAGAGCTGGGGTAGATACCAGTTAATTAGGTCAGACACAGTCCCTGAGGCTCATAGTCTAGGTAAGAGGGAGAACAGGTAATGAATCCTCATTTTAAATGAAGAAACTGAGAAACGGAGGAGTCAACAGACTTGTCCAAGGTCACACAGCCGGCAAGTGATGGGGCTGGAATTAGAATCCACATCCTCTGCCTCTCAGTCACGTTCTTATTCCAGTAGGCAATGCTGCTTAAAGGAAAGAAAGTTCCAGACCAGGGGGAGGATACGGGCAAGGTGTCGGCAGTGAGACAGACAAAACTGAGTCGCGGTATAAAGGCTGACATTAGAGGAATGAAGCGTGCAAGTTGTGTTAAAGTAGAAAACTAGGAGATAGTTGGAAGAGAGCTGATTGAGTGCATTAAAGCACACGGTACATAGTTTTGATTTGATGCAGTTGGATGGGCAGCCACTGGAGGTTTGTCAGGAGTGGGATGGTATGGACTGAACAGTTTTGTTTTTCCAAAAAAAAAATGATCCAGGCACCAGGATTAGTTATGACTGGAGATGGGAGAGACAAGAGGCAAGGAGTTCAGCAAGAAGGCTGAGGCAGTAGTGGATGCCGAAGGGAAGGAATAGTCCACCGGACAATGCAAACACTGCAGTGGAATTAATAACATTGTAGGTTCTTATATTTTAGAGGTATCCAAATATCCTTGGCCTTTTTAAGCTATCATCTTGCTTGTTCTACTCAGGCAAACATTACAATAAGCAATATTGTTCACAGTCCCAATGGGAATGAGGATGAACACATTACTTGAATCAAGTTGGCAGGAGACTTGCTATTTTGGTTCACTGCAATCGTCCTTCAGTTCTTGATCTTCACCCATAAAACCTAAATATATCTGTTTTGGGACTTATGTTAAAAGGCGGTGTCACAATTAGCTTAGCGGAGGTTATCACCGCTGTCTCAAAGCTGTTTTCACTTTCCTTTTATTAATTTTAAAATGATCTCCTTTCTTTTTAGAATACTGTTACTCTCCAGTCGGTAATAAAGAATTGTTCCTCAAGTTTCAGGGGCTATTTGGGGAATCACAGAGAGTAAGCAATCTGGCAATGGTTTAGAGGCAGTCCTGCTGAAGATATGGGCTTTAAAACCTTGAAATCCCAGTATTCTATAGGTTACTAATGCTTGTTCATTTCTACACACATTCAATATGCTGCATTAGGGCCAGGAATCAATCAATCATATTTACTGAGCACTTTCCGTGCTGAGCACTATACTAAGCACTTGGAAGAGTACAGTATAACATCAAAAAGACACATTCCCTGCACACAAAGAGTTTACAGCCTAAAGGAACCAAGGGACTTCAGGACTTGTTCGCCGTGTATCCTCCAGTGCTTAGAACAGTGCTTTGCACATAGTAAGTGCTTAATAAATGTCATCATCATCATCATCATCATCACTGAGCGAATCCATTAATGTCTCTGTCTGTTTCCTCATTTGTTAAGTGAGGATAATAATTATTATTATAATACTTGTTATGCATTTACTATGTGCCAGACACGGTTCTAGGTGCTAAGTGTCCTAGATACAAATTAATCAGGTTGGGCACAGTCCCTGTCCCACATGGGACTCACAATCTTAATCCCCATTTTACAGATGAGGGAACTGAGGCCCAGAGAAATGAAATGACTTGCACAAGGTCCCTCAACAAACTAAGTACCTGTTCTCCCTTCCCCCTAGCTTGTGAGCCATATGAGGGTCAGACACAATATCTGATCTGATTATATTGTATCTAACCCAGCACTTAGCACAGTGCTTGGCTCATAGCAAGAACTTAACAAATAACACAATTACTATGGGAATGGAGCTTAGAGGAAAAGATGCAATCGACCGCAGTTTATTGATGAGGAAGCTTTGAAGGAAGTCTATATGTGAACACCCTGCACATATGAGCAAGGGAAGAGTAGGGCTGAACAGGTAGCTACCTGGAAAGCCATAAAATTTCATCAGATTACATGATAATGCTTGGTGTCCAGGGGAAAACATACGTTAATAATTGGAGGGGAGAGGTAGTCCCCTTTCAGGGTTGACTCTAAAACTACGTAGAGCCACTGGATAAAGAATGGGCCTGTGAGTCAACTGATCTGGATCGAGCTCTGGCTCCATCACTAGCCTCATCTGTGACCTTGGGGAAGTCACAATTTATCTGTTTCTCACTTTTCTCATCTGAAAACTGGGGCTCAAATGCCTGTTTTCCCTCCTATTTACCCTAACCTTTCCCAAGTCCTTAATAAGTGCTCAGAAATAAAACTGATGGATGATTAGCCCCATGTGGGACAGGGATGGGTCTGATCTGACCTAACTGCCTAGTCTCTATCCCAGTGTTTAGTACAGAACTTGACATTCATTCATTCATTCAATAGTATTTATCGAGTGCTTACTATGTGCAGAGCACTGTACTAAGCACTTGGGAAGTACAGGTTGGCAGCATATAGAGACAGTCCCTACCCAACAACGGGCTCACAGTCTAGAAGGGGGAGACAGACAACAAAACAAAACATGTGGACAGGTGTCATCAGAATTAATAGAGGTAAAGCTAGATGCACATCATTGACAAAATAAATAGAATAGTAAATATGTACAAGTAAAATAAAGGGTATTAAATCTGTACAAACATATATACAGGTGCTGTGGGGAGGGGAAGGAGGTAGGGTGGGGGCGATGGGGAGGGGGAGAGGAAAAAGGGGGCTCAGTCTGGGACACAGAGTAATCACTTAAATACCCCAATTATTATTGATTTCATATTGTCAATGATTGATATTCATAGTAATAATAAAGGAACATGATGGTTTTAAAAACATTTTGGAAGAAGAATAGACTTTCGCTCCCTGAAGAAAGTGAACTTCTAACATCTAAGCTAATGAATGAACCCTTATTAAATGCCTACTAACTACTCTTTGTGTATGCATGCAAATACCTGTATTTATTTCATTACCTTGTGCAGCGCTTTTAGGTATCTTTAATATGAAAGCAATAATACAAAGCTAAATTCTAATTTACAAATAGAGCAGTGAAGTCTCCTTCCACGGCTTATGCTCTCCAAAAAATTATCAATGGGATTTTCCTAATTAGGAGCTCTTGGGGTGATGTGTTTGTATTATCACCATTTTCATCTAATGCAAAAAAGACAGAAGGTTGGTGGTTTCACTTTAGTTCAAGTGGGTGGTTTCATGGCTGTGTTGGTGTATCTCTATCTGTTTCTTTCCCTGTATCATAAAACCCCATAAAAATGGGTACTCGGAAAAAGCATGTCTTTTTCATCGTACCTTCTGAATCACTGAGTCCAAGGAAAATAGAGGATTATAGTTTCAAGTCCCATATTCCAACCAGAATATGGGGCTTTGAAGAGCCCATGTCACTCTGGGGGATGAAGCCCTTAGTTGAGTGATCACTTGAGGATATAAACAAGAATACTCATCCTGAAAATGCAAATTACATTTGTTTAAAGGATGTGCATTTTTCTCATGGTGGTACATCCTAGACAATTTATAATTATTAATTCCTAATGTTGCGTTGTACTCATCTCCCTCACCTTCCCATTTCCACTACCCCTAGGTGGTTACAATTACCAAAGCAATTCTATAACAATTGAGAAAAGAGCATTAGCAGTTTTTCAGAAATCCACACCAGTGCAGAAGAGCCTCATTGTTTTACGGTATTTATTAAGCCCTTGGTAGGTGCCAGGCACTGTATGAAGCACCGGGGTAGATACAAGGTTGTCACGTTGGACACAGTCCCTGGCCCACATGGGGTTCACAATCTTAATCCCCACTTTCCAGATGAGGTGACTGAGGCATAGAGAAGTGAAGTAACATGTGGCAGAGCCGGGATTAGAATCCAGGTCTATCAATCAATCAATCAATCAATCGTATTTATTGAGCGCTTACTATGTGCAGAGCACCGTACTAAGCGCTTGGGAAGTACAAATTGGCATCACATAGAGACAGTCCCTACCCGATAGTGGGCTCACAGTCTAAAAGGGGGAGACAGAGAACAGAACCAAACATACCAACAAAATAAAATAAGTAGGATAGAAATGTACAAGTAAAATAAATAAATAAATAAATAAACAGAGTAATAAATATGTACAACCATATATACATATATACAGGTGCTGTGGGGAGGGGAAGGCGGTAAGGCGGGGGGATGGAGAGGGGGACCCAGACCCCCCAGGGCCAACAACTATCCACTAGGCAATGCTGCCTCCTTATTCATATCTGATTCATATCACATCTATTGCTCTACTGGTTTGTCTCACCAAGATGCACTTTGATATCCAGTCACAGCACCACCAATATTGAGTGAAAGATGAACAAATTTTAGCCTGTCTTTGACTGTATATCAATCAGAGTTATTTCCTGCCCAGGCCCAAGGTAAAATGGGCCCAAGAATATTGTGTCCCATTCTCAGTCTCCTCCTGGAACTCCTCTGTTGGTGAAATATTGACTGGTGATAGAGGTGGTTTAAATTTGCTTCCTATGTTACACCAGTTTTGCTTGACACCCAAAGCCAATCCACATCTTGGTGGAGAAAATAAGCCTATCATTAGGCAAAGCGTGAACAAAATTTTCAGGAATCCACAGTTTGTAAAATGTTATAATTGAAATTTTTCACTCATTTGAAAGCTCGATATGGGCAGGGAACATACCTGCTAATTTTGTTAGCAGGTATTTTGTTAGTTTTGTTAGTTGTTTTGTTAGTTAATTTTGTTAATTCTGTAGTGACCTCTCCTAACAGCTTAGTAGAGTGCTCTGCACATAGTAAGTGCTCAATAAATACCATTGATTGATTGATTGATTTGGGAATCTTGCTAGAGAGAATAACTTATATGCACTGGTGGAAATGACCCTCTCTATTCTCTTTCCCTATTGTGACACCTACTTACATAAGCCCATAGTCTCTGAGCACTTTGATATGAACTGCTTTTAGATGCATCTCCTTGCATTCTGTTATTTTAACCGATCTGTACTTTATTTTAATATCTGTGCCTCCCACTACATTATAAGCTCCTTGAGGGAAGATGTTGTGTCTACATACAACATCAGGACACAGTGAGTGCTCAATAAATACTAATGACTGATTGCAGACAGAGAGTGACATTTGGGAAAGTGATTCAGGACAACTCTCCATCCGGATGTCAATCATTATTAGTATGGAATCAGAGTAATGGAGCAGCGTGGCTCAGTGGAAAGAGCCCGGGCTTTGGAGTCAGAGGTCATGGGTTCAAATCCTGGCTACGCCAACTGTCAGCTGTGTGACTTTGGTCAAGTCACTTCATTTCTCTGGGCCTCAGTTACCTCAGCTGTAAAATGGGGATTAAAACTGTGAGCCCCCCGTGGGACAACCTGATCACCTTGTAACTTCCCCAGCGCTTAGAACAGTGCTTTGCACATAGTAAGCGCTTAACAAATACAATTATTATTATTATTATTCTGTGCTTATCCCATATCCAAGAATGAACAACAGGTGCGGGGTAGGCATTCGATAAATACAACTGATTGATTGACACAATTCTGAGAATGAGGTTATCATTGTCATTCATTCATTCAATTATATTTGTTGAGCGCTTACTGTGTGCAGAGCACTGTACTAAGCGCTTGGAAATAACAAGTCAGCAACATCTAGAGATGGTCCCTACCCAACAATGGGCTGCATAGTCAGTCAGTTCAGTTCCAGAATTTGGGGGCTGTCCCTGGAAGTTTTAGAAAAAATAAACTCAAGTCCCACAATGGCCCAGTAGATAAAAGACAGGCCTGGGGGGTGAAGGACCTAGGTTCTAATACTGGCTCCGCCACTTGTCTGCTGTGTGACCTTGGGCAAATCACTTCAATTCTCTGTGCCTCAGTTACTTTATCTGGCAAATGGGGATTAAGACTGTGAGCCCCATTTGGGACAGGGACTGTGTCCAAACCAACTGGCTTGTAGCGATCCCAGTACTTAGTACAGTGCCTGGCATGTAGTATGCACTTAACCACCATTATTTCCCCCACTACACTGTGCGTTCATTGTGGGTAGGAATGTGTCTGTTTGTTGTTATATTGTACTCGCCCAAGCACTTAATTCAGTGCTTTGCACACAGTAAGCGCTCAAGAAATAATACTGAATGAATGTTACATTGTTATATTGTACTCTCCGAAGTGCTTATAACAGTATTATGGTAACACTAAGCACTCGATAGATGTGATTGACTGACTGAATGGCAATTAGTCATTCATTCATTCAATCATATTTGTATTTGGATTAGAGAAGCAGCCTGGCTCAATGGGAAGAGCACGAGTTTAGGAGTCAGGGGTCATGGGTTCAAATCCTGGCTCCGCCAATTGTCAGCTGTGTGGCTTTGGGCAAGTCACTTAACTTCTCTGGGCCTCAGTTCCCTCATCTGTAAAATAGGGATGAAGACTGTGAGTCCCACGTGGGACAATATGATTACGTTGTATCCCCCCCAGTGCTTAGAACAGTGCTTTGCACATAGTAAGCACTTAACAAATGCCATCATTATTATTGAGTGCTTACTGTGTGCAGAGCACTGTACTAAACACTTGGGAAGTACAAGTCAGCAGCATATAGAGACGGTCCCTACCCATCAATGGGCTCCAAGTCTAGAAGGGGGCTCACAGTCCAGGAACCATTCAAAAATTCTTTGAAATTTTTAATTCTTGTTTCCCTTTGTCTGTGTCTGTGCAGTGGGACCTTGCTCTCTTACTGAAATTTAGACACAGCCTAGACTTCAAGTTAGGTACTCTGGATTTGGTTACACCAGCGTATAAGCAATACAAACCCCTCAGATTATTTGGTCAATATCCAAAGAGAAGTGAAACCTTGAATTTGTAAGGCAGTGACAACCTAAGCAAATGCAGCCTTCAGCACTGTAAGATCACTAGCCCATTCAATTTCACATTTCCTCTGCCCACCTGGCTCATCACTGTGAATTGGTTCCCAGCATTTTAGACACCAATTTTCATATTATCTTCTTAGCTGACTTTTTTCACCACCTTTACCCTTCTCACAATTGGAAACAGCCCCATTAAAAGTCAGTTTGCTAATAGCCACACCATTCTCCAAAAGATTATGCTCAGCCACCATTATTCACCTCCTCTCTGGTTTCAGTACTTTCCCCATCTTCAAAGCGCTACTAAAATCGGAATCCTTCAGAGTCTTCCCTAACTAAGCTCTGATCTTCATATCCTATTCATTTACTTGTACCTATCTATTCTATTTATTTTATTTTGTTAGTATGTTTGGTTTTGTTCTTTGTCTCCCCCTTCTAGACTGTGAGCCCGCTGTTGGGTAGGGACCGCCTCTATATGTTGCCAGCTTGTACTTTCCAAGTGCTTAGTACAGTGCTCTGCACACAGTAAGCGCTCAATAAATATGATTGATTGATTGATTGATTTGTTCTGCGCTCCTTCTGCAGCCCCTATTCCCTTAAATCCATATCCCTAAGAACTTTAATACTTTGGAGAAGCAGCACTGTCTAGTGGAAGGAGCCCAAGTCTGGGAATCAGAAGACTTGGGTTCTAATTCTGGCTTGTCCAACTGCAAGTCACAACTTCTCTGGGCTCAATTCTCTCATCTGTAAAATGGGGATTAAGAGTGTGAGCTCTATGTGGGACAGGGACTATGTCCAACCTAACTTGTATATACCCCAGCACTTAGTACAGTGTTTGGCAAACAAATACTATTATTTATTATTTAATACTCACCCTACCCCTACCCCCACAGCACTTATGTACATATCTTTATACTTTCTTGCTTCCCCCTACCTCCAATTGATATATATTGCCTGTTCCTGCCACTAAATCACACACGTCTTGAGGTCAGGAGAATTTTCTACCAACTCCATTGCACTGTCCCTAGTGCTACATATGCTCCTCTGCACAAATCAAGCACTCATCGTGGCAAAAGAAGCAGATTGGCTCAGTGGACAAGAGCCCAGGCTTTGAAGTCAGAGGTCATGGGTTCAAATCCCAGCTCCACCAATTGTCAGCTGTGTGACTTTGGGCAAGTCACTTCACTTCTCTGGGCCTCAGTTACCTCATCTGGAAAATGGGGATTAAGACTGTGAGCCCCACCATGGGACAACTTGGTCACCTTGTAACCTCCCCAGCGCTTAGAACAGTGCTTTGCACATAGTAAGCACTTAATAAATGCCATCATTATTATTATTATTACCTTTGATCAATTTATAAATTGACTGATCTCTCAGGCTCACTTCCAGCCTTACCAAAAGAGGACAGACAGAGGACATGACAGAGTGAACATATGTTGCCAACTTGTACTTTCCAAGCGCTTAGTACAGTGCTCTGCACACAGTAAGCGCTCAACAAATACGATTGAATGAATGAATGAATGAACATTTGAAAGTCATGGTTGTTGGACCCAAACAAGCGTTCAAAGCTATCTCCTCATGCTCTCCCTGTGCCTCTGGGGTCCCACCTGATAGGAGAAACCATTCTGAACCATAAACTGAATTTGCATTCTTCCAGTTGGTTAATAAAAAAACCATTCTAGCCAGCATTCCTACATTCCAGAAGATATTCTCCCTTTTCATTCATTCATTCATTCAATCGTATTTATTGAGCATTTACTGTGTGCAAAGCACTGTACTAAGCACTTGGAAAGTACAAGTTGGCAACATATAGAGACGGTCCCTACCCAACAATGGGCTCACAGTCTAGAAGGGGGAGACAGACAACAAAACAAAGCATATTAACAAAATAAAATATAATAAATATTTTTGAAACCTGTTTTACTTAATAATAATAATAATAATAATAATAATAATAATAATAATGCTATTTGTAAAGCACTTGCTATGTGTGAAGCACTGTTCAAAGTGCTGAGGGGGAATACAAGGTGATCAGGTTGTCCCACATGGGGCTCACAGTCTCAATCCCCATTTTCCAGATGAGGTAACTGAGGCACAGAGAAGTTAAGTGACTTGCCCAAAGTCACACAGCTGATGAGTGACGGAGTCGGGATTAGATCCCATGACCTCTGGCTCCCAAGCCCGTGCTCTTTCCACTGAGCCACGCTGCTTCTCTTGAAATCTCTTCCTTCAAAACCTCATCAGCATGGCTTCATGGTTAAAACATGGGCCAGGAGTCAGAAGGACCTGGGCTCTAATCCCACCTCTGCCATTTGTCTGCTGTGTGACCTAGGGCAAGTCACTTCACTTCTCTGAGCCTCAGTTACCTCATCTGCAAAATAGGGATGAAAACTGAGTCCCTGTGGGATGTGGACTGTGTCCAACCTGATTACCTCGTATCTACCCTCGCACTTAGCATAGTGCTCGTCCAATAGTAAGCATTTAACAAATACCACAACTATTATTTAGTTCAAATGGCCTACTGAACATCATTTTTTCTGATCCCTGCTTGGTCAAATGTGTGTTCATCTCTCTGCTCTGTTGAACTGTCTACCTTCCAGTTGGCCACTTCCCACACTTTATTAACCTCTCAATAAACACTTTAACCTGATTCAAGTGCTTAGTACAGTGCTCTGCACACAGTAAGCACTCAATAAATGCGATTGAAATACGATTGAAGGTAAGGCTCATGCAGATGCAAATTCCCCTTCTCTGAAGGGTCAATAGGACTACAGTTGCACAAATGGGAATTCTGTAACTAAATCTTCCATAATGAGACTGGGAAGTGCACTGCAAACTGAACTATGGACCCTTTTGAGTATTGATCACCTGCCAGCACTCTATTGCCTTCCATGTTTAAAACGTTTTTTTCATAAAAAACCTTAAATTTGTTAAAAACAATCATTTCTGAAATAACAAATTGAAGGCTTTGAGTTTATAAAGTCACTTAGAATCAATAAACATTAAAGCAAAAAAGGAAACTGTTTAATAAACTAGCAAAATAACATTGTAGTGGTATTAGGACTACTTAACATCTTTATATTTTATTATATTTTGATACCAAATCATGCAATACTTTCTATCCACGATACAGCATATGGATTAAACAAAAACAACCTGATGCAATGGCAAATCAAACTATACGGTTTATTCAAATTCCAGCACCCCCTCCCCAAGAAGTATAAATTCATTTTAGACTGTGAGCCCACTGTTGGGTAGGGACTGTCTCTATATGTTGCCAATTTGTACTTCCCAAGTGCTTAGTACAGTGCTCTGCACATATTAAGCGCTCAATAAATATGATTGATGATATTTACCTTCCCTACAATGCGAAGTTTAGCACTAACTCTATTTTATGGCATTCCTGACAAAAAAGAAAAGTGTACAATTTTGGCCTCAGAAAAGGAAGTTCTTATGCATATAGTGGTAGCTTAGATGGCTTATTAGATGGGAAAATCCATCAAAATCCAGCCATCAGAACACCATCACTGTCCTTATGAGAGCTTACATCTTGCTAGGAACTACAAAGAAAAGAAAGAAAGAAAAGAAAGAAAGAAAAACCTACAGTCCATTAAGAAAAACGGCATTTGGAATACCTCCTGGAAGAGGTGATTGTAAACCTAAGTAGAATCTGTTCAAGCTGCAGCTGAGTGCTCTACATTAAAAATTACCAACAATTTATACTTATGTCATTGTGCCATTTGTTTCTATATATATATGAAAACTGGAGCTACAGAATATGCTTTTCAATGTAGGTAACTTTTAATTTTGTTTCCAATTTGAACAATCTGATTTTAATGTTTTGCATGCATGTAAACCAGATTCGACAACTCCAATTTTTGGAATAAAGAACGTGAGGGTTTTAAAAAATAAATGAGCTATCATCATCAACAAATTTTACATTTGTTTACTCAGTATTAAAAGAGAATCTTCATGTTAAACCGTCCGGCAAGCCGTAAAATAAAATTTCCTTGTAAATGGCGTCACAAAACTCCCGGAACATTTTAAGACATAAAGTACATACTCTTGGAAAAAATATGTATCTGCCGGCCCATTTTATTAGGCAATGCAAACAAAATGCTTCTATCCTGAGCTTTTCAAGTGAGGATTTTCAAATGATTTTTCGCAGGTTGTTTAAGAACTCCACATAAAGATGCAAAAAGCCTTTTCTGGAATGCTTCCATAACTATGCTGTACTCAATCAAGGTTATCACTATGTTCAGCACTGTATTTACTGTCAAATGAAATGTTTCATCACTATTATGAAATGTAAGAATGTTGCTGTCTTGCTAAAGCTGACAATTACTAATCTCTCAACCTTTACTTCTAACATGAAACTTGACAGCTATATGCTCGCTCTTTTAAAAAGGACAATATACATTTATGCCTCGGAATGGTGGATCCCGATTCCTGGGCATAATATGAACATTAGCATAATTTAATTGGCTCTGCCTTCAGGGTAGCCAATCAGACTGGGTAAATGTGCCTATTCATGGAGCTCTTGAAATGATTTGCCACTTGAGAGATATAGGGAAACAATTCATATTTAGTTTCCTACAACTGGATTAGAATCCAGAAAGTCTATTAAACTTTTAGGGATTGCTCTGAAGTCTAGACACCATAACCTAACATGTGACACTGTGTATTTTTTCTCCTTTTTCAAACATTGTTCATCTCACTTTATCCCAAACTCTACAAAACGTTTATAAAGTAGCACTTAAAAAAAATCAGTAATGGTTTGTCATGACTCATTTTTTTTTAAATGTTATTTATTAAGCACTTATTAGGTGCGAGACACTATTCTAAGCAATGGTGTAGTTGCCAGCTAATCAGGTTAGACACAGTCCATGTCTCACTTGAGAGAGAAGCAGCATGGCTTAGTTGAAAGAGCATGGGCTTAGAAGCTAGAGAATGTGGGTTCTAATCCTGGCTCCGCCACTTGTCTGCTGTGTGGCCTTGGACAAGTCACTTCACTTCTCTGTGCCTCAGTGACCTCATCTCTAAAATGGGGATTAAAACTGTGAGCCCCACGTGGGACAGCCTGATTATCCTGTATCTAACCCAGCACTTAGAACAGTGCTTGGCACATAGTAAGTGCTTAACAAATACCATCGTCGTCACTTGAGGCTCACAGTCATCATCCCCATTTTACAGATGGGTTAACTGAATCACAGAGAAGTTAAGCAAATTGCCCAATGTTACAGAGTGGAAAAGTGGCAGAACTGGGAGAATGATTCCCAAGGTCCATTTTGTTTCCACTAGGCCATGCCACTTTATGGCTTAATGGAAATGAATTGAATTGAGACTTAGAGAAGCAGCATGGCTCAATGGAAAGAGCCCGGGCTTTGGAGTCAGAGGTCCTGAGTTCAAATCCCGGCTCTGCCAGTTGTCAGCTGTGTGACTTTGGGCAAGTTACTTCACTGCTCTGGGCCTCAGTTACCTCATCCGTAAAATGGGGATTAAGACTGTGAGCCCCCCCATGGGACAACCTGGTCACCTTGTAACCTCCCCAGCGCTTAGAACAGTGCTTTGCACATAGTAAGCGCTTAATAAATGCCATCATTATTATTATTCCTTTGGCAGTTCTCCTAGAATATGATAGTTTTGTTTCAGGGTTGTGTGAACACCTAGATAGTCAAATGAATTAACCCCACTCTTCCTCCTCTTTCCCTTCCCGGGGGAGATCTGTTACAAAGAAGAAGCTCTTCCCCTCTGGAGAGAGCCTGTTTCTGCCACCTTGAGGCTCACAGTCTTCCTCCTTTTTAGACTGTGAGCCCACTGTTGTGTAGGGACTGTCTCTATGTGTTGCCAATTTGTACTTCCCAAGTGCTTAGTACAGTGCTCTGCACATAGTAAGCGCTCAATAAATACGATTGATGATGATGATGTTGGGTAGGGACTGTATCTATATGTTGCCAAACTGTACTTCCCAAGCGCTTAGTACAGTGCTCTGCACACAATAAGTGCTCAATAAATACGATTGATTGATTGATTGCCACACTATTAAGTTCTAACCCTTCCCTACTACCTTAGCATGCACCTCTATTACTACTAACAATTATGAGATACCAAAAATAACTTTTATTTCCTCCTCCATTTTTTGAGTAATTATGTGGTGGAGACTCTATGTGAATAAATGTGGTATTCATATTTGGTTAACTTGGAGGTGCTACCAAAGGACTGATACCAGAATTTTCTTGTTACCCTGTCCCCGTCTAAAACAGCTATCATGGCAGAGTCCGTCCAATTCCATCATCATCAGCTCACAGACAATTTACAGCTTCTATTATAGTAAATATGTTACTGTATTTTCTCATTTCTATTTTCATTTGATTTCTAGTGAAAACTCACACACTATGACAAAAAAAATGCATGGGCAGCCCACTAAGGCTCAAATATCATTGCAATAATATCCACAAGTTATTTATTTATATTAAGATCTGTCTTCCCCTCTAGTCTGTACGCTTGTTGTGGGCAGGGAATGTGTCAACCAACTCACTTGTGGGCAGGGAATAGGTCTTTTTATTGTTGTACTGTACTCTTCCAAGCACTCAGCATAGTGCTCTGCACACAGAAAGAATCCAATATATTCAAGCAAATGAACTCTATGTATTGTACTTTCCCAAGCACTTCATAGAGTGCTCTGCATAGAGTAAGTGCTCAATAAATGCCATCGATTGATTGTCCGATAATATCCCCATTGAAGTTTGAACTGCTCCCGGGGCAGAGCCCAGTTTTTTTGGTGATCCCTTCATTTGGAGTGCTTATTATGTAATATTGTACCAGCTTTGAACCACATTCTAGAAAGCCACATGTGACCAAAAAAAAGCAATTGTTAGCTGTTTGTGGTTTATCAAGAGCAGTATGCTCCTCTTGGTGGATAGATAGCGTGCAAGCCTACAATTCAATACAGAAAAAAATGAAATTCTGATGATGCCTATTTTGAAGTGGAAAGATCACCCTGAGGAAGGATGAGGAAAAGAGTTATGGTTTTCTGGGACATTTTTAATGGATCACCTACGTCCTTCAACTACCCAATTAACTGTGTTACTGATAAATGCATCATGTCCATCCCAATTCCCATCCTCTGCTTCCATCCTGGTAACAGTTTTGGATAAGCTAGCCCATGTTTCTAAAATAACCTAATTAGAGTAAATAGCATATTGTCAACCTTGAACCTTTGTTCTCTGGGTGATGAAATTCTGAACCTGAGATTTATTCAGTTTTAATGATATTGACTTCAATTGGCTCTGTTGCTCAAAAGAGAATTGACAACAAAGAATATTTTTTTCTTTGGCTTGGATATTGAATGCATCAGTTATGATGATCTTGTCTGACTTTTCCAGTTTGCACTAAATTGTTTATGTGTCAGCAACTGTGGTCCATCAGAACAGTTGCAAAGTTATGGAATGGACTTCAGAGTTATTGATGTTTCATCAACAATTCTATAGCACAGCCATTCTGATTTATGGTATAAATTGTTCCATGATTTAAAGCGTCCTCATGAAACTCTGTCACCGCAAAGAGTATTGATTGTAAGTACAAGTGTATGAAGAAAGAGTAAAAAATGGAGAGAAACAATCAATCAATCACATTTTTTCAGCACCTACAGTGTGCAGAGAGCACTGTACTTAACACTTGGGAGAGTACAACAGCGTTGGTAGACATGTCCCCTGCCCACCGGGACTTACAATCTAGAGGGGGAGATAGACATTAAAGTAAATTATAGATGAATAATATCTATTTAAGTGCTTAAAGCCTACAGATCCAATGGCATAGGCGACACAGAAGGAAGAGAAGCAGTGTGGCTCAGTGGAAAGAGCCCGGGCTTTGGAGTCAGAGGTCATGGGTTCAAATCCCAGCTCCACCAATTGTCAGCTGTGTGATTTTGGGCAAGTCACTTCACTTCTCTGGGCCTCAGTTCCCTCATCTATAAAATGGGGATTAAGAGTGTGAGCCTCCCGTGGGACAACCTGATCACATTGTAACCTCCCCAGCACTTAAAACAGTGCTTTACACATAGTAAGCACTTAATAAATGCCATCATTATCATTATTTTTATTAGAAGGAGTAGAGAAATGAGGGCTTAGTTGAATAAGACATCTTAGAGGAGATATGATTTCAATAAGGATTTGCAAGTTGAGAGAGTGCTGGTCTGTCATATATGTGAGCCCCCTTCTCGAATGTGAGCCCACTGTTGGGTAGGGACCGTCTCTATATGTTGCCAATTTGTACTTTTCAAGCATTTAGTCCAGTGCTCTGCACACAGTAAGTGCTCAATAAATACGATTGAGTGAATGAATGACTGAATATTGAGTGGGAGGGAATTTCAGATCAGAGGGAGGATGTGGGCACGGTTCGACAGCAATATGTATGACTGAGGTGCACCAATTAAGTTGCCATTAGAGAATAGAAGCATGTGGAGGTTGTAGCAGGAATTCAGCAAGGTAAATGTTATTATTATAATGGCATTTGTTAAGCGCTTACTATTTGTCAAGCACTGTTCTAAGTGCTGGACTAGATAAGAGTTAATCAGGTTGGACACAGTTCCTGTCCCACGTGGGGCTCAGTCTTAATTCCCAATTCACAGATGAGGTAAGTGAGGCACAGAGAAGTGAAATGACTTGTCCAAGGCCATACAGTAAACAAGTGGCAGAGGCGCGATTAGAGCCCAGGTCCTTCTGATTCCTAGGCCCATGCTCTAACCACTAGGCAACACTGCTTCCCTAAAATAGGAGGGAGCACACTGATTGAGTGCCTTATAGCCAATGGTAAGGAGCTTCTCTACGATGTGGAGGTGAACGGGAAGCAGTGTGGCTCAGTGAAAAGAGCCCGGGCTTTGGAGTCAGAGTTCATGGGTTCAAATCCTGGCTCCGCCAATTGTCAGCTGTGTGACTTTGGGAAAGTCACAACTTTTTTGTGCTTCAGTTACCTCATCTGTAAAACAGGGATTAAGACTGTGAACTGCACGAGAGACAACCTGATCACCTTGTATCCCCCCAGTGCTAAGAACAGCGCTTTGCACATAGTAAGTGCTTAATAAATGTCATTATTATTATTATTATTTTTAATGGACAACCGTTAGAGGTTTTTTGAAGAGTGGGGACATGTGAACTGAATTGTTCTTAGAAAAATGATCTCAGAATTACAGGGAAGTTAGAACTGGAGTGGGGAGAGACAGAAGGCTTGCTGATCAGCAAATAGGCCGGCAAAGAGTTGTAGGCAGGATATGATATATTCATTCAATCGTATTTATTGAGCACTTACTGTGTGCAGAGCACTGTACTAAGCACTTGGGAAGTACAAGTTGGCAACATATAGAGACGGTCCCTACCCAACAATGGGCTCACAGTCTAGAAACAACGGGCTCACATATTCTTGGATCAGCATAGTAGTAATATGGATGAGTAGGAAAGGGGAGAATATAGTTACGTTGTAATGGTGGAACCAACAGCAATAGTGACAGATTGAATATGTGATTGAATAAGAGATATGAGTCAAGTATAATGCCATTAGAGGCTTGTAAGACAGGAGGAAAATTGTGTTGTCTACAGTGCTAGTAAAGACAAAGGAAGATAAAATGTTTTTATTATTAGGAGTTTAGCTTTGGTTATATTAAGTTTAAGATGTGGGTAGCACAATGAAGTAGAGATGTCCTGAAAGCAGGAGGCATATGCAGTTCTTCAAATTCTGTTATTGGTACCAGATGAATACAACTAAATATGAATGAAAATCCCTTTCACAGTGCATGCATTTGGGGATTCCCCCTTACAACACTTGTATTTGTTGAGCCCTGAACATAGCACCATTTCCTTTTTTCCCTGGGTGTCACGATCTTAGCAAACTCTCTGCTCCTCCGGTCATCTATTTGGATTGCTCCATGCCAGGTGTGCTTGCCAGTTCTGAGAAATAGCACTGCATTTCTCAATACTACATGCTGTATTTGAAGACATCAGCATAGAACATCTCAGGTATGAATCGAAGACTCAATTGAGTTGAAAGAGATTTCGGTTGTCATTTTTGGTTCATGGGGTTTTCGCTTCTATCTCTTTCAAGTCAGCATCTTCCAAAGTCCTACAAGCAGTCATTCAGCAATGGCTGTATGCAGATGATTACACCCTAAAGACACCCACCCAAGTAGACATGTGACACTGCAGGCCATTAAATATAATTAGGTAGACACAAAATGCCGACAGTAACTCTGAAGAAATCAGAAGGAATATATCAACCTGCAGAGCTAAAAGGAGTGACAGAATTCTGCTACTTAGGCAGCACTTTGACCAATGATGCAATGATCGATAAGGAGGCCAATACATGCTTCGGGAAACCGTTAGAGTAAGGAGACAGGACCGCATCAGGTTTCAGACTGGACTAAAAGTCCACAGAGCTGTAATGTTGCCCTATCATGCACATACAGATGCCACATGACTGGTTCTTCGTGGAAATCCATCAGGTCAATATCAAATGGCTCAACAAGACTACAAACAATGAAATTCTGGAATGTAGTTGGTCTCCAGCAACACAGCTATTCATTCATTCAATCGTATTTATTCAGCGCTTACTATGTGCAGAGCTATGCTTACCCTAACATGGCTAAACTTATTTCTAGACTGTGAGCCTGTTGTTGGGTAGGGACCATCTCTATATGTTGCCGACTTGTACTTCCCAAGCACTTAGTACAGTGCTCTGCAAACAGTAAGCGCTCAATAAATAGTACTGAATGAATGAATGAATGATTGAGATACATAATGAGAAGGAAATTGCTGAGTATTGACCATTATGGCATACATTATCAGTGAAAAGAAACTTTCTCAGAGCCAAAGATTCATAAGGAACAGGGGACAAGGGTGAAAGTGAAATCAGCTCCAGGCTCTGCATACATTAAGTCTGGCATCACAATAAGTGATTGACTATTGGTATTCGTGAGCCCTTTGTTGGGTAGGGACCTTCTCTATGTGTTGCCAACTTGTACTTCCCAAGCATTTAGTACAGTGTTCTGCACACAGTAGGCGCTCAATAAATACGACTGAATGAATAATGTGGCTGGTACTATGGATCTTGCACTGGCCTTCCCCATCCCCTGTCCAACAAACACACACACAAACACAATTGTTGGTGAACTTCACTGGCAGTAATATCTTCTGCAACTTGGAAGGTCAAAAATGTTTCCAAGTTACGCCCCTTCCTTTCCCCTTTGGATCACCATCTTTCCCCTCTCCAAATTTGTGTACCCACTCACTCTTCTGATGCATGGATATTTTTGAAATAAACAAAGCTGTCTGTAAATTACAGATCAGATTTTATGCAGATGTATATTGAATAATTGTGGTATTTGTTAAGTGATTACCATATGCTAAGCACTAACAACTGGGGACTATAAAAGATAATAATAATAATGATGGCATTTATTAAGGGCTTACTATGTGCAAAGCACTGTTCTAAGCACGGGGGAGGTTACAAGGTGATCAGGTTGCCCCATGGGGGGCTCACAGTCTTAATCCCCATTTTACAGATGAGGTAACTGTGGCACAGAGAAGTTAAGTGACTTGTCCAAATAATCAGGTCAGACAATCCTTGTCCCATACAGTGCTCATAATCTAAATGAGAGGGAGAACAGCTATTGACTCCTCATTTTACAGATGAGGTAACTGTGACTTAGAGAAGTTTAGTGACTTGCCCAAGGTCACACAGCAGGCATGTGGAAGAAGTGGGATGGGAACTCAGGTCCTCTGACTCTCAAGCCCGTGATCATTCCCCTGAGCCACGCGACTCCTCCGAGTAGAGGAAAGATGGCGAATCAATATGTAGGGACATATTTAAAACTACCAATGCATTAAACTAGAGTTTCAAAGCATATTTGTCATGAAATTTACTTATTAAATATTATCCATGCAAAGCTTGGCAATCTGAAAAACACTCCCTTCAAATTTCACAGTTTACTAAATTATTGGGTGTTATCTTTTTCATAAGGAATTCAGTTAAACTGCAACTCCTGATATTATTAAAGAAGAGAAACTCCCCAGTTAATTAGTCTCTATTGAAATGCTGCCATCATGTTAACACTTACTACACAGAAACTCTAGACAGCAGGCAAGGCAGGAAATGAAGTATACCATATCAAATTGAAACTGCATGGAAACATTAAGTAGGCAGAATGTAATTATCCTTGTTGGAATTTTCCAGGTCACTGGGGTTAACACCCCATGTCTTCGCAAAGAATGACACAAATTTTAACAACCACAAGAGGTCAGGACCTTGGATATGGAATTCAGTGGATGGATAACATCTCACTTTGCTGGGAAATTCACTCAATGCACACTAGCAGGAAGACATGGAAGCAAAGGAACATTTTAAGGAGCAACCTTAAAACAGAAGGTATGTCCAGTATTGTTTTGGCCTGACTACTGACTAAGGATTTGTTGTCAACTTGTACTTCCCAAGTGCTTAGTACAGTGCTCTGCACACAGTAAGCACTCAATAAATACGATTGAATGAATGAATTATTTATGGATCTAATGGGACCCAATAAGTGCCCAGGGAATGTAAGTGACTTACCCAAAGTCACCCAGCAGGTAGGCGGAGAGATGGGACTAGACCTAGGATTTCCTGATTCCCAGGCCTGTGCTCCTAGATATCACACTGCCTTTACTAATACTGATAAATCATATGATTGTCACCTGTTGTCGGAAGATTATCTCTTTGTTGTTTTGAAACTGCCACCTTCTAACACAATCACATCTACTCCGGGAGCAGGGTGTGTGTGGGAGAGTCCTTCCTGATTATTATTTCTTCACTCTATCACTCCTTTCCACCCAACTTTCACTTCAGCAGTTCAATCTCACCATTTTCCTTGAGTACTCACAGCACACCACAGCACCTATGTATGTATCCTTTATTTACTATTGCTTCATTCTTCCTGTAATTCTTCTGAGTGTCTGTCTCCAGTTATATTTTAAGTTACCAGGGAGCAAGGATCGGGTCTACTTAATCAGTTAATGGTATCTATTAAACACTTACTGTGTGCAGAGTACTGAACTAAGCATTTGAGAGAATACCATAATAGCATAGTTGGTAGACTTAATCCCTGTCCACAATGATCTTCACATCTCCATGATTCATTGCCTTTCTATCATAGTCTGCCCTGGGCAGGATTTGGGAGGTCTGGATTCTTGTCCAGTTTCCATCCTTCACCTTTGTTACTCCCACTGTAAAAGGAAGATGGCCTTTGAGAAAGGAAGGCACAGATAATTACATGAAGGATTTTCAGAGGCTAGGCGCTATATGGAATGTATTATTTACATCAGGGGTCCTAGTAAAAAAAGAAGTGCCCATTAAATGGCCACTAAAATGAAACATTAATATTTCCTAAATGGGGAACTGGATAAAGTCCATTTTAAAGGAATAGCACAGAAAAGCTTTAAATTCAAATCTGAGTGGTCATTAGAAGCGATAAATTAACATTTATGGAATATAATAAACTCTGGAATTTTCAATATACAAACAGAATATGGTTGATGTGGATAAAAAAGGAGTACCCTCTTTGGCAACATTTTACTGGCAGGTCTACTGGCAGGGTACTATGTGCTCTGCACATAGTAAGCGCTCAATAAATACGATTGATTGATTGATTGATTGATTGAAGACTATTTTAATATTCAAATACACTGTGTTTAGCACAGTAATATAAAATCAATATCTGTACAAAGACATTCCTGCAACACTATACATTAAAATAATACTCCTGAGTGTCTGTTAAGAAAAAGAGGAATGAAGAAAGATCTCACTACATTAAAAATTTGTTTTCATTCCAGCTTTTTGAAAGTTAATATTTCACTCTCAGACTCTTGGGTATCACTATAAAAGAGTCAGTTTCACAGGATATAAAAAGCAAATCATTATGGGATCTTTATGCCATTTCACCTTTTAAATTAATTCATCCACCTTTATATTCAAACTATATTATCACATTCAATCATTTTATGATCAAATATTCAATTTTAATCATTTCATTAGGAGATCCTAACTCATAATTAACCAAGAAAAAATACCTAACTTGGAGACCTCGCTTTGTGTTCACACAAGGGATGTCTGTCTCTGATCGGGGTTGTGTAGCTTCACATAACTGGTATTTTTAGGATCTGTTATTATTGACAGGCCATGGCTACCACTCCAAGTCAATGTATCGATTGATATTATTTCTTTTTTAGACTTAAATTACATTTCACAATGGTGAAAAGGCAAGGTCAGTTCATTTCAGTAGCAGTTCTGCTCAAATAAGAAGGGGATAACAACATTGCACCTCAAAATGCCCCTTAATGTGTGCTAGAACAACCCCCAAATTGACATCTGCCATGGCTTATTGCTTAATGTTCTGGTTCTTCTTTGATCAGGAGAACTCCACAGTGCTGTCTTCAAAGGATTCATATTTCAATTACCACATGCATTCCAACCAGGTGGAACTGGTCCCAAACAATAGGACTTTTCTGGCACTCTTCGTCAACATGCAAAATTTACAAACAGTTACATAGAGAGGCACCCCCGCTTCATTTATGAAAACAAAATGCAATGTCATTTTCTCTAGTCTTATTAAGTGCCTGCTGCAAAATATCTTCCCAATGAACAATACATTAGTCTTCCCAGACGCCCACAGATGCAACATTTCTAGCTAGAAATCTTGCATTTCCCCCAGGGACTACATTTATATGCAGGTGCAATCACCTGCTGAGTAATAAAAAATTCTATCTCCCCCTGGAAGAGTGTGAGGGAAAATGTCTTATTCTTAGAGTAACAGAAATGGCTGCTGAAGTCCTTAATTTTATTTCCTGCTCTGAGACCAACTCAGTTGGTGACTTTGGGAAAACCACAACATTCTTATGGTTTGATTTCTTCCACCTGAGAAATATCACCATTATTACTAGCAAAACTTATTGCAAGGAATCTGAGGCACAGGCTGCAGATTAGATATGACTTTTCCCTTCCCTTTGGATAAGTAATTCACTGAGGGAAATGCTCCTCACCAATGTATCTAACACATTAAAAGCAATCATTCAATCAATCAATCAATCAATTGGATTTATTGAAGGCTTACTGTATGCAGAGCACCATTCTGAGCACTTCAGGGCATACTATATAGCAGATGTGGCAGATTTGTTCCTTGCCTACAAGGAAATTACAGTCACGAAGGGGAGGCAGACATTAAAATAAATTCTGGATATGTACATACTTACATGCTGTGGGACTGAGGATGGGGGAAACAAAGGGTACAGGTCCAAGTTCAAGGGTGATACAGAAGGGAGAGAAGAAATGAGGGCTTAGTTGGGAAAGTCCTCTTGGAGAAGAGTTGATTTTATTAAGGTTTCGACTCCGGGTATAATGATAATCTGTCAGATATGAAGGGGGAAAGAATTCCAGGCCAGAGGGAGAATGTGGATGAGGAATCAGCTGAAAGATAGATGAGATTAATGTACAGTGAGTAGGTTGGCTTTAGAAGAGGGAAATGTCCAGACTGAGTTGCAGTAGAAAATCGGTAAGGTAAAATGGGAGGGGACAAGATGATTGAATGCTTTAAAGCCAATTGTAAGGAGTTTATCTTTGATGTGGCAGTCGATGGGCACCCACTGGAGGGTTTCCAAGAGGCCTTCCATGACTAAATCCTCCTTTCCTCTTCTCCCCCTATCCCTGCATCACCCTGACTGCTCCATTTATTCATCCCCCAGCCCAGCCCCACAGCATTTAAGTACACATCTGCAATTTATTTATTTGTATTTATGTCCATTTTCCCCCCTCTAGACTCTAAGCTTGTTGTGGGCAGGGAATGTGTCTGTTTATTGTTATTTTGTACTCTCCCAAGCTCTTAGCAGAGTGCCCTGCAAACAGTAAATGTTCAATAAATTTGATTAAAAACAGTCGAGAAAAGAAAGGAGTCAGAAGGAGGTCAGAAAAGGGGCTAATAAAAGGCAGGATAAGAGGGGTGCTTGGATCATTGTTCTAGCAAACAAAAAGGTGGATTTTATCAGTGTTATGAAGGTAGAACCAACAGAATTTGGTGACAGAACATGTGGGTTGAATGAGAGAGATTAATCCAGGATAATGACAAGGCTATGGGCTTGTGGGATAGGGAGAATGGTGGTGTTGTCTACAGAGATGGGAAAGTCAGGTGGGGGACAGGGTTTGGGTGTGAAGATAAGGAGTTCTACTTTGGATATGTTAACTTTGAAGTGTTGGTGGAATATACTAGCAGAAATGCATTGAAGGCAGGAGGAAATATAAAATTGCAGAGAAAGAGAGAGATCAGAGTTAGAGATCCAAATTTGACAAATATCCACATAGAGATGGCAGTTGAAAACAAGGGAGCAAATGAGTTCTCCAAGGTAGTAGGTGCAGATGGAGAATAAAAGGGGATTCAGAACCCAGCCTTGAGTAATCCCCAGTGTCAGAGGGTGGGCAGTAGAGGAAGATCCGGTGAAAGAGTCTGATAGTGAGTGGTCAGAGAGATAGGAAGAGAACCATGAGAGGACAGTGTCAGTAAAGCCAAGGATAGATAATCTTTCCGGAAAAAGGGGGTGGTCCACAGTGTCGAAGGCAGCTGAGCACTTTGGAGCTGAAGCCATTGGATTTGGCAAGAAGTCGACCATCATTAAATTTTGAGAACCATGAAACTATTAGTTAGTGCTTAATTTGTAGTGGAAGATGGCCTGAGGTGTGACCTAGGGTCCCAGCATCTCTCCCACTCAGTAAAATTTATCCTCGCTAGAAATCCCAAGCTTTGGTGGATTTTAAAGTGTAGGAGTTCCTGTTCCTCTGGCAAACAGTGCTGAGGGAGACATACGGCTGCAGTGGAAGCGAAGCCTAGGGAAAAGAGCATGGCCATTGGGAACTAGAAGGCCTAGCAGCGTGGCTCAGTGGAAAGAGCAAGGGCTTTGGAGTCAGGGGTCATGGGTTCGAATCCTGCTCTGCCAATTGTCAGCTGTGTGACTTTGGGCAAATCACTCAACTTCTCTGTGCCTCAATTCCCTCATCTGTAAAATGGGGATGAAGACCGTGAGCCCCCCGTGGGGCAACATGATCTCCTTGTAACCTCCCCAGTGCTCAGAACAGCGCTTTGCACATAGTAAGCACTTAATAAATGCCACCATCATTAGGTTCTAATCCCAGCTCTGTCACAGGCCTTCTGTCTGACCCTGGGTGCGTCACTTAACTTCTCTGAGCTTCACTTCCTCATCCATAAAATGGGGCTTAAATATCTATTTTCTCTCACACTTAGACTGTTTGTCCAGTGAGGGACAGGGACTTTGTACGACCTGATTATCTCACATCTACCCCAGCGCTTAGTTCAGTGTTTGGCACAAAATAAATGCTGAAGAAGCATTACCAATTATTAACTGTGGCATTTGCTAAGGGCTTATTGTGTGTCAAGCACTATACTAAGCTCTGGGGTAGATACAAGAAATTCAGGTCCCATATGGGGCTCACAGTAAAGGTAACAGGTAGAACAGACATTGAATCCCCATTTAGAAGATGAGAGAACTGAAGCCACCAGCCATTAAGTGACTTGCCCAAGGATTCATAACTGACAAGTGGCAGAGCATGAATCAGAACAGGCCTCACTGTTTCTCCGGTGTGTACTGTAGCCACAACAGTGTACCAAACAAACTACTATACAACAGAGTTATTGGACACAATTCCTGCCCACAGTGAGCTTACAGTTTAGAAGAGGAGCTTACAGCCGAGGTAAGAAGCTGAAAGTGGTCTTAGTTCTCTTGTCTGATAAAATCGCATTTCAAAATGTAGTTTCTTTCAAAAACACACATGCAATCTTAGAAGACCCAGGTCTTTGAAAAGTTGTACTTAAAGCATATTCCAAATCAAAGCCCATTTGTGTCACCTTGAACTTCACACTGCATGCAGCTTTAAAATTGCTACAGAATAACTGGTGCTTAGCATGGAAACATTGAGTTATTTAAAACATCTAAAAACATCTGCTTGTGGAATTCTCTTTATATTTCTATGCATCAGATTAAGGAAGGAGGGAGATGGGAAACCTTTGATTTCTATAGTGAAAAAGAGATAAGCATGTGGGAAACGTGCCCTATGTTAAAGCCATGCCAGAAAATCTCTAGAGTCAAAAGAACAGAATAATAAGCAGAGTAAATGCCCCTGGAGCCATCCGACACACAGCCAAGCAAAGCTACGCATGTCAATTCCAACAGCCAAATCGTTCTATGGTTATGACTAACATGGGCAAAAATGCCACACAACACTTGAATCCCTATCTCAGGTCCCAGCTGGGCTCTGGTCAAATCCACATTTCAAAACAATTTCTTTGAAAATATCAATTGAAATAATAAAAAGAAAAAGAGAAAACACAGAGATCTTACATCTGTCATGTCAACAAGTAAATGTCAATTCTAAGTTTCCCTCCCACAGCTACAGTTTAAAATCCTAAACTCTGAATCAATGTGGAAAAGAGGACATAATCCAGGATAAAGTGCACAGGCTCGGAAAAAAAAAAGTCATCTGTGATTTGAGATTTCTAAGGGCTTTACAGTTTTGAAAATGCATTTTGACCCAAATAAGCATAAGCCATGTATACGAAATGACAGTGGGATGCAGAAATAGGAAGAAATATTGGAAACTGTATAGGGACCATGCCTCATTCCCACCTGTGCATTATATTCCAGCACTTATACAATAGTAAGCGCACAGTAAATGCTTTCTAAATACTATTATTACTACTAATACTACTAACATTAAACAAATGACTATACAGGGATGTTTCCAAAAGTACAATTAGATTGTAAATTAGATTGTAAAAGACCTGAGCGGGGGCCAGTTCTTCTACTTTGATTTACATGTTCTCAAGTATCCAGTGGGAATTCAGTACACACTACTGAATGAATTGAATGAGTCCAAAAGGTGCAGAGAAAGAAATATTCTTTACCCCTCAACAGAGAGAAGGCCCAGATCAATCATTCTCAGCCATTCTCCACCCTAGTCTTGGGACCGACACCTTCACAAGGTTGTGAGAGCAGGGAGAGCAGGATTCGGGAAGACTTGGAGAAGATCTCATGGATCAGGATACCCTGAAAAGGTCAGGATTCTGAGATTAGGACTGCAGAAAAACAAGGCACCTCCTCCTATTCCAGTTCAATGTGAGGGTGCTGGGATGCCTAAAGAAAAGGACAAAGCTTCCAGGAGGGAAATGCATTAGATCTAAGGTAAGGCAAATTCAACTGGAATTTAGTTTGATTGTTACCCAATAAAGAATATCTAAGGAAAGGCAAATTCAACTGGAATTTAGTTTGATTGTTACCCAATAAAGAATAGCTAAGGAAAGGCAAATTCAACTGGAATTTAGTTTGACTGTTACCCAATAAAGAATATCTAAGGAAAGGCAAATTCAACTGGAATTTAGTTTGATTGTTACCCAATAAAGAATACTTCCAAGAAGACTATTAAACATTATTGAGAGCTCTGATCTTCATGTATGCCTGTGGTAGAGTTGGAAGAGAAGCCTTGGGTGTCAGGTAAATAAATGGACCTGTAAAGCCCTGGAAGGGAATGTTTTCTCCATGTGCGTCTTTTTCAGTTGTATTTATTGAGTGCTTACTGAGCTTCTGGTAACCGGCCCTTAGAAGGGCAGGGGTGATGGTAGGCTAGTCTCAGAGAACCCTCTCACCTGTAAGAAGACACCTTGGTTTAGGATGGGTGATGGGTACAAGGAAAGGTGTATAAGTATTTGTATAAAGTGTATAAGCATAAAGAAGCAGCATGGTTTGGTGGAAAAGAGCCTGGGCTTTGGAGTCAGAGGTCATGGGTTCAAATCCTGGCTCTGCCAATTGTCAGCTGTGTGACTTTGGGCAAGTCACATACCTTCTCTGTGCCTCAGTTACCTCATCTGGAAAATGGGGATTAAAGACTGGGAGCCCCCCGTGGGACAACCTGATCACCTTGGAACCTCCCCAGCGCTTAGAACAGTGCTTTGCACATAGTTAGCACTTAATAAATGCCATCATTATTATCATTATTATTATTATTTGGGATGCATTAAGCTGAGGTCCAAAACCTATACCAATCCTGGATCATGTCTCCCAATTTTATTGCACTGTACTGCCCCAAATGCTTCATACAGTGCTTTACAGTGCTCATACACACTGTAACTCACTAAATATGACTCATTGAGAATTACAAATGTTGTAATTACAAATTACAACTAATTACTAAGTGTAATTAGTATGTAATTACAAATTACATACTAAACAAATGCTTTGTATGGCAGTGTGGGAGGACAAATTTAATTGAACCTTAATTAGGTCTGTTTAAGAGACCCAATGAGCATCTTATATGCACCACTACCCTGTCCTCTAAAGTCAAATTGACCCAGAATTCTTAACATCTTCATTTGAATCTGTGACCTTAAGACATTCATTCATTCATTCATACTTATTGAGTGCTTACTGTGTGCAGAGCACTGTACTAAGTACTTGGGAAGTACAAGTTGGCAACATATAGAGACGGTCCCTACCCAACAGCGGGCTCACAGTCTAGAAGGGGACATATGGTATATGCCTCACCTTGGGCCCCAAAGCACTTTTTTTTAAATGGTATTTGTTAAGCGCTTACTGTATCTCAAATAGTAAGTGCAGGGGTATAGCCAAGTGAATCAGGTGGGACACTGACTTCTGTGCTTCTGACCCCATTCCCTCTCATCTCATGAAATCTCTCGCTCCATCCCTTCTCCTCTCCTTAACTTCCATCTTCAACCGCTCACTCTCCACTGGCTCACTCCCCTCTGCCTTCAAACATGCCCATGTCTCTCCCATCCTAAAAAAACCCTCTCTTAACCCCACCTCACCTTCTAGTTATCGCCCCATATCCCTCCTACCATTCCTTTCCAAACTCCTTGAATGAGTTGTCTACACGCGCTGCCTCGAATTCCTCAACAAGAACACTCTCCTCGACCCTCTAAAGTCTGGCTTCTGTCCCCTACATTCCACGGAAACTGCCCTCTCAAAGGTCACCAATGACCTCCTGCTTGCCAAATCCAACGGCTCATACTCTATCCTAATCCTCCACGACCTCTCAGCGGCCTTCGACACTGTGGACCACTCCCTTCTCCTCTTCACGCTATCTGACCTTGACTTCACAGACTCCGTCCTCTCCTGGTTCTTCTCTTATCTCTCCGGTCGATCATTCTCAGTCTCTTTTTCAGGCTCCTCCTCTCCCTCCCATCCCCTTACTGTGGGGGTTCCCCAAGGTTCAGTGCTTGGTCCCCTTCTGTTCTCGATCTACACGCACTCCCTTGGTGACCTCATTCGCTCCCACGGCTTCAACTACCATCTCTACGCTGATGACACCCAGATCTACATCTCTGCCCCTGCTCTCTCCCCCTCTCTCCAGGCTTGCATCTCCTCCTGCCTTCAGGACATCTCCATCTGGATGTCTGCCCGCCACCTCAAACTCAACATGTCCAAGACTGACCTCCTTGTCTTCCCTCCAAAACCCTGCCCTCTCCCTGACTTTCCCATCTCTGTTGACGGCACTACCATCCTTCCCGTCTCACAAGCCCGCAACCTTGGTGTCATCCTGGGCCTGTTAAGGCCCTGCTGAGAGCTCACCTCCTCTAGGAGGCCTTCCCAGACTGAGCCCCTTCCTTCCTCTCCCCCTTGTCCCCCTCTCCATCCCCCCCATCTTACCTCCTTCCCTTCCCCACAGCACCTGTATATATGTATATATGTTTGTACATATTTATCACTCTATTTATTTATTTATTTTCCTTGTACATATCTATTCTATTTATTTTATTTTGTTAATATGTTTGGTTTTGTTCTCTGTCTCCCCCTTTTAGACTGTGAGCCCACTGTTGGGTAGGGACTGTCTCTATACGTTGCCAATTTGTACTTCCCAAGCACTTAGTACAGTGCTCTGCACATAGTAAGCACTCAATAAATACGATTGATGATGATGATGATGATGATCCTCGACTCCGCTCTCTCGTTCACCCCTCACATCCAAGCCGTCACCAAAACCTGCCAGTCTCAGCTCCGCAACATTGCCAAGATCCACCCTTTCCTCTCCATCCACACCGCTACCCTTCTCCGTCACCAAAACCTGCCGGTCTCAGCTCCGCAACATTGCCAAGATCCGCCCTTTCCTCTCCATCCACACCGCTACCCTTCTCGTTCAAGCTCTCATCCTATCCCGTCTGGACTACTGCATCAGCCTTCTCTCTGATCTCCCATCCTCGTGTCTCTCCCCACTTCAATCCATACTTCATGCTGCTGCCCAGATTGTCTTTGTCCAGAAACGCTCTGGGCATGTTACTCCCCTCCTCAAAAATCTCCAGTGGCTACCAATCAATCTGTGCATCAGGCAGAAACTCCTCACCCTGGGCTTCAAGGCTGTCCATCCCCTCGCCCCCTCCTACCTCACCTCCCTTCTCTCCTTCTCCAGCCCAGCCCGCACCCTCCGCTCCTCTGCTGCTAATCTCCTCACCATGCCTCGTTCTCGCCTGTCCCGCCGTCGACCCCCGGCCCACGTCATCCCCCGGGCCTGGAATGCCCTCCCTCTGCCCATCCTCCAAGCTAGCTCTCTTCCTCCCTTCAAGGCCCTACTGAGCGCTCACCTCCTCCAGGAGGCCTTCCCAGACTGATCCCCTTCCTTCCTCTCCCCCTCGTCCCCCTCTCCATCCCTCCTATCTTACCTCCTTCCCTTCCCCACAGCACCTGTATATATGTACATATGTTTGTACATATTTGTTACTCTATTTATTTATTTATTTTACTTGTACATATCTATTCTATTTATTTTATTTTGTTAGTATGTTTGGTTTTGTTCTCTGTCTCCCCCTTTTAGACTGTGAGCCCACTGTTGGGTAGGGACTGTCTCTATATGTTGCCAACTTGTACTTCCCAAGCACTTAGTACAGTGCTCTGCACACAGTAAGTGCTCAATAAGTACGATTGATGATGATGATTGACACAGTTTATATCTCATAAGGGGCTCACTGTCTTAATCCCCATTTTACAGAGGAAGTAACAGAGTCATAGAAAAGTCAAGTGATTTGGCCAAAGTGTCTCAGTAGAAAAGTGGCGGAACCAAGCTTAGACCTATAAGCTCGCTGCAGGCAGGGTACATGTATAACAACTCTTATATTGCATTCTCACAAGTGCTTAGTATAGTACTCTTCACACAGTAATCACTCTAAAAATACCATTGGTAAACTGACTGATTAAATTTGATGCTTCTAAATGAAAAAGTAATTTTGCATAGTAAGGTACCCACGCACTCCTATTTCCTTCACACTTCCTTCCAAATTAGCATTTTCTTAGTCACTACCTCGGGCTCAAACAAATATTATTTTCCTTTCAAACAAATTCTCCCTCTATCTCAAACATACATGACCATTCTCAAGCGTACATGAGAAGCAGTGTGGCTCAGTGGAAAGAGCACAGGTTTTGGAGTCAGAGGTCAGGAGTTCAAATCCCGGCTCCACCAGTTGTCAGCTGTGTGACTTAGGGCAAGTCACTTAAATTCTCTGTGCCTCAGTTACCTCATCTGTAAAATGGGGATGAAGACTGTGAGCCCCCCTCGGGAAAACCTGATCACCTTGTAACCTCCCCAGCACTTAGAACAGTGCTTTGCACATAGTAAGTGCTTAATCAATGTCATCATTATTAATATTATCATTATCTATAATAGCATTTTTATTAATCAATGTCATCATTATTAATATTATCATTATCATCAATTTCAGCATCAGGGAAGAAAACATTAGATTCCGCAAAGCCATATCTTGACTCCAGTTAGGAATTCAGAACTTTTGAGCAGCTCTGAAGACCTGGTGAGAGTTAGAGGCTTCAAGTTAGAGGCTTCACCTGTATATATGTATATATGTTTGTACATATTTATTACTCTATTTATTTATTTTACTTGTACATATTTATTCTATTTATTTTATTTTGTTAATATGTTTTGTTTTGTTGTCTGTCTCTCCTTCCAGATTGTGAGCCCGCTGTTGGGTAGGGGCCATCTCTATATGCTGCCAAGTTGTACTTCCCAAGCGCTTAGTACAGTGCTCTGCACAAAGTAAGCGCTCAACAAATACGATTGAATGAATGAATGAATGAAGTTCCCAAAAGATGAATCTATCAGCAGGGTCAGTTCCCTAAATATTGATTTGAAAGCATGACATTATGAACTGGAAACCATACGTTGGAAACGAAGGGAAATATACCCAAATAGGGAACAGGAACTCTAAATACAATCAATCGATCATTCAGTGGCATTTATTATGTGCTTACTATATGCAGAACAACATTCTAAACACGTGGGATAGTACAATAGAGTTAGTAGACACATCTCCAGTCCACAACAACTTTACAGCTTAGAAGGGGAGACAGACATTAATGTAAATAAATAATTTATAATATATGATTTAAAGATTTGTCCATAAGTTCTGTGGGGTTGAGGGTAGAATGACTGTAAAATGTCCAGAGGTCACAGATCCAAGTACAAAGACAATGCAGAATCCCTTTTAAAGGATTATTCTGAATTAGGCAGTTTTCAAACCCTCTCAGATGATAACATGAACCCTGGTTCAGCTTAGACTGCTACATTCTAAAGTCACCATTTTCTTCCTCTAAGAAGAACACATCAGAAAACCATAAAAGTCAGAGATGGAACATCACTGCAGCGAAAACGTCTTCTTCAATGAATTGGCAGTGGAAGACCTTAAGTGCAAAATGGAAATGGGACGAGACACTGATTTGACAAACTTGTCAGCTTGCTAACCTCTCCAGTTAAATTGTCAAGTAAAGTAATCGTGAGGACAGAAAATCAGAGCATAAATCCATAATGTATAGAGGCCTGAGTGAAGATATGTAAACTGGAGAAATAATGTTGTTTACTTTGTTTCAATGAAAAGAATATGAAGATGGTAATGAATGCAGGAGAAAACGACAAGTGGCGGAAAGGAAAGCTTAAAAAAGGTTAAGAGGGACATCTGGAATTAGAAGAAGGAAAGAAAAAAGGAATGTGATCTTCATAACCACTGCTATCCCTCTCAGCACAATCTGTTGATAATTAATCTGGAAACAGGCTGAACACATTTGCAAAATTAGTTGAATTTGTCACCTTCAAAGCCTTTCTGTAATCATTATTCTTCCAGGAAGCCTTCCCTCATTAATTTCCCTTTAGCAAGCTGTGTTTCCACAGCTACAACTTCAGCGCCAAATAGGCATGTGTGTACTCACAACTACCTTTAAGACATATTGACACACACACACGCACACACCAATTTTTATGCCCTCTTTCGAGCATTAACTCATACACTTCTGCACTTCTCCTTCTACCTCGTACTTATTAAATATTTCAGCATCTCCCTTGCTAGACTCCATGCTTCTTGAGGGCAGGAACTGTGTCTTTCAATTCTATGGTTTTGTAGACTCACTGTGCCTCGATCTTGCCTGTTTCACCACCGAGCTCTAGCCCACGTCCTGCCTCTGACCTGGAATGCTCTCCCTCCTTAAATCTGAAAAATGATTACTCTTACCTCCTTCAAGGCTTTGTTGAAGCTACATCTTCTCCAAGAGGCTTTCCCAGACAAAGCCCCATTTTTCCTCATATCCCACTCCCTTTTGTGTTGCCTTGAATTGCTCCCTTTGCTCTTCCCCATTCCCAGGAACACAGCACTTATGTACATATCTGTAATTTTATTGATTTGTATTGATGTCTGCCTCCCTGCATCTAGACTGTAAGCTCACTGTGGGCAGGGAATGTCACTGTTTATTGTTGTATTGTACTTTCTCAAGTGCTTGGTACAGTGCTCTGCACACACTAAGCACTCAGTAGATATGATTGAATGAATGAATAAATACTCTCTCAAGCATAGGAATTCTGTCAGCATGGAAAATATTCAAGATAACATTGACCAGAAAGAGAGGAAATCAGATCTCAACAGCCTATCACCACTCTCCTCTTTCAAATACGTCAAGCTTGTTTTTAACCTCACTCTCTGTATGGACTGATTTGCAATTATCATGGATATATGGAAAAAAAGTCTTTGGAAATTACAGTAGTTGAGCAAAAATTAAGTCAAAATGCAATAGCAGGGTAAACAAGTATTTAAAGACTGCAAAAAAGAAAGAATGTCACCAACTATAAGAAACAGGAAAGGATTCTGTCAGCATGGAAAATATTCAACAACATTGACCAGAAAAAGAGGAAATCAGATCTCAACAGTCTATCACCATCCTCCTACATCAAACACGTCAAGGTTGTTTTTAACCTCACTCACTGCATTTAATAATACAAGCAACGACCTTGAAACACTTACCAAGGCAGTAATGCACTTCACTTTGTTTAGAATTTCAGCCTCTAGAGCAAATATCCTATGGTGACAACCAAGAATTATCAAGAATAGCAAAGTACTACATTGTTGTGCATTTGTCTACTACAATAAGGTGCACAATTTGGTCAAATTAAAGGCCATTCTCAATGCCCTAAATGATTTAGGAATAAACCTAGAATATATTGATTTCGAGAAACGATCAATAGCAACTGCACAATGGAGATTATATTGTTCAGCAGTCCATGCTGCATCAATAACTACAAGGGAGTGAAGCACCATTACAATATCCTCAAAGCTATTTTATACAGCTCCAGAGTCATCACAGATTGCGAACTAACACCTTCTCATGGTTCATAACTGAATAATTGTTAATGATACAGGTAGCCAATGCCATATGAAAGTTCAAAGGTTAGAGGCTGGAAATTTATCATTAAAACACAAAGCTATGCCGAGTAAGCACATCCCTGAGAACTGCCAAGGCAGTACTGTAAATTTCAATGATTAAAATGAATAAATAAATAAAAATCTATGATCTGCACAGCTGCATCAATCTTGATCAAGAAATAAAGACCCTCACAACATCCAGTGGTGAAGGGGAGAGAAGAGAATGAGCCTGGGCTAGATTCTATGCAATAGAAATTTCTTTATTAGATGACAAACTGTCCAGGAAGACTGAGAGTTTTTCAATTCTGCTGGCATACTAGTTATGATCTACGGACAAGAGTTATGGACTACCTTATTAGTTGAAGAAAAGCAGGCTGTTACACAAAGAGCAGTGTAAAGGTTGGTGCCAAATCTTGCTTTGAAATGACATCTCCAATGTTTAAAGTTAGTCAACATTTCAGGAGAAAATCCATGTTATTTATGATGCCAGCAAGATTCCCTTACGCTGGATACTCATTGGTCGAAAAACAAAAACAGAAAAACAAACACCTTGACGTTATACAATGACTATGTTCCATAATCAGAGCGGAATGAATGTGCTCACACTAGAAGGTAGAAGGGCAATATCTATTTGGGCAATTCTGGTGGCATTGTAATGGACAAGATCCTAAAGAATACCACGGTGAAGTCCTTCATCCACTAAAGGAAATGCACCAAGTGAAACCTACAGGTCTAAGATAATATACCATCTGATATTTGGACATTTCATTTACTCCCTTTTCACCTGAACAAAGAATACGTTTACAAGGAAACCAGATTACCTCACCTCCTCTCCTTCTACAGCCCAGCCCTCACCCTCCGCTCCTCCGCTGCTAACCTCCTCACTGTGCCTCGTTCTCGCCTGTCCCGCTGTCGACCCCTGGCCCATGTCCTTCCCCTGGCCTGGAATGTCCTCTCTCCCCACATCCACTAAACTAGCTCTCTTCCTCCCTTCAAAGCCCTACTGAGAGCTCATCTCCTCCAGGAGGCCTTCTCAGACTGAGCCCCCTTTTTCCTCTCCTCCTCCCCATCCTCCCTTGCCCTACCTCCTTCCCCTCCCCACAGTACTTGTATATATTTATACAGATTTACTGCTCTATTTTACTTGTGCATATTTACTATTCTATTTATTTCATTAATGATGTGCATATAGCTACAATTCTCTTTATTCTGACAGTTCTGACAACTGTCTACGTGTTTTGTTTTGTTGTCTGCCTCCCCCTTCTAGACTGTGAGCCCGTTGTTTGGTAGAGACCGTCTCTATATGTTGCCGACTTCTACTTCTCAAGCACTTAGTACAGTGTTCTGCACACAGTAAGCGCTGAATAAAAACGACTGAATAAATGAATGAAATAAAAAGGCCTCAGTGACATAACTCAAGAAGGATGAGTTTGAAGGCAAATTGGAGGTAGAATATGAAATGAAAATAAGTACCAGCTCCACAATATCTCCAAAAATGGCAGGCAACAACATTCATTAAACACTTACTGTGTGCAGACCACTGTTCTGAATCACTTAAGAGAGTGGACTGCAATAGATCTGATGGCACGATTCCTGCCCAAAGGAGCTCACAGTCTAAAGGGGGGAGAAAGACAACTATACTACAGGTAGAAGAAATGGTTGAGTATAAGGATTTATACATAAGTGCTGTGGGGATGGGTTGAATTTTTTTAGTAGTGTTTGTTAAGCACTTTCTTTGTGCTAGGCACTGCACTCACTGCTGGTTTAATGCAGTCTAAGGAGGTTGGACACAATCCATGTCCCACAGTCTTAATATCCATTTTTCAGGAGGGACCTGAGACATAGAGAAGTGAAGTGATTTGCCCAAGGTCGCACAGCAGACCTGTGGAGCAGCCAGGATTAGAACCCAGGTCATCTGACTCCCAAGTAAGGGCTCTTTCCATTAGGTCATGCTGCTCCTAATATGTATTAACTCCACAATATCACCAAGATTCAGATGAGGATTCAGAGAGGATTTAGATGAAAGCTGCAAAATAACTGAAAGAATCAAAATCAGCGTTCTCCATCCAAACCGCTACCTAGCTGGTTCAATCTCTCATCCTTTCCTGACTGGATTACTGCATCAGCCTTGTCTCTGATCTCCCATCCTCCTGTCTCTCCCCACTTCAGTCTATATTTCACTCTGCTGCCCGGATTATCTCTGTACAGAGACACTCTGGGCACGCCACTCCCCTCCTCAAAAATCTCCAGTAGTTGCCTGTCAACCTACAAATCCAGCAAAAACTCTTCACTCTCGGCTTCAAGTCTGTCCATCACTTCGCACCCTCCTACCTCACCTCCCTTCACTCCTTCTCCAGCCCAGCCCTCACACTCCGCTCCTCTGCTGCTAACCTTCTCACTGGGCCTCGTTCTCACCTGTCCTGCCGTCGAACCCTGGCCCATGTCCTCCCCTTGGCCTGGAATGCCCTCCCTCCACACATCGCCAAACTAGCTCTCTTCCTCCTTACTGAGGACTCACCTCCTCCAGGAAGCCTTCCCAGACTGAGCCCCCCTTTTTCCTCTCCTCCTCCTCCTCCTCATTGCCCCCCCTTCCTTCTACCCTACCCCCTTCCCCTCCCCACAGCACTTGTATACATAATAATAATAATAATTATGGTATTTGTTAATTCATTCATTCAGTCATATTTATTGAGTGCTTATTGTGTGCAGAGCAGCGCTTACTATGTGCAAAGCATTGTTCTAAGCTCTGGGGAGGTTGCAAGGTGGTCAGCTTGTCCCATGGGGGGCTCACAGTTTTAATCCCCATTTTACAGATGAGGTAACTGAGGCACAGAGAAGTTTAGTGACTTGCCCAAAGTCACACAGCTGACAGTTGGCGGAGCCGGGATTTGAACCAATGACCTCTGACTCCAAAGCCTGGGCTCTTTTCCACTGAGCCACGCTGCTCCTCCAATATATCTGTACATATTTATTACTCTATTTTATTTGTACATATTTACTATATTTATTTTATTAATGATGTGTACATAGCTATCATTCTACTTATTCTGATGGTATTCACACCTATCTACTTGTTTTGGTGTCTGTCTCCCTCTTCTAGACCATGAGACCGCTGTTGGGTAGGGACCGTCTCTTTATGTTGCCGATTTGTACTTCCCAAGCTCTTAGTACTGTTCTCAGCACACAGTAAGCGCTCAATAAATACAACTGAATGAAGGAATGAATTAAATGGTATTCTCCTCAAATCCACCAATGATATTTTATTGAGCACCTCAGGGTAAAGGACTTGTAACCTGAGCCTCACCAAAATCTGATTATTTGTATACTTAACCCTAATATGTGAAGGCTTAATGAAATAGTGAAAAGAAAATGGACTTGGGAGTCTGGAGATCTTTGGGCAAGTCGCTTAACACTTCTATGTATCAGTTCACTCATTTGTAAAATGGATAGCAAGTATCGGTTCTCCCTCCCTCTTTCTGACTATGATCCCTGTTTGGGACAGGGTCCTATCTAGTTATCTTGTATATATCTCCGCACTGAGCACAATGCTTGGCATATAGGAGAAGCAGCATGGCTCAGTGGAAAGAGCCCGGGCTTTGGAGTCGGAGATCATGGGTTCAAATCCCAGCTCCGCCAATTGTCAGCTGTGTGACTTTGGGCAAGTCACTTCACTTCTCTGTGCCTCAGTTACCTCATCTGTAAAATGGGGATTAAGACTGTGTGCCCCAGTAGAAGAAGCGTGGCTCAGTGGAAAGAGCCCGGGCTTTGGAGTCAGAGGTCATGGGTTCAAATCCCGGCTCTGCCAATTGTCAGCTGTGTGATTTTGAGCAAGTCACTTCACTTCTCTGGGCCCCAGTTACCTCATCTGTAAAATGGGGATTAAGACTGTGAGCCCCTCGTAGGACAACCTGATCACCTTGTAGCCTCCCCAGCGCTTAGAACAGTGCTTTGCACATAGTAAGCACTTAATAAATGCCATCATTATCATTATTATTATGTGGGACAACCTGATCACCTTGCAACCTCCCCAGAGCTTAGAACAGTGCTTTGCACATAGTAAGGGCTTAATAAATGCCATCATTATCTTATTATTATGTGGGACAACCTGATCACCTTGCAACCTCCCCAGTGCTTAGAACAGTGCTTTGCACATAGTAAGCACTTAATAAATGCCACCATCATTATTATTATTATATAGTAAAGCACTTATTCGGGACCATCATTATCTTCGTCCATGAATTTTCCATACCTCTTTTGTCATGGGAGAACTGTCCTCTCTGTCTTTTTAAACACTGTATTACCCTAGTCGTTTCAGCGGATCTTAGCTCGAGATCACTGAGGAGATGTTTGAGTCACTGCTCGCTGCTACTTTCTCTCCATTGCAGGAATTTCCCCCCTCTGGAAAACATGTACCTTCCACTGGCATGATTGCTTCGGGCTTTGACCAATGTACTTTAGCTGATGGCAATATGGAGACAAGAAGCGCGGTCAGAGACGCCGCATCCACAGAGAGACTTTTTTGTTGATGCACTGACAATTCTGGCTGTGTAGGCTGTGTTCAGAAAAAGAAACTGCTGATACAAGGTAAAAATGGATTTCAAGTAGCTTTATGTTTTTTTGATTCTGCTAGAACATTCCCCCGCTACACTGGGACTAGACGCCAAAGTAACATTTTGTGCCTTTTTTTTTTTTTACCCCTTTCAGAACAAAGGATGAGACCAGTAAATGAAAGAAATTACAAATGCTTTAAAATGACTTGATGAATACGGAGTATGAAATGTAATTTAATTAAAAACGTAAAAGTTAAATGTCCTTAAAGGATGAAATGAACTGAAGGCTTTGCAAATGAATTAAATGAACACAATGCATTCACGGAAATTGGATTGCATTGTAAAGGTACTATTTCTAGAATAAAAATCAAAACATGAACTCCATTTATAATTGTTAGATAGTGGTAAGCAATAAAAACTGTAATCTCCATACTGTTTTTTTTCAGTAGTTTCGGATGAAGGTCAGTGACTTCTGCAGTTCTAAAGCAGGTGTGGAGATAGTCTATCAGACAGTTTACTCCATCTTTTGGTAACAGAAGGTTGCTCCCTTAATGTTTTGTCCAGCCTTGTTTTAATTGACTCATAAAATGGGATTTCACCACTTCCCTGGGGAGACTGTTCCAGTTTAATTACATCTCCTATCGATTGGGGTATTTTTTTCCTACTTTGAACCTGGATGCCATTACCAGTTCATATTTCGGGTTCCACTCCAGGCAATTCCTCTACATCCTAAATGAGTGTTCCCGCTCTTTAATGATTAGTTCTGAGTTGCTATATCATCTCTAAACCAATGGCCTTTTCTTCTTGTCTTTTTCTAAAGTGAACCAAAATCATCTTCTTTTTCTAATTGTATAAAGTTAGATAGAAAGCATTTTTGGGCAAATGCATTCTTAGATATGTAATTGACATGTGTCTTCCTGAAGTGTTACATTCATTATAGATATGCTGGTAGAACTGAAATAACCACTGACCTATTTAGATGAACCTAAAATTAATGAAAGTGGGCTATATGGAAATGATAAATCCCTAATATATACAGAACTTTTATATTCAGTTAGCTCTCATTTTTTCTTGTTCACGTGCACAGAATACATTCAAAATTTAAATATTTGACAACCAAATTATACACCTTCTTGAGTACAATCTCTGATTCCTTAAAATACTTAAACAAATTCAGAAACCTTGAGACATAAGAAGAGGGGCTGAAGGTATTAGCTTAAAATCACAGTTAACACCACTACTGCTACTTCAAATGCCCAATTTAGAGGCCTTTCAGTATTCTAAGCCCACTGTCGGGTAGGGACCGTCTCTATATGTTGCCAACTTGTACTTCCCAAGCGCTTAGTACAGTGCTCTGCACACAGTAAGCGCTCAATAAATACGATTGAATGAATGAATTCTAAAGAGCAGTTCCAATGATAACAATTGAGTACTTCAGTGCCTAGGTGGGACAGAAGGACATGTGAAGGGCATGTG
Organism: Tachyglossus aculeatus; assembly: GCF_015852505.1. NCBI lineage: Eukaryota > Metazoa > Chordata > Mammalia > Monotremata > Tachyglossidae > Tachyglossus > Tachyglossus aculeatus. The sequence goes on from NC_052069.1 coordinate 24,030,493, forward strand.
ACACTCTGGTGGGGAGATAAGATATTATCAATCAATGGTAGTGACTGAATGGTTACTGTGTGCACAATGCTATACTAAACACATGGGAGAGTACAATACAATATAGCATTGATCTTTGCCCTCAAGAAGCTTACAAGACTAAACCACGGAAGACATCCTGGAGGAGGTATGATTTTGGAAGGGCTTTGAAGATCAGAAGAGCTGTGAAATTGGTCTGTCAGAACGGGGAGGGCTTTTTTTTGAAAAGAGGTAGGGTGTAAGGAGGAGACTGATGCCCGAGAAATATGAACGAGAAGCAGTGAGCAGTTCAGCTAGAGAGCATTGCAACAATACAATCTGGAGTGTACTTGATTCATTCAATCGTATTTACTGAGCACTTTCTGTGTGCAGAGCACTGTACTAAACGCTTTGGATGTACAAGTCAGCAACATATAGAGACGGTCCCTACCCAACAACGGGCTCACATGGGAGAAGCAAGTGTGTACCTTTAAGGTGATACAGATTGAGTCCCCTAAAACCAGTGTTCTGAGCTCGTTTGATGAGGAGAGGAATGGGTAACCTTTGATGCTATTGATGCCCGTCTACTTGTTTGTTTTGTTGTCTGTCACCTCCTTGGAGACTGTGAGCCCATTGTTGGGTACGGATTGTCTCTATCTCTTGCTGATTTGTACATTCCAAGCGCTTAGTACAGTGCTCTGCACACAGTAAGCACTCAGTAAATATGATTGAATGAATGAATGAATGAATGAATTAAAGGTTTCTGAGGATTGAGGAGATATATTAAAAATGATGTTTTAAAGAAATGATCAGGGCAGCAGAGTGAAGTGTGGACTGGAGAAGCAGCATGGCTCAGTGGAAAGCACACGGGCTTGGGAGTCAGAGGTCCTGAGTTCAAATTCTGGCTCTGCCAATTGTCAGCTGTGTGACTTTGGGTAAGTCACTTCACTTCTCTGGACCTCAGTTCCCTCATCTGTAAAATGGGGATTAAGACTGTGAGCCCCGCATGGGACAACCTGATCACCTTGTATCCTCCCCAGTGCCTAGAATAAGCACTTAACAAGTGTCATTATCATTATTATTATTATTATTATTATTATTAGTGTGGGAAGAGAAGCAGAAAGTTGCGAGAAGAGGCTGATGCAGAAGTCAAGCTGGTATATGACAAGCGACTGGATCAGGGCAGTAGCCATTTGGAATGGCTTCTACATTTTTGTGGAGAAAGAGCTGATAAATTTTGATGATTTTGAGGTTTCAAGAGAATAAAAAGCCAAGGTCATAGGTTTGAGGAGACTGGGAGAAAGGTTGTAATTTGGCTTTCTTCTTCCAAATAGGGTAGGAATCAAAATAAGAGGAAAGCGAACAGAGACTGAAGAGCAGAAATTCCTGTGTCCAAGATTGAGTGCTACATGCAGTCCTGAGGAAATCCAGTTAAAAGCAGAGCTGTGGGACTTGAATCTGTAGTGACACACTGCATGGATGTCTGCATGGTTGGTGCTTTTCCCAGTGGTATAGTGACCTGTGTCCCCCTAAACCGCAGTGACTGAATCCCCCATACCATGACACAGATTATGCTTTTTTTCTGTTGGAAGAGCAATTCAGTAGAGCAAGAGATCAAATGGATTTTGGGATTGCACTGGGGACAGTTCAGATGGTAGAGCTATCAGCTAGGAAAAGTGTTCTTCTTGATTGATCGTTACTAATAGGAAAGAATCATCTGACGATCTAAGGGGAGGGATGCCTTGGTGGAAGCAATTACAAGATGAAAGGGGGAAGAGAAATCAGGGAGATAAAGACAATAAACTCGAGAAAGCAAGTTCTAATAGACTAAGGACGCTAGTTTTAAGACCCAATGGAGGGAAAGCCTGAAAGGCAGAATGAGCCAAGAAAGCTGGCCGCACTTCAAACAGTTATGAGCAGAGGAACAATCTCACTAGTGCACAGCCGGGACGAGATGGCTGGAAAGAGACTAAGTTGGCACAACGGAGACCAGTACGGCAAATGGAAAAGCTAAAGGCCGCATAATTAAAGAGGAGCATAAAGAAACTAGTCCAATTGTGTAAGAGCAATATTAGTAGGGAAAAGCCAAAGCTTAGAGTCCTCCAGACTGTATGTAAGCTCCTTGTGGGCAGGGAACACACTTACTAACTCTATTATGTGGTATTCTCCCAAACACTTAAAAAGTAAGCACTCCATAAATATCCTTGACTGATTGGAGAGGAGGGGCAACTATCTGGACTGTCAGTCCCACGTAGGACAGAGTCTATGTCTGACTTGATCCACTGGTAGCTACCCCAGCACTTAGAAGGGTGAATGGCACATAGTAATCATGATTATTATTAGAAAGACACAAGGCACAGTAGAGTTATTAGACATAATCCCTGCTATCAAGGATTTTAAAATCTAGTCAAGGTAACAATAGGTAGGGGATACTCCAAAATATTGAAATTTATTAAAACACTGAGGGCTTTCTGTTTAGGGTACAGGGAATTGATCTATATTTACAGCAGAGCGAGGAGGAGTTTGTAGCTCCTTGTGGAAGCAGCGTGGCTCAATGGAAAGAGCCCGGGCTTTGGAGTCAGAGGTGATGGGTTCAAATCCCAGCTCCACCACTTGTCAGCTGTGTGACTATGGGCAAGTCACTTCACTTCTCTGGGCCTCAGTTCCCTCATCTGGAAAATGGGGATTAAGACTGTGAGCCCCACATGGGACAACCTAATTACCTTGTATCTACCACAGTGCTTAGAACAGTGCTTGGCACATAGTAAGCGCTTAACAAATAACAACATTATTATTATTATTATTATTATTATTATTATTATTATTATTAGGCATTTGATAAATTATTAAATACCAAAAAACAACAAAACTCAGATTTGAAAAAGGAAGAAGGGGAACTTGCCAGACATGAGGATCGGTGTCCATAAATCAGATTAGCTTCAGGGTCCCTCTTTCAACTCTGGCCTCAGTCTTTCTTTCATTAGATCATTGTCACGTGTTGTTCTTACAGCATTTCCCAGATCAAGGAAGAACTTAACAACAAGGCTATCAAATATGGACAGACAGCTGAAGAAAAGTTTGGTGACTTTAGCCCTGAGTATGTTTTAACACCGGTCGTTTGCAGTCCGACCAAAGTAATTAACACTGTGCTTAATGAGGTCAGAAAAGCCTGTGTGTCTGAAATGAACAAATAATTTCAGAAAAAGCGGGACTGCAACACAAACGATCTAGGAATCATGAAATTGCTTAAGGAGGCCACCTCTGAATTGAAGTCATCTCTCTGGGATCATCATTATCATCAATTGTATTTATTGAGCACTTACTATGTACAGAGCACTGTACTAAGTGCTTGGGAGAGGACATTACAAAGTAGTTGGCAGACACAACGAGCTGGTAGTTTACAGGGGGAGACAGACATTAATATAATTTATAATATATAATTTAAAGAAGCTAATTGTGGGCAAGGACCACGTCTACCAATTCTATTACAGTGTTATACTTTCCCAAGCCCTGCTTAGTACAATGCTCTGCACAAAGTACTCAGTAAACATTATTGACTGATTAATTTATACATATGATATATTTATGATATATTTATATACATTTGTGATATATGGAATGCCTCTCTTCCCCCCTTCAAAGCCCTACTGAGAGCTCACCTCCTCCAGGAGGCCTTCCCAGACTGAGCCCCCTCCTTCCTCTCCCCCTCATCCCCCCTGCCCTACCTCCTTCCCCTCCCCACAGCACCAGTATATATGTTTGTACAGATTTATTACTCTATTTATTTTACTTGTACATATTTACATACTCTATTTTATTTTGTTAATATATGTTGTTTTGTTGTCTGTCTCCCCCTTCTAGACTGTGAGCCCATTATTGGGTAGGGACTGTCTCTATATGTTGCCAACTTGTACTTCCCAAGCACTTAGTACAGTGCTCTGCACAGAGTAAGTGCTCAATAAATACGACTGACTGAATGAATGAATATATACATATTTATGCCATGGGGTTGAGGGTAGGGTGAATATCAAATGCCCAAAGGCCACAGATCCATATCTGACAGGTGACTTTTAGATTCAATGTGACTGCTTGTAGTAGCTGAGCACTTAACCTCACTTTGGGCTTTTGGGACATATCTACTAATTTGATTATTCTTCTCTAGTACCTATCTACAGCAGGATGTCAACATTTCCAATCCTCTGGGAAATTCTGAAATCATAACTTTGGTTGCTTTCCTTTTGTTCAAATACAATTATTCCAATATTTAAACTAACAAAGAGCTCAATTCAGACAATGATAATTGCAAAGGTCATTAGGTGAGAAGATGGCGTCCAATGGGAACAAAGAGCTGGAACCAATTATGTCTTAGGCTTAATTTAAAAATAATGGTTGAGTACCTTAATTCAGGAAAATTACAGGAAAATCTCATACCTGAATATTAAAGAAAAAGGAAAAACCATTCTTCAGGAACCTTTTTCTGTATTGCAGTTGCATGTAAATTCTTGTAGAGGTATTTCACAAGATAAAGAAGGAAATTCTTCACCAAACCTCCAGAAAGCACTCTTCCTTCTCTAAATAAGCTGGTCCAGTGACTTGACATATTCCACATCAGCCTCCATGCAGACCTCCATGCCTACCAGCCTCTTAATAATAATAATAATAATAATAATAATAATGGTATTTGTTAAGCGCTTACTATGTGCCAAGCACTGTTCTAAGCACTGTGGGAGATGCAAGGTAATCAGGTTGGGCCACGTGGGGCTCACAGTCTTAATCTCCATTAGATTAGGTAACTGAGGCACAGATAAGTGACTTGCCCAAAGTCACACAGCTAATAGACTTTTAGACTGATCCCACTATTGGGTAGGGACTGTCTCTATATGTTGCCAACTTGTACTTCCCAAGCGCTTAGTACAGTGCTCTGCACACAGTAAGCATTCAATAAATATGATTGATGATAATAAGTGGCAGAGCCGAGATTAGAACCCACGACCTCCGACTCCCAAGCCCATGTGTTTTCCACTAAGCCACGCTGATCCTCTTCCCTCTTCTGTCCAGAATTTACTCAATCAGTCAAGGATATTTATTGAGAATTTACAATGAGTAGAGCAGTGAACTAAGAGGATGGCAAAGTACAATATAACAAAACTGGTAAACAAGTTCCCTGCCCTCCAGGAGCTTACAGTCTAGAGGGGAAAACAGACATTAAAATGAATTTTGGATATTCATTCGTTCGTTCATTCATTCAATCATATCTATTGAGCACTTACTGTGTGCAGAGCACTGTACTAAGCGCTTGGGAAGTACAAGTTGGATATGGACACAAGTGCTCTGGGACTGAGGGTGGAGAGAATATCAAGTGTTTAAAGGGTAAAAATCCAAGTTTATAAGCAACACAGAAGGGAGAGAGTAGGGGAAATTAGGGCTTAGTCAAGATGACCTCCTGCAAGAGATGTGATTTTAATAAGGCTTTGGAGGTGGAGAGAGTGGTGGTCTGTCGTATATGAAGTGGAAGAAAGTGGAAGGAGGGCTCATACAAGAGGTCAAAATCCACCCTTTTCTCTCATCCAACTACCATGTAAATTCCAAGCACTTAACTATACCATCTTGATTAATGCATCAGCCTCCCTGCCTCTTGACTCTCCCTACTCCAGTCCATACTTCACTCTGCTGCCTGGATCGTTTTCCTACAAAAATGTTCAGTCCACGTTTTCCCACTCCTCAAGGGCCTCCACCACTGCATCAGACACAAACTTCTTGTCATAGGCTTGAAAGCAGTCAATCACTTTGCCATCTTCTACCTCACCTCCTTGATTTCCTATTACAACCCAGCCCACAGACTTCTCTCCTCTACCAACCTACTCACTGTACCTCTAGCTCATGGCTGACCTCTCATCCATGTTTTGTCTCTGGCCTGGAATGACCTCTCTCTTTATATCCAACAGATGACCACTCTCCCTATATTCAAAGCCTTATTCAAAGCTCATCTCCTTCAAGAGGCCTTCCCAAAGGAAGCCCTCATTTCCTCTTCTCCCATTCCCTCCTGTGTTTTCTTTGCATTTAAAATCAGTCCCTTTATTTATCCCTCCCTCAGCCCCCCAACACTTATGTACAAATCCATAATTTATTTATTCATATTAATGCCTGTATCCCCTTTTGTATTGTAATAATAATAATGATAATGACTATATTTGTTAAGTGCTATGTGTCAAGCAATATTCTAAGCGCTGGGGTAAATACAAGGTAATCAGTCAGAATACAGTCCCTGCCCTATAAGGGGCTCACAGTTAGCGCTCTGCACCCTGCAAACACTCAATAAATACTAGTGATTGAGTGACTTCATAAATGAATGAACATGTTAAAAAGCTGTGGAAGGAGCCATTGGAAGTCAACGTTTGAAGAGAGCAGTCAGGAAGGGATTAAAGGAGGGGGCAATTGTTTTGATAAGGAGAGAAGGGATGAGGTCAGAAGAGCAGATGGAGGGGATAGCTTTTAAGAGGAAATTGCCCTATTCTGCTGCCTGAAACCAGCTTCACTAAATAATTCTTTTGCACTAATCACCTCGCTCCTCAAAACCTCCAATAGGTAACCATTTCTCTTCATATGATGGTGCTCAGCAAGCTTTCTCCTTTCCACTCATCTATTCCCTTTTTTGGGGCATCATTTCTCTCAAAGACAACCTACTTACTATGTTTTCTTATTTCCTCTCCCTCCACTGACCTCCAGCTCATAACTTCCCTCTTACCTGAAACTCACCCCACCACCCACCTCGCCCTTCACATCTGAGAGATCATTCTTTTTCCCCTTTCCAAATCTGAAATCACACTTTTCCTGATTCATTTTTCATCACCACCACCTTTTTGGGCCTGCTACACAGTGCTTTCCAAAGTTTAGGCTGGTTTTCTTGATTCAGTTTGCAAACTTTCTTACCTATGCTTTCCCCCACCACCCCACAGCCCTTCTTTCCTCTGTTTTTCCTCTTCTTTTTCCCTCTACCTCTGTAAGCTTTACTGGGTCAGGTTCATATGGGGTAAGCTTTGAATCCTAATTTTGTTCTTGGCCTTTGGGCCCTCTTTGCTTCTGAAATGTGGATGCTAGTGAGTGCTTGAAATTGTATATCCATTTCTTTGTTCATTTCCTGCCACCCATACACTGTAAATATACTGCCTCTGCTACCATTTTCTTGGCTAGCAACTGCAGAAAATAAAAGTCTTCCTCTTACACTCTATCAATAAAAACAACATATTCTTTGGGCTTGAGGAGGCTTGCCATTATCACATTTGAGAAATTGATTTAGAGTTGGGCATAAAGACAGCAGGCACTAATTATCCTAATGATCAAAGTAGTTTATTGCACAAAAAACTAGATTTATGGGAACTCTATCCCTATGAAGATAATAATAATATGCAATACATCACACTCTTCAACTTCAAAGTGTTTTATTGACACTACCTAATTAGCAGGATTGCTCATCAAATAGACAGCACATATGATGTGTGTAATAAGTTTTGGGTCAACATTTGAAAATTAGCACAATATACTTTATTTTTATATATTAAAATGCACATTTGTTAAGGCTACTTTTATAGGTTTATTTTTCCACTGATATCGTCCGTAAGTAGATTCAGATTTAGAATAAAATCGCTTCAGTTTTCACCAAAGGCTACTGATGGTCATCGCACTATTTTTGTCCTCAAGATATTTTTCTAAAATAAGTTGCCTTGTTTCATTTAGTCCAGTGGGAGGAAATTCTGTCACCAGTACTGGGAAACAAATTACCCAATAATCCTCTGTAATTTTGTTATTTCATTCTGCAGGTGATTTCTGTTGTTTCATCATTTCTTGATGAATATTGGTGAAATTAAAGCACATTTAGTCATTTTGACTAAAAGTATATTATTGCCATTAGTATTCAATTTTTTTTCATATAAAAAGATGGTAGCTAATAGTCTGGATATTTGTTATAAGTAAAAGGCAAGGACTACTTTAATCAAAATCCTTTAACAAAAAATCAAACCTATTTTCAGCGGGGGACAGCTTTTAAAAGACAAAATAAAGTAGAATAAAGCAGGAACTTCTTGGAGCTGAATTAAGCACCTTTAGAAGCTGCATTAAGTTCTTGAACATTTAAATGTGATTCGATAAGTTATTGCTTTAATGGACTAAATCGTGTCTTAGAGGCCTGAAAGGGATAGTTAATAATGAACCTAATTCTTCCAATGACTGACTTTAATCCTTCCTAGTAAATTTTGAAGGAGAATTAACTCTTCGAGACAGTAGGGTGCTATTAGAGCAATGCAGACACGTGGGCATGGTTTTTGCAGATGGGCGGTAAATGGTTCCAAATAAAACTTAAAAGTAATACTTCTCCCAAAGTGACAAAGCCGGCCAGGAACCAAACATGAACAGTCCTTGGATTGAGTTCAACAGCTGTACAAAAGTGTATATATAGGAAATGATAATAATACTAGTAATTATGGGATTTTTTTAAGAGCTTACTCTATGCCAAGTATTGTACCAAGCACTGGGGTGGATACAGAATAGTCAGCCCCACGTGTGGCTCACAGAGTAAGTAGGAAGGAAAATAGGTAATGAATCCTTATTTTGCAGATGAGGGAGCTGAGACAGAGAAGTGATTTTCCCCCAGGTCACACAGCAGACAATTGGTGAAATAATAATAATAATAATAATAATAATAATAATAATAATAGCAGCATTTATTAAGCACTTACTATGTGCAAAGCACTGTTCTAAGCGCTGGGGAGGTTACAAGGTGATCAGGTTGTCCCACAGGGGGCTCACAGTCAATCCCCATTTTACAGATGAAGGTACTGAGGCACAGAGAAGTTAAGTGACTTGCCCAAAGTCACACAGCTCAGCTGGAATGGGGATTAGAACCCAGGGCCTTTGATCCCCAGGCCCGTGCTCTTTCTACTAGACCACACTGCTTCCCAAATGATCCTTTGAGTTAAAGAGAGGATACCACAGATTGTTGGCTTAAGTTAACCTACAGCAGCATATAGGTTTAATGAGGGATGAACTGAATGATTGGCACATGTGCTGTCTTGGTTGTTTTCAGGGCCCAGCGCTTTGTTCACTTTTATCTTTGGTTCTCAATCTTCTCTCTCTTTTTGAGCTTCTCTGCTCAAAAAGAGCCTCTCCTTTCTTGTTTCGGACTTGCAGTTCCCTCTTTACCGGCCAGTGGGCCAGAGCTGTGATGCCACTTTACGGTGTCCTTCAAACATTTCCTATGTTCTCCTGTTTTTGGTTTAGCCCATTTGAACTCCTGATCCAGCAGCTGTTTAGGAATCCTGCGGTTATCCATTCTCTGCAGGTGATCCCCCCAGCTGAGTTTTGTAGAGGTCGGCGAAACTTTGATGCGAGCACACTTGGCTTGGTGCTGTAACTGCCGTCAGTGAGTGAGTGACAATGAAGGAACTGCTCAAGGTTTTGGATGTCACATTTGTGATGGGGTACAGGTTCCCAACTCAATCAACTCCCCTCCTGCTATCAGACTTGGCTGATTTCCTGGTATAACGCATCCCACACGCTTCACTCTTCTAAAGCCAGCCCATTCACCGTTCCTCAAACCCGTCTGTCTCGCTGCTGACCCATACATTCATGCAATCTTAGTTATTGGACACTTTCTGTGTGCAAAGCACTGTACTAAACACTTGTGAGAGTACGATGTAACAATGAACAGATACATTCTCTGCCCACAATAAGCTTACAGTCTAGAGGGGGAGACAGACATTGGGAGGTTGGGAGGAATGGAGGCCTTGAGTGGGGAGTCCCAGGTTTAGCAGCACCCGGGCCCAAGGCATGATTTTAGAAGCCACCATACTTACCACATTTTGAAGGGAAACGTGAGGAGTGACAGAGCTATGCCATTTTTCAATTTTTTAGACGTAATTTTTTCACACATAAGGTGATGAAGGACTTCATCAAAGGGTGACTGTTGGTGGTTGGAAATGTTTAACTATGGTTGTGTAGAACACAAGTTGGAGGAGAGAAGTGTGAGAAGATTCCTGAAAAATGTCATGAAAAGTGGACATAGCAAATTGAGAGCACAGGCACTATCCGTCAGTTGTATTATTGACTGCTTACTCTAATCTGACCACTGTACTAAACTTTTGGGAGAGCACTATAGATACCTTTGTTTTGTTGTCTGTCTCCCCCCTTCTAGAGTGTGAGTCCGTTGTTGGGTAGGGATTGTCTCTATTTGTTGCCAAATTGTACTTTCCAAGTGCTTAGTGCAGTGCTCGGCACACAGTAAGCGCTCAGCAAATACGATTGAATGAATGAATGAATATAAAAAATTAATTGAATCACAGATATGTACCTAAGTGCTGCAGGGATGGAAGGGGTGATGAATAAAGGGAGCAAGTCAGGGTTATGCAGAAGTGGGAGAGGAGGAAAAGAGGGCTTAGTCAGGGGAGACCTCTTGTCCATGTCCTCCTTCTGGCCTCAAATTCCTTCTCATTTCATATCCAACAGACCACCGATCTCCTCACCTACAAAGCCCCCCTAAAACCACATTCTTCCAAGGGATCTTTCCCAAGCCCTCATTTCCCCTACTTGCCCTCTCTCCTGCATCACCTGTGTACACGGATCTGTTAAGCTGTCAGTACAGTGGTCTGCACACAATAAATAAGCACAGTAAGCGCTCAATAAATACGACTGAATGAAAACCCCATAAGCACTTGACATTCACCCCTTCCTCAGTTTAGACCACTGTACTAAACTTTTGGGAGAGCACTATAGATATCTTTGTTTTGTTGTCTGTCTCCCCCCTTCTAGACTGTGAGTCTGTTGTTTGGTAGGGATTGTCTCTATTTGTTGCCAAATTGTACTTTCCAAGCGCTTAGTACAGTGCTCGGCATACAGTAAGCGCTCAGCAAATACAATTGAATGAATGAATGAATATAAAAAATTAATTAAATTACAGATATGTACCTAATCTACCTAAATATGATTGAATGAATGAATATAAAAATTAATTGAATCAGATATGTACTTAAGGGCTGCGGGGATGGAAGGGGTGATGAATAAAGGGAGCAAGTCAGGGTTATGCAGAAGTGGGAGAGGAGGAAAAGAGGACTTAATCAGTGGAGACTTCTTGTCCATGTCCTCCTTCTGGCCTCAAATTCCTTCTCATTTCATATCCAACAGATCACCGATCTCCTCACCTACAAAGCCCCCCTAAAACCACATTCTTCCAAGGGATCTTTCCTAAGCCCTCATTTCCCCTACTTGCCCTCTCTCCTGCATCACCTGTGTACACGGATCTGTTAAGCGCTTAGTACAGTGCTCTGCACACAGTAAGCACTCAATAAATACGACTGAATGAATACCCCATAAGCACTTGACATTCACCCCTTCCTCAGCCCCAAGAAACGTATGTACATAACCGTATACTGCAATTTCCCTCCAACTGTAGTGTATTTGAGTGTCTGTCTCCCCCTCTAGATTGTAAGCTCTCTGTGGACAGGGATAGTTTCTAACAGTTATATAATAATAATGATAATGGTGACATTTATTAAACTCTTACTATGTGCAAAACACTGTTCTAAGCATTGGGAGGTTGTCCCACAGGGGGCTGACAGTCTTAATCCCCATTATACAGATGAGGGAACTGAGGCACAGAGAAGTGAAGTGACTTCTCTGTCACACAGCTGACAATTGGCGGAGCTGGGACTTGAACCCATGACCTCTGACTCCAAAGCCTGTGCTCTTTCCACTGAGCCACGCTGCTTCTGCTGCTTCTATAATTGTACTTTCCCAAGCATTTAGTACAGTGCTCTGCATATACAATAAGCACTCAACAAATAACATTTGATTATTGATTAACATGCAGTTTGGTCTGAAGTCTTGGGCTGCATTGACTGCACACTAGGAAAAATGGGCACTATCTCAAAGGAGAGTAGCTTATACCCAGCAGAATAGGAGAATATTCATATGCATCAAATGTCCTTTTATAGCCAGCGTGACAATAAATATTTTTCAGAGAACTGCCGTAAATAATTAAAGACATATTTCCCTCATTTACGTATGTTACATTGCTTCAGGAGTGTTAAGGTCACTTTGTGGGTCAAAAGTCATATCTTCCTTTTCATGTGGTTGTGGAACATTGATATTCAGTGTGAAGTGGCTTTAGCCTTTGTTGTCTAGGCGAACAGGTGTTTTTCTCTTATGCTGTACAGCACATTACTGAGAATGGGAAAATGGCTTCATGGTTTCTATTGCCAATTACTGTGATTTGATTTACCTCAATCCTGGATCAGCAGGTCTTAATTCTCTCTCACCTCTGGGCTATTCTGAATTGCACATAAAACATTAGATCAAGTTTGCTTAAAATAAAATTTAGAAATTACCTTGTGGCTGCGAGTTCCTCAAATGACAAATCAGCTAAGATTTTTTTATTTCACAAATCACTTGGAAAAAATCTCAACCTTAAAACTGTGCAGGGTCAATGAGATATGTCTCGCTAAGGTATGAAAGACAATCAATCAATCAATCTTATTTACTGAGCATTTACTGTGTGCAGAGCTCTGTACTAAGTGCCTTGAGAGAGGATCAGAAGCAGCATGGCCTAGTGGCTAGAGCACAGATTTGGGAGTCAGAAGGTCATGGGTTCTAATCCCAGCTCGACCACTTCTCTGCTGTGTGACCTTGGGCCAGTGAATTAACTTCTCTGTGCCTCAGTTCCCTCATCTCTAAAATGGGAATTAAGGCCATGAGCCCCAAATGGAACCTGTGCTGTGTCCAACCCAATTATCTTGTATCTACCCTAACTCTTAGCTCTTAACAAATACCATAATAATAATTATTATTATCATTATTATTATTATTACAATATAGCAATACACTGTCACATTCCCTGCCCACAGTAATGTTGAAAGTGACATGTTTAATTTCCAGGAAATCCTTCATCATATTTTACTGGTTGAAAGCATTGGTTTATGAGGTGTTAATGGACTTTCTCTTACTGTTTCCCACAGATAAGATTTGATTGGTTGAGGGGGTGGGAAGGAGAAGCGCAGCAGTGACAGCTGCAGTTCTTTGTCAGGAATTTCGTATTGCAGAATTTAAAAAGCCCTAGAAACCCTGAAGGGAAAAAAAAATGTATTTTACTTAAAATGTCCTAAATGAAAACTTGCCATCCAACCAGGGAAGATGGCAGCTTCATATTAAAGCTGAGTTCTTATAAAAAGCTTGCTTCTAGCAGAGTGGCACATGTATTTGTGGTTTGGAAGACTCGGGTAGAAGAGGGAAGGCCCAGGGACTTGAAGGAGGGGTGGAATGGAAGGAGGCAAGAAAAATGCCCAAATTTACTTGCTCCCCTTACCACTCCCCCTCTTCATTAGGGCAAGAGAAAACTATATTTAAAGGATCAATCCTGGGTTCATTTCTTTTCTCCATCTACAGCCACTCACTTGAAGAATTTATTCACTTCCATGGCCTCAACTATCATTTCTCTGCAGATGATTCCCAAATCTACATCTCCAACACTAATCTCTCTCCTTCCCTATCTAATATTTATAATATTTCTATTTCTAATATTTCATCCTGCATTCGGGTCATCTCTACTTGGATGTCCTGCTGAAACCTCAAACTCACCAGGTCCGAAACAGAACTCCTTGTATTCCCATGCAAATTCTGTCCTCCCTCGTCTTTCCCGTAACTATAGATAACAATAACACCACTCTCGTCCCCATCTTACGTGCCCATAACCTTGTCATTTTCCTCAATTCGTCTCTCTCATTCAACCCACGGGTTCAATCTGTCACCAACCCCGTTGGGTCTACCTTCACAACATTCATTCATTGATTCATTCAATCGTATTTATTGAGCGCTTACTGTGTGCAGAGCACTGTACTAAGCGCTTGGGAAGTACAAGTTGGCAACATATAGAGATGGTCCCTACCCAACAACGGGCTTACAGTCTAGAAGGGACATCAGTAAAATCCACCCTTTCCTTTCCTTCCAAACTGCTACTGTTCTGATCTGAGCACTTACCCTGTCCCGCCTAGATTACTTTTTGCTTACCTTCCAGCCCTTAGTCTCTCCTCATTCCTGTCCTCATTTCACTCTATTGGCCAGATGGTTTTTCTATAAAAAAAAATCAGTCCATATTTTCACACCCCCAAGACCCTCCAGTCGTGCCCATTCACTTCTGCATTAAATGGAAGCTCTTTCCCTATGGCTTTCAAGCCATCACCTTGCCACCTTTGATCTTACCTCTCTGATTTCCTGCTTGCAGATTGTGTTATTTTAATGCCAACCTATTCACAATACCTTGATCTCATCTATCTCATCACTGACTCCTTGTCCATGTCCTGCCTGTGGCCTGAAACTCTACCCTCCTTCATTTTTTTTATGGTATTTGTTAAACACTTACTCTGTGTCAGGCACCGTACTGAATGTTGTGGTATATACAGGCTAATCAATCCATGTCCCAAATGGAGCTCACAGTCTCAATCCCTATTTTACACATGAGGTAACTGAGGCCCAGAGAAGTTAAGTGACTTGCCCAAGGTCACACAGCAGACAAGTGGCAGAGTTAGGATTAGCATTCAGATTCTTCTGATTCCTAGGTCCATGCTCTATCCACTAAGCCATGCTGTTTCTGACAGACCTTCATATGTGACAAAACATCACTCTTCCCCACCTTCAAAGCCTTATTAAAAGCTCATCTCCTCCACTCCCCCATTCCCTTACTTTCTCCTACTCTCTCTCACTTCTGTGCCACCCTTGCACTTGGATTTGTACCTACCTTTTGAGCACTTGATACTCACCCTACCCTCAGCCCCACAGAATTTAGGCATATATCCATTATTTATCTGAATGTCCATCTCTCTCTCTAGACATAAACTCCTTGGAGACAGGAAACATGTCTACTGACTTCGTTGCATTGTACTCTCCCAGAATGTGTGAATTCTGCACACAGTACGCATTCAATAAATATGACTGACTCATTGATTGATTGATAAAGTACTTGGGAAAGCACTGATTAGGCCTACTATACAGGCCTCATGACCATCAGTCTTTAAGGGATTTTCAAATCGTAGCACTGATGTCCATAGAGATGTAGATCTTGCTGGGAACCATCTTTCTGTAAGTGTTGGGTATATCCAAACCATATGTAAATAAGTCCTGAATAATCCCACCCAGGGCATAAAACAAGCAGGAATATATTTTCAATATCCACCATATAGACAACGAACAGATTTAGAACTTCTTTTTGAGACTATCACACTCTGATGATGTTGGGAAACATTCAATTATGAATGTCACATGGAACTGCATTCCAAAGTAACAGGTCAAACTGCATTTTCTAAGACCTAATTAGAATCTCTAGTACGTGAAAAACCCTAGTCAGCAGTCCAAGCTTATCTGCTCTAAATCATTAAAACGGATGAGCATGCAGTGCTACCAAAAGGCTAAATATTCTACATAATCTCCTGCTGTGGTCAAAATTTCTGTAGTCTGGAGAGGCATGGGTGGGTGCATACATATGATTAAGAGCAATCAGTCAGTCAATCAATAATAATAATTATTATGATATTTGTTAAATGCTTACTGTGTGCCTGGTATTTCTTGAGAGCTTACAGTGTGCCCCACACAGGCAGAGCCCCTAATTCCAATCTCACTCATCTAATTCTTCCACAGCAGAGTTTGATAGTGGCATCTTTGCCTTTTTCTCACTTTGAAAAGTACGTTAAGGGTTTCCAGGACTAGGCATCAGACAGCATTTCTTTTCAAAATAGACTTACTCTGGTTGTGATGTGCTATAAGCTCTGTGGCTGCTCGCAAAGCTCTCCGTTATTAGGCCAACAAATGCTCCATTTGTGCAAGGTAAGCTTTACACTTTCATATGTCTGCCTATTTATTGCTCTGGGAAAAACAAAATCAATATATGTTTTAAATTACACATATAATTGTCTTGTGTCTTGGTGGCTAATTCCTCTCATTGAAATGCATGGAAAGTATTAAAATGTCCATAGTAGTTTGCATTGTGGATTTAATTCTTTCCATGTAATTCGGTTGGAAAAATGAAACCAGCTTTAAGATGATTACACATATATTAAAAAATGGAGCATCTTATTTCATTTTTATTTCCAGCGTGGGGATTGTTAGCACCAGAGGTGTCTAATGAAGGTCTTATGTTCATAGATTCACAGAACAGAAAAGGCCCACCGTGAGCTGGGCAAAGAGGATAGCACCCAGATCCTTGGAAATTCATCAATTTTTTCCTGTAGGCTAGTCTTTCCCAGTCCTTGGTATGGCTTTGAGGACTATCCTGATTTTCGATAAAGTAATTATGCTACAAATGGTACCCTATAATGCCAAATCTTCAAAAGACAGTCACATGATTTAAACAACCACAGTTTAATTAGGAGGGTCAACAAAGGGCTGTATGAACCATAAAACAATATTTATCTGAAGGTTGTTTTTTTTAAGAATTCTTGTGGGAATATAATTCCTTGAGAGATTAACTGGGAATAGAGAAGTGGGTCAGTCAGTAATGTAATAATTTCCCCTGATTTAGCAGGAATCCGATTAACATGCAGGATGGCCTCCTTATTTGCAGCTTAATACTTCTCATCAGTTTGCCTTATGCTAAGACACCTGCACGAAGGTTTCAGAGACACAGAATAAATAGTGACTGATCATCCCAGCCAGTTTGAAAATGAAATTTACTCTCAGGACCTCACGTGAGAGATCCAAGAATGTTGTAACTTTAGACCACCACATCAGTCAACATCCTAGTAATAGTAATAATATCTATTAACCACCAAATTGGTACAAGGCAATGAATCAATGGCATTTCTTGAGCACTGTGTGCAGAGCACTGTACTAAGCACTTTGCTGGTAGACATGTTCCCTGTCTACAGTGTATTGTTCTAAGTTATTTAGAAATTACAGCAAAAAGATATGACACCTCTGTGAGGTCTTCCCTGAATAATTTCTAGTCACATCACTTCATATCCCCCCAAAAGCCACTTCAGCACTTGTCAAATATAAATCAATCAATTAAGGACATTTAATGAACACATTGCGTGCAGACCATTGTATTAAACACTTGGGAGAGACTACAATTCAAAGAGCATTGGTAGACAAAATTCCAGCCTTTAGGGTATTTACAACCTAGTGGGAAAAGCCCTCAGTAAAATCAATTACAGATAGAGAAGCAATTAGCAATCAATTAGAGAAGCAGCCTGGCTCAGTGGAAAGAGCATAGGCTTTGAAGTCAGAGGTCATGGGTTCGAATCCTGACTCCGCCACATGTCTGCTGCGTGACATTGGGCAAGTCACTTCACTTCTCTGAGCCTGAGTTACCTCATCTGTAAAATGGGGATTAAGACTGTGAGCCCCACGTGGGACAACCTGATCACCTTGTATCCCCCCAGCGCTTAAAACAGTGGTTTGCATATAGTAAGCACGTAACAAATGCCATTATTATTATTATTATTATAGGAGAAATGGCAAGGTATAAAGACGTGCTTAAGAGCTGTAGGGCTACAGCTGGGTGAATATCAAAGTGCTGAGTGGTGCTATGGGACTGGGGTGGGGAGAGAAAGTGCTTAGAGCTACAGACTCAACTGCATAAGCTACCGCAAAGGGAAGGTGAATAGATGGGGAAATGAGAGCTTACTCAGAGAAGATCTCTTAGAGGAAATGTAATTTTAATGTAATTTGGGCGATGTTTGAGAGTGATGGTCTAATGAATATGTAGTGGGAGAGAGTTCCAGGCTAGAGAGAAAACATGAACAAGGGATCATCAGTGACACAGACAAGACTGAAGTACAGTAAACAACTTGTTATTGAAGGAGCAAATTGTGTGAGCTGTGTTATAGTGGAAAATTAGTGGGCCTACATAGCAGATTGAGTGCCTTAAAGCTAATGTTTGATGTGGGGGTGGATGGGAGCTTTTTGAAGGGTGGGAAGACATGCACTGAATTGGTTTTAGAAAAATGATCTGGACAGAAGAATGACATATGGACTGGAGTGGGAAAAGAGGTTTGAAGGTCAGTGAGGACGCTGATGCATTCCCAACCCCCATCCATTCATTCAATCATATTTATTGAGCGCTTACTGTGTGCAGAGCACTGTACTAAGCGCTTACCTTCATGTGTTATTTTCATAGCCTACTACTTTCCCTTATCTGTCATTTATTTTAATGACTGTTTCCCTGCTAGACTGCAAACTCCTCAAGGGCAGGGATTATTAAGACCGACTCTATTAAAATCTTCCAAGTGCTTAGTAAAGTGATCTGCACAAAGTGACAGCTCTATAAATCCTCTCAATGGATTGTTACTTTGCCCACAAAGACCTTATTCTCCATCAGGAAAGATCTATATTTTTAAAAATTAAAAATAATCAGAATAATCAAATATACAAATATATAACACATAAACACAAGTGCTAAAAATCAATATAAATATCTAAATTCTTGAAGTGGCTGGTGGATTTACGTGACTTGGGGTGTTCATTCAATCATATTTATTGAATGCTTACTGTGTGCAGAGCACTGTACTAAGCGCTTGGGAAGTACAAGTTGGCAACATATATTATGTAATCATTAGAGAAGCCATGAGAAGCAGTATGGCCTAGTGGATAGGAACAGGGCTGGGAGTCAGAAGGACCTGGATTCTAATCCTAGCTCTGTCACTCGTCTGCCGTGTGGCTTCAGATGATTAACTTTTCTGTGCCTCGATTACCTCATCTGTAAAATGGGGATCAAGACCGTGAGCCCCATGTGGGACAAGGATTGTGTCCAACCTGATGAACCTGTGGTCTTCTAGACTGTGAGCCCCATGTGGGACAAGGATTGTGACCAACCTGATGAACCTGTGGTCTTCTAGACTGTGAGCCCCTTGTTGGGTGGGGACCGTCTCTATATGTTGCCGACTTGTACTTCCCAAGCACTTAGTACAGTGCTCTGCACACAGTAAGTGCTCAATAAATGTGACAATGAATGAATGAATGGTGAGCTGACGATAAGCTGCCTTATTAGTGACTGTTTGTGATGTCGCTAATAAAAAGAAGGAAGAGACTGGCCAAGGCACTGATGGGATCTTCTTGAAGGCAGGTGATTGCGGGCCTATGGAGGTGGAACCTGGAGGAAGGCAGGGCTTTCTCTACCTGTTCTACTCAATAATGGTCCTGGGCCAATGAGTGACTGCCATGGTGCTGCGACAACTAAGGCAGATAAAAGGCGCTTGGTTTGAATCTCCAGGAGGTAAACAGAGGCACGCTGAAGACGCACAGAGGGCAAGCGAAGCACCTGGATGAGAGGGCAGCGGAAGCAGCAGGAGAGGAGAACTTGAAAGCAGCAGAAGGCAGCAGCACTTGGAAGAAGAAAGAAGAAGTATCGGCAGAACGGGCTCCCTTGACCAGCAGACTGGTATTGGACCCTTGGGGGAGTGCAATGTGTGGATGTGTCACTCGCTTGCACGTTGGTAAAACTAAGTAGAAAGCTTCCCACAGTAAGCTTGGTGGTCGGTAGTGTGGTTTGACTCTATTACGTGTCGCCGACGCTTCCCCGGTACAGGACGTTCCTGGTTGGTACGAGCCAGAGGGTCAGGGGCTCGTGACAGAAACTGTATCTACCCCAGCACTTAGTACAGTGTCTGGAACAGAGTTAGCTCTTAAATACCATAAAAAGTGGTTTGTTGGAGAAGGCGAGATTTTAGAGGGCTTAGAATATGGGGAGAGCTGTTATCAGGTGGATGGCAGAAGGAGTTCAGTTTGGAAAAACTTTAAGCGAGAGGATGGATGTGGAAGAGTTGAGAGTGAGATAATGGATATTCATTCAATCGTATTTATTGAGCACTTACTGTGTGCAGAGCACTGTGGATATAAGGTTGGCTTGGGCAGAGTGAAAAGAACAAGCTGGGGAGCAGTAGGTGGAGAGGACATATGCATCAAATAGAAATTTCCTTACCATTGTCTTTGAGTGTTTTTCCCCTTCCTGCCTAACCTCACTAACTTATTACAATCCAGACATAACACTTCGCTCATCTAAGACCAACCTACTTACTGTTTCTTGATCTCATCTGTCTCACTGCCAATCCTTTGTCCATATCCTCCCTCTGGCTTGGAACTTCCTTCCCCTTCCTATGCTACAAACCAATAGTTTCCTGATCTTAAAAGCCCTGCTATAATAATTTCTTCCAAGAGGCCCTCCCTGACTAACCTTCTGTGGAAAGAGCAAGAGCTTGGGAACCAGAGGTCATGGGTTCTAAATCATTCATTCAATCGTATTTATTGAGCACTTACTGTGTGCAGAGCACTGTACTAAGCGCTTGGGAAGTACAAGTTGGCGACTTATAGAGACGGTCCTTACCCAACAAGGGGCTCACAGTCTAGAAGGGGGAGAGAGACAACAAAACAAAACATGTGAACAGATGTCAAGTCATCAGAATAAATAGAAGTAAAGCTAGATGCACATCATTAACAAAATAAATAGAATAGTAGAATAGAATAGATCAATGTTTTTGATGGTGATTACAAAAGCTAGAACCTAAAATTGCAAAGTTACTCCCAGCTCTGCCACTTGTCAGCAGTGTGACTTTGGGCAAGTCACTTAACTTCTCTGTGCTTCAGTTACCTCATCTGCAAAATGGGGATTAAGACTGTGAGCCACCCGAGGGACAACCTGGTAACCTTGTATCTACCCCAGTGTTTAGAATAGTGCTTAACAAATACCATTATTATCATTATTATTATAAATCGCCTATGCACTTGGATTCTGAACTCCATAAGGACATTGGTAATCACTACATCCTCATCCCTACAATACATGTGCACATCCTTTTATATTTTCCCTATCTACACTTTCTCTACCACTAGACTATAAGCTCTATTGTATTACACTCTCCTAGTGATTTAGTGTAGTGTTCTACATTCAGTAAGTGCTCAACAAATACCATTAATTGGCTGGAGAGTTGGAGGAAAGCCTTGAAGCGGATTTTGAGGAATATTTGTTTGATGCAGAGGGAAAAGGGAAGTCAGTGAAGATTACTGACCAGAGGAGATCTGTGCTGCGTGGCATTTCCAGAAAATACTCTGGAAGGGAATACAAGGGAAAATTTGCCACTAAAGCTATAACCCTCTCCTTTTTATTTACATCCAGTCCCTCTACAATCACAGTAAAGGACAGGCTATGGTCCCTGCAGTGGAATAAAGGAGAACTTCAGTGTAGATAGGTTACAATTTGACTACACAAAAACCCCATTAGTGTACCCCTGACACTTGAATTGGGAATATTAACAATCACATTTGCATACAATTCATTTTTGCAAATTAGCAAAACTAGCTCTAAGAAAAGTTCAACAATGAATAATATACTTTTCTGTTAAGGGCATTTTCAATGAAAGATACAAATAGAGGACCACTGCTCAGAGATGTAGTGTTATCTAATATAGACAGAAAAATTCTCTTAGACTACAGATCTAGACACAGATTACTCATTTAAATGGATAACTTCTTGTTTAATTAGAGATTAATCATCTTAACTAGCCATAGTATTACCCTGAATTGGTTTTCCAGAGTTTGCAGAATTAAAGATGGTAAAAATTGATGAACCTTAGCAGTATCCACCCCCTGAAGGGTACAAACTTTTATTACATTTCAGATGCAAAACACAATTAGCCTCTAACCTAACCATGTTAATCTCCTTGAGTTAAGCTTATGTGTTTCTGCTTGTCTAGAAACTTTTAATGAAAGATCTATGTCTTTTATAGCCAAATTTAATAACCTTTTATTTGCATCTCTGGCCTTGTTAAAGGGAAGAGTTAATATGATAAGCTCTTGGATTGCGGTAAAGTTCCTTCAGAACTGGGGATTAATGCAAATCCGTGACAATCAAGTCGAATAACTAAGAACAGCAGCTTTCAGAGATGATCAACAATGGCAAACAATATTTGAGTTCTAAAAGTTTTCAAGTTATGAACACAAAAATCTTAATCGACAGTCTGCAACACACTATAAAACCATAGGTACCCATCCATAATATGGTGTTTGCTTTAATGAGAGACTAAATAATATTCAATTTCACAGGAGGTAGATCTTTCTAGGCAGCGTATCAGAGCCTAAGTGTAGCCACAAACATGTTTGTCCAAGAAGACATCCATCATACTGTTCCTCAAGCAAGTATTCTTTATTGTTAATGTCAGAGGAAAAATCCTGGGAGGGTGACGCCCGTTGTGCGGTGATGGGTTCAAGCATCGGCACGGAAAAAGTCAGAGATGGGAGTCAGAAAGGCTGAGCCTTTCAAAATGTATTCCATGTGACAAATGGAACTTCCCTTTCAGGAGGAATACAAGTATTTTTAGTTATTCACACCTGGCAAATCGAACTTCCCTCTTGGGAGGAAATCACTTTAATTTGGCGTCCCCACGTTCTAGGATGCCTTGCGTCCACTCAAGCTGAAGGCTTCCCTCTCCAGAGGAATACACTTATTTAGCTACTTGCACGCGGCAAAGCTTCTCGCTCCCACCCGCGGACATTTCCCATTTAGGAGGAATTCACTTGTGCATTAGACACACAGGATGAAGCGCCCCATGAGCACTCCATGGGACACTGACCTGTCCCACCGTCTCTGACTTGCTCCAAATAGGGAAGCCATCCCTGATTCGGGGCAATGGTGACACGTAGCCGGCGGCTGCAAGATTTTGATCTGCTCCCCGGAAGGTCAGAGGTGGCAGGTATTCATTACCTGTCCATCCTGGCTATTCCAGCTTCCAGATTCTATTTGTCCAATCTCCTCCCCACCCCAACCACCACTACTGCCCCTCCATTTGGTTGGCACAAGGGAAAGGGACACCTTCTTCTGCATTCCTGATCTGGATGGGGGGGTGTCCAGAGGCTTCAGTCATGGGGGTGGTACTCTCCCCACGCTTCAGAGTTCCACTTCGCTGGCTCGGGCATTCACAAGATAACGTTTCACACTTGAAAATGTGTGTTCCCTGGTTTACTATGGAACAGAAGGATGGAGCCTTGGTCTAATGTTCTAAAGCATTGTTTGTGTAATGTTAACATGAATTTGGACTCAGGTATATAGCACAGTGTGGAGGGTAGGGTTAAACATCAATCAATCAATCAATCAATCATATTGAGCACTTACTGTGTGCAGAGCACTGTACTAAGCGCTTGGGAAGTACAAGTTGGCAATATATACAGTCTCTACCCAACAGTGGGCTCACAGTCTAGAAGGGGGAGACAGAGAACAAAACCAAACATACTAACAAAATAAAATAAATAGAACAGATATGTACAAGTAAAATAAATCAATAAATAAATAGGGTAATAAATATGTACAAACATATATACATATATGCATATATGTATGTATATATACATATATACAGGTGCTGTGGGGAAGGGAAGGAGGTAAGACAGGGGGATGGAGACGGGAACGATGGGGAGAGGAAGGAGGGGAACATCTGAAATAAAGCACAGGCATGGATAGTAGATTGGTATTCTAGTTGGCAATCAATTTATGATATTTATTGAACACTTACTGTGTGCAGAGCAGTGGACTAAGTGCTTGGGAGGGATACAATACAACAATCCACCAAGCTAGCTCTCTTCCTCCCTTCAAGGCCCTACTGAGAGCTCACCTCCTCCAGGAGGCTTTCCCACACTGAGCCCCCTCCTTCCCTCCCCCTCTCCATCCCCCCACCTTGCCTCCTTCCCCTTCCCACAGAACCTGTGTATATGTTTGTACATATTTATTACTCTATTTATTTTACTTGTAGTTCTATTTATTTTATTTTGTTAATATGTTTTGTTTTGTTCTCTGTCTCCCCCTTCTAGACTGTGAGCCCACTGTTGGGTAGGGACCATCTCTATATGTTGCCAACCTGTACTTCCCAAGTGCTTAGTACAGTGCTCTGCACACAGTAAGTGTGCAATAAATACGATTGAATGAATGAATGAACAATCATTGGTATTTATTGAGAGCTTAATGTTTAGCCTACCAAACACCCAAACACTCCAGTGGGATTTTAAGGCTGGGGGACTATGAGTACACTAAAGATAAGCAATCCTACTTTTCAAAGTGATTTGAGGTAAAAATGGATGTTTTTGTAATACAAAATTAATGTTAATCATCAAACTGAAATCATTACCTTCCTTCCCAAGCCCAATTGTCCTAGCTTTCTTATCTTAGTCCTCAGCACCACTATTCTCCCAGCAATCTTGGTGTCATATACCAGTGTCTCCCTGTCTTTTAACTCTAACAGTAATTATGGCATTCAGTCCGGGAGGTTCTCAGTCCCGGAGGATTTTCTTCAACAATCTTTCCCAGATCCTGCCAAATGGCTAACATCCCATTTCAAGGTCACTCAACTGTACTACTGGCCTTCCTGCCTCCAGCTTCTGCCCATTCAAATATATATCAAATGCTGCTGCCTGGATCATCTTTCTAAAATTCAAGTCTTTATACATCTCTACTCATTTCTTCCTCATCCATCCGCTGCCAGCATCTGGCTGTGTGTGCTACTGTATTTGACCTAATTATTTTTTATCTTCTTCAGCCTTTAGCACAATTCTTAGCGCATAGTAAGCACTTAAATACCATTATTGTCATTATCTTCTACTCTTTATCTCATACACTTTATTCTCTTCACTTCTCCCTAATTCTCTTTAAACTTTTCACTTCTCAACATCAATCATATTTATTGAGCGCTTACTATGTGCAGAGCACTGTACTAAGTGCTTGGGAAGTACAAATTGGCAACATATAGAGACAGTCCCTACCCAATAGTGGGCTCACAGTCTCCCGAGCAAACCTGTGATGCATCTCACTCTTAAATCTCCTACATGTTCATTCATTCCATCATATTAAATGAACCCTTACTGCATGCAAACCACTGTACTAAGCACTTGGAAAAGTACAATATAACAATAAATGGACACATTCCCTGCCCACAACAATCTATGTCCTAGCCATGCCTTCAATCAATCAATTAAATTTACTGAGCACTTACTGTGTGCAGAGCATTATTCTGAGCACTTAGAGTAATCTAATCTAATTGGTTGTATTTTTTGAGCACTTTCTGTATGCAGGGAACTATACTAAGTACTTGGGAGAATGCAACCCAACATAACCAACTTGTTGCTGACCTATACTTCCCAAGTGCTTAGTACAGTGCTCTGCACAAAGTAAGCACTCAATAAATATGATTGAATGAACGAATGAATGAATAACAGACACAGCCCTTGTCCACAGTGAGTTTATAGTCTAGAGAGGAAGACAGACATTAGAATTAATTAGAGATATGTACATACATGTTGTGGGGCTGAGGCGGGGTGGGTGAGTATCAAATGCCTGAAGGGTGTAAATCCTAAGGGCAACCCAGAAGGGAGAGGGAGGGGGGAATAAGGGTTTAATCAGGGAAGGCCTCTTGGAGAAGATGTGATTTTAATAAAACCTTGAAAGTGGTGGTCTGTCATATATGAAGGGGAGAGAGTTCTAGGCCAGAAAGAGGTCAACATAGGTGAGGTGTCACCAGCAATATAGAGGAGATCAAGGTACAATGAAGCAGCATGGCTCAGTGGAAAGAGCACGGGCTTTGGAGTAAGATGTCATGGGTTCAAATTCTGGCTCTGCCAATTGTCAGCTGTGTGATTTTGGGCAAGTCACTTAACTTCTCTGTGCCTCAGTTACCTCATCTGTAAAATGGGGATTAAGACTTTGAGCCCCCCGTGGGACAACCTGATCACTATGTAACCTCCCCAGTGCTTAGAACAGTGCTTTGCACATAGTAAGAGCTTAATAAATGATATCATTATTATTATCATTAATGAATAGATTAGTGTGAATGAAGTAAAATGAATGGGCTGGGTTCATTCATTCATTCAATTGTATTTATTGAGTGCTTACTGTGTGCAGAGCACTGTACTAAGCAGTTGGGAAGTACAAGTTGGCAACATATAGAGACGGTCCCTACCCAACAAAGGGCTCACAGTCTAGAAAGGGGAGGCAGACAACAAAACAAACATGTTAAGAAAATAAAATAAATAGAATAGTAAATTGTATTAGGCAATCAGAAAGACAAGATGGGGAAGGCAAGGTGATTGAATGATTTAAAGCCAAAGGTAAAGAGTTTCTGCTTGATATGGAGATAGATGGGCAAACACTGGAGGTTCTCTAGGAGTAGGGAAATGTGACCTGAACATTCTTATTTTTTAATAAAAATGATCCGGGCACCAGAGAATAGTTAGAAGCGGAGTGGGGAGAGAAAGGAAGCAGGTCAGAAAGGAGGTTCTTGCAGTAAGGTGGGATAGGATAAGTACTTGGACCAGCATACCAGAAGTATGGATGGAGGTTTGAGTGATGTTCTGAAGGTTGTACTGGCAGGATTTGGTGACAGATTGAATATGTGGGTTGAATGAGAGAGACGAGTTGAAGATAATGATGAGGTAATGGTATTGGGAGTCAGAGAGAATGTTGGCACTGTCTACAGGTATGGGTAGACAGAGGAAAGGCCGGCTTTGGGTTATAAAAAGGGAATTCTGTTTTAAACACGGTATGTTTAAGGCATCGGGACATCTAAGTAGAGATGTTCGGAAGGCAGGAGGAAATGTGAGACTGAAGAGAACGATAGAGGTCCAGGCTGGAGATGTAGATTTGGAAATCATCCACATAGAGATGGTAGCTGAAAACGTAGGAATGAATGAGTTCTCGGAGGGAGTGGGTGTAGATAGAGAATAGAAGAGAACCTAGAAATGAGCCTTGAGGGACCCCCCACAGTTAGAGGGTGGGAGGCAGGGGTGTGAGCCCACAAATGAGTCTGAGAACAAGTGGCCAGAGAAATAAGAGAACCAGGAAACGAATGTCTTTGTGTCGGTGTTAACCTCGGTTAGATAATGTTTCCAGGAAAAGAGTGTAGTTGAAGGTGTTCAGAACAGCAGAAAGGTCAAAGAGGATTAGTATGGAGTTGAATTTGTCAAGAAGAAGATGACTTGAAAGGACAGTTTAAGAGGAGTGACGGGGGCAGAAAACATCGAAGCAAGTCAGGGAGCAAATTGGAGGAGAGTAAGTGGAAGCAGTGGGTGTGGATTACTTGCTCAAGGAGTTTGGAGTGATAACTGGAGGGAACCATGGGTCAAGGGAGTTGGGTTTTTTTCTAAGGATAGGGGATACATGGTCATGTTTGAAAGCAGTAGGGATATTGGAAAGTGAACAGTTGAAAGGGGCTATCAGGGAGGGAAGAAGGAGGGGGCAATTGTTCTGCTATAGTGTGAAGTGATAAGGTCAGAGGCACAGGTGGAGGGGGTAGATTTTGAGAGGAGCTCAGAAAGTTCTTCTTGAGATACTGCTTGGAAAGTTGGGAGATTTGAAGAAGGGGCAGAGGAGAAGACTGGTGAGAGGCAGGGAAGATTTTAGAAGTTCATGCTGGATGATTTCAATTTTAACAATGAAGTTAATGGCCAGACCATTAGAAGCAAGATACGGGGAGGAGCTGAAGGGGGTCTGAAGAGGGATTAACCGTCTGAAACAACTGGCTAGGGCAATGGGCATGGGAATCAATAAGGATGGAGAAATAATGTTGCTGGTTGGAGGAAAGGGCAGAGTAAAGCTGGTGAGGATTGTTTTGAGATGGACGAGGTTGGTCTGATATCTGGATTCCTGCCAGCAGCGATCTTTGGCTCGTGCACAGCAGCAAAGGGAGCAGACTGGTCTACATCTGGTCAGATCTAGGTCTGTGGGTTAGTGATAGAAACTTGACAAAGAGTTGAGGAGCAAGTGAATTAAGGTGAGTACAGAGGATGGTGTTGACAAATTTGTGCATCGGGAGAAAGTAGTTTGGGTATGGAGACCAAGTTGAACATGATGACTTTTGTACCCAATTTTCTAAAGATTGGAGTTTTCTGTGGGGGACCAGGACAGATGTCTGGAGGGGAAATGTAAGGGAGAGAAGGTAGGTGAGGAGGTTATGGTTGAATAATTTCAGGGTTGGTGAGGGTAGAGTTTCAGCACGTCTCCAAGTTGGTGAGTGGGTGAGGTGGGGTGGAGAAGCAGGTCAGTGGAGTTGAAGAGTGTGAGGACGTGGAAAATGTAGGGGACATCAGAAACATCTACAAGGACATTGAATTCCCAAGGACCAATGTTTGGATAGAAAAATAGAGAAGGTATGTGAGAAATTGATCAAAATTGTTCAGAAAGTTGGAGGTGGGGCAAGGGGGAAGTAGATGACTCTAGTAACTGGAGTGGGTGTTAGAGGCAAGTGAAAGGAAAGAGAAAGATAGGGGAAGTAGAATGGGGCAAATGTGGCACTGGGGAGCAAGAAGGAAACCCACTCCTTCCCCTTACCCAATGAGTCTTGGGGCATGGGACAAGGTGAGATCCCATCTGGAGAGAGTGGCAGAGAAGACCATGTCAACTGGGGGGAGCCAGTTTTCAGTGATGGTGAGGACCAGTGACTGGGAAAGTTTGTAAGGCTGTTCATTCCTTTCCATGTCAAATGAAAATGCAATTTATACCAGTATGAAGTCACTCAATCAGTCTCTCCCTCCTACTGATCCATTCTCTTCTCCCATTACAGCCATGCTCACACTCTCTGTTCTTTTCCAAGTCAGCTGACTCACTGTCTCTTATACTCATCTCTTGGGTTTCTGACTTCTTCCTTAGGCCCTTCCTCCTGTTTGGACTATCCCCCCAATCATGTCTGAAAGACCATGCCTCTCCTTTTCTTCAATGTCCATCTAAAAACTATTCCTCAAGAGGTTTTTCCTGATGAATTTTGAATCTCCCCACTCTATACCTACATCTGCCGTTTCAGCACGTCTATACCACATTAGTACTCGGCTGTTCAATGCCCCTCCCATAGGAGTGATGTACATATCTTTAAGCACTCAATAAATATGATTGAATGAATATCTTTGTACTCTATAATTTTCTCTTATCTGTAATCAGTTTAAGTGTCTGCCTCCCCAAATATATTGTAACCTCCTAGAGGGCAGGGATCATGTAAAAATAATAGTATTTATTAAGTGTCCAGAGCACTTTGTTAAGCACTGGGAAAGAATTCACAGGTGGAAATTAGACAAGGAGCCTAGGACCTCATAATCTGAGATTATAAAAAAAGAGATGGGAAGCAAGCACATAAGGAACAATGAAACAATAGACCTCTAAAATAACATAAAGTAAAAATATTCACAAAATAAGAACAAAAACCAGTAGGGTACTGTGGCTAGAAGAGCAGAATTTCAGTCTCTTTATGGGTCACAGTCCAAGATAATCAATCAGTGGTATTTACTGAGTGCTTTCTGTGTGTAGGCCACTGTTCTAACTGCTTAGTAGCTACAACAACCTCTACAACAGCCACCACAACCTTCCCAAAATTTTATGGATGCATGCTGAATTTTGGTTTACTTAAAAAAATTCCCAATTTATCCAAATGAATAGTACCAAATTTCTGGTGAGCATCAGCTGACCAGTCACACCAGAATAAATTCAGAGTTTCTTAGGCAAATTTCTTCTCTCAACCCTGGGCAATTTGATGGTTTGATCTGCAATAACCCAATCACTATCTATATCATTAAACACAGTATTTTCCTTCCCTCCCAAAAAGAATCCTTAACAAAGAACTCTCATCTTTTCCAGGCAGAAATACTCTTAAAATTAAAACAGTATTTTCTTCTTTATAAAATAACTGGTCTGCATTCCTCTCAAAAGCTAGACTAGCCAAATTTAACCAAACTTAATCCTTTCTATCTGAGGGCCTAGAATGTGAAGATGTCTGATAAAAAAAGCTCTGAAAATAAATACAAAAATTCATTAGTTTACGAAAGGTTTAATCAGTCTTCCCTAAGGTAGTATTCAGGTAGTTAAATAAATAAAATTAGAGTCCCTTTCTTCAGACCCAGCATAAATCACTATAGGCTTCAGGCAAGAAGTGATCTGCAAAGTTGCAATAATTGATCAAATTTGCTGCTTGTACACTGCAAAAGGCTTAATGGTGAAATGGTTTCCTCTTAAGACTCATTTTCTAATGGCTAGTAGGTAATGCAATTTTCAACAACTTCCATCCTGTAAGATAATTCTCTGTGATAAAAACAGAGGAGATTGCTTGTCAGGTTCAATTGTGGAGAAAGCTGAAATATAAAGATTATATATATGTACAGTTTATATATAAACTGTATAGCAGTTTTTCAATATACATTCAAGAAAGCTGCATTTTACTTATATATTATATATTATCTATATTTTACATATATACTATATATGTGTATGTATGTATAAATACATAGATGCATATATGCGTTTGTCTATCTATTTCTATCTATCAAACAAAAAAAATCCATGATGTTAAACAATTAGTACGCCACATGTCTATGGGGACTAAAGCAATCAAGTTTAAAATGTGTAAGAAACACTGAGGTTGAAACAAAGGGAGTGATGATTCAGTGAAAACCACATATTTTTGCCCAAGTCAAGATGGCTGTTCTCTTTCTGGTATCACTGAAGATTTTCTTTTGCCTTTTAGGTATTACAAATAACCCTATCCGTGCCCCACTAAAGAAACGTGATCTAGTTACATAAATAAAAGTATTGTAAAGTAAACCTAGTGGTTTTGTTTCAGCACCAGAATGAGAGTTCTGAATAAGCAACATTCACTTCTGCTCACAAAAGCTCCTATAATTTGACCTAGGCAGATTTCTATAGGCATAGGTCAGTGATCATTCCATATTTATTTATTCTGACTTCATTGCTTGTGAGCATTTGGAATTGTGTCTCCCACAATTGGGTGCAAGTTTTTTTTTTTTTAGTGGCATTTGTTTAACACTTACTACGTGTCAAACACTGTTCTAAGCACTGGGATAGGTATGGATTAATTAGGAAAGAGAGTCTCAGTGGTTCACAACCAACAGTCTAAGTAGGAGGGACAACAGGCATCGAATGCCCATTTCACAGTTCAGGAAACCGAGGAAGTCAAGTGACAGGTCACACAGCAAGCAGTAGGCAGAGGCAGAATTAGAACCCAGGTCCTCTGTCACCCAGACCCATGCTTTTTCAGCTAGGCCATGCTGCTGCTTCTAATGGGCAAGAAATGTGTCATACTTCAGCACATAATAAATGCCATTTATTGAATGATGTATTGTTTGTCCTCCCCAAGCACATAATAGAATGCATGTTATTCAGTAGGTACCCAAAACTTATCAATCAGTTGACGGGCATTTATTGAGGGCTTACTCTGTATACTTAGCATTTGAGAGGGTATTGTGATGAGCCCACAACGAGCTGCCTTATTAGTGACTTTGTGATCCAGCAAACAACAAGGAAGAGACATGTGAAGCAGCGTGGCGCAGTGGAAAGAGCCCGGGCTTTGGAGTCAGAGGTCATGGGTTCAAATCCCGGCTCTGCCAATTGTCAGCTGTTTGACTTTGGGCAAGTCACTTAACTTCTCTGGGCCTCAGTCGCCTCATCTGTAAAATGGGGTTAAAACTGTGAGCCCCACATGGGACAACCTGATCACCTTGTAACCTCCCCAGCACTTAGAACAGTGTTTTGCACATAGTAAGCGCTTAAAAAATACTATTATTATTATTATGTGAAGGCACTGATGGGCTCTACTTGAGGGCAGGTGATTGCAGGCCTGTGGAGGTGGACCATGGTGGGAGGAGGGGCTTTCTTTCCCTGTTCTACCCAGTAACAGGCCTGGATCAATCAATGACTACCACATAGAGCCACAGCTGCCAGGCCTAAGGCAGAGAAATGGTAGTTGCTTTGAATTGTGAGGCGGCACAGACAGACACACAGAGGGATGTGCAATGAGCAGCAAAAATAGCAGGAGAACAGCACTTGGAAGCAGAAAGAAGAATGGGCAGAATGGGCTCCTTGGACCACAGACTGGTACTGGACCCTCCATGGAGTGGAATGAGTGTGGGTGTGTTTGCGTCACAGTAACCTCGGTGATCAGAGGTGTGGTTTGACTTTTAATAGGTGTCACCGAGGCTCCCCCAATCCAGCAAGGTCCTGGTTGGTATGAACCGGGGGCTTCCGATAGATATACTAGCTATTATGCACAATCCCTGCCTGCAAGTTTACAATCTACCTGTAGTATTACTGCTACTACAGGTTCTAAAGTTCATTCAGCTGTTCACACCCCTGTAACAGTCAGCTCCTTTCCCATGTTAATATTCTTCTTTAAAATGTTCATTCTTGTTGAAATCTTCAGGGATCATTGTAGACTGAACCATTCATTAAAGAGGCACATAAACAGTAAGTTGCTTTACTGTTTAGGAATAGCAAGTTTCATATGTCCTTAAAGATTAATCAATCATATTGAGCAATCTATTGTTCTTTCTACTGTTTAGTTTGCAGGACATTGCAGGAATGCATTATAGCAAGGGAAGGGTCTTGGGACTAGACTCAGGACTGTAGACTCGATTTGGGCAGGGAATGAGCCAGCTATTTCTATTGCACTGTACTGTCCAAAGCGCTTAGTACAGTGCTCTGCACATAGTAAGTGCTCAAATACCATTGATTGACTGATTGCCAGGGAACTGATGATCTACTGAATGTCAGTCATGTGAAAAGGGGGTGCTGCACCCTTTGTGATTTTATGGGTAAGAGGAAGGGAAGGGACTGCAGAGGTAGAAGCAGCAATGAAGGAAGAGCCAGTGAACTGGTTGTTTCTGGAAAAATACCTCTCCATTACCCCATCTAACCCAAGCACATCCTCACCTACTCTACTTCATGCTGAAATCCATCTCCTGTAGTCCTTTGGGTAGAAGGCGGCTTACTGCCTGATCACACCTTTCATTGACTCCTGTGAAGTGTTTATGTTCCATTTTTAAAACTCATCAAGACACACACACACACACACACACACACACACACACATATATATATATTGTATCGCCGTGTGCAAAGGCAGCACCCTGAAAGTCAGTCAAATCATCAACTTCTGTTCTTTCCATTTAAACTTTTCTAAGTAAAATGATTACCTCAGATGTACCGAGCCAAGATGAGTCAGATGGTATCTGTTCATGTTGGTTTTCAAACAGAGAATAGTAAATGGCCCTGAACTGAGAAATTGTGAATATATATTTCTAAGTTTAATCCATCATATATTCACAGCTTGCTGCCAAAGCTGGAAAATGCAAGATACAAAGGAACAATACTTTGATATGTTCTGGTTGGAAAGTATGTATCCGCTGTTCTATAATGAATAAAAATCTTCAGTAACCACAGGCATTATGCCCAGTTAAACCCAATTTTAAAAAATTGATACTAGTTATCCATCTTTATCTTTACAGGATGAAACTAACATTTTGATGTAAACCATGCATTTAAGATTAGTTTGTTTGAAGAAAATCATTTTTTTTCCTTCTGATTTTCCCATCTGATATCAGTATCCAACAATGCATCAATGGAAGTATTTCTTGTTACAATGGACAATTGAAATGATAAGGTTGAGCCCAGATTAGGAAAACAGTTCCTTATAAAAAGAAAAAAAAATTTTGATAAATGAAATTATTTTCAAAATGTTTCTTTATCTCCAGAGTTTTATAGGTTTAATAACTTGAAGGTCTTCATGGAACTGGCAATATGTCTGATCTCAACATCTTGTATCTATCCCAATATTTGGCCTAGAGTAAGCACAAAATAAATACTATAACTAACTTGCAGCTCCTACAGTAGAAATAGAAAGCTATCGGAAAAGGCTCTAAAATAGGCATTCATAAAATCAAAATCCATGTGCAGTCTGTAGATTTGAATGCCAATGTAAGCAATACTCTCACTAAAAATAGTGGAAAAGTAAAGATATTTATATATGTTCAATCCCACACAATTTGTCTAATGTGTACTATCCTATCAAGTATGAATGATATTAGAATTCAGTCTAACTTCAAAATTAGAAGTTTTATAATTTCATTACCAAATTGAATGCCTTTGCTAGATGCTTCTGGTTCTTTGCTAGATATTTGCAATTTTCCTAACCTAAACTGCTATTTCATTAACCTGAAGTTTTAGGAAGAATTAATCAACTTTCTGGCCATTATAACTTCACAAAATACGTTTTTACATTTTGAATTCTCATGATCATTCTCACCTAAAACACCCATGCTGATTTGAAAAATCTGGAGATGTACTGTGAAAATGTATTTTGGACCTGAATTTCTCAGATAATTTGCTACTGTAAACTTCATCTAATTCCACTGTCTTGCAGAGTGGTAGGAAATCTACTACTCACTGTACCTCAGTCTCATCATTCTCACTGCCAACCTCTCACCCACAACCTGCCTCCGACCTGAAACACCCTTCCTCCTCATATCTGACAAACGATCACTCTCCCCACCTTCAAAACCTCCTTAAAAGCACAACTCGGGCTTTGGAGTCAGAGGTCATGGGTTTGAATCCCAGCTCCACCAATTGTCAGCTGTGTGACTTTGGGCAGGTCACTTCACTTCTCTGGGCCTCAGTTCCCTCATCTGTAAAATGGGGATTAAGATTGTGAGCCCCTCGTGGGACAGCCTGATCACGTTGCAACCTCCCCAGAGCTAGAACAGTGCTTTGCACATAGTGAGCATTTAATAAGTGCCATTATAATAATAAATAATAATCTCCTCCAAAAGACCTCCCCAACTAAAACTTCAGTTCCTCTAGTCCCACTCCCTTCTGTGTCACACTTGCACTTGAATTTGCACCCTTTATTGACCCATCCCTCAGCAATTATGTACATATCTATAATTAATAGTAATGTCTGTCTTTCCCTCTAGATTGTAAACTTGTTGTGGGCAGGTAATGTGTCTAAAAACCCTGTTATATTGTACTCTTCCGAATGCTTAGAACAGTGTTCTGCACATAGCAAATGCTGAATACAATAATAATGATGGTATTTGTTAAGCACTTACTACGTGCAAAGCACTGTTCTAAGTGCTGGATAAATACAATTGATTGGATTGTAGATATATACACACCAAAACAAGTAAACAGGTGTCAATATAAATAGAATTATAGATATGGAAATATATATACAAGTGCTGTGGGATGGGGAGAAGGGTAGAGCAAAGGGAGTGAGTCGAGGTGATGCTGAGGTGTGGGGGAGCTGAGGAAAAGGGGAGGTTAGTTTGGGAAGGCCTCTTGAAGGAGGTGAGTCTTCAGGAGGGCTTTGAGAGGAAGAAGTGTAATTGGCAGATTTGAGTAGGGAGAGCATTCTGGGCCAGAGGTAGGACATGGGCCAGGGGTCGACGATGAGACAGGCGAGAATGAGTCACAGTGAGACAGTCAGCACCAGAAGAGTGGAGATTGCAGACTGGGATGTAGAAGGAAAGAAGGGAGGTGAGGTAAGAAGGAGCAAGGTGATGGAGAGCTTTGAAGCCAATAGTGAGGAGTTTCTGTTTGATATAGAGGTTGAAAGGCAACCGCTGGAGATTTTTGAGGACTGGGGTGACATGCCCTGGTCATTTCTGTAGAAACATATTCCAGGCAGCAGAGTGAAGTATAGACTGAAGTCGGGGGGAGATAGGAGGTTGGAAGGCCAGAAAAGGAGGCTGATGTAGTAATCCAGTCAGTATAGGATGAGTGATTGGACTAACATGGTAGCAGTTTTGATGGAGAGGAAAAGATGGATATTGGTGATGTTGTGAAGGTGAGACCGGCAGGCTTTGGTGACAGATTGGATATGTAGGGTGAATGAGAGAGTGGAGTCCAAGGATGACACCAAGCGTATGGGCTTGTGAGACGGAAGGATGGTAGTGACATTCACAGTGATGGGATAGTTAGGGAGAGGACAGGGTTTAGGAGGGAAGATAAGGAGCCCTGCCTTGGACATGTTGAGTTTTAGGCAGGGGGAGGACAGCTAAGTAGAGATGTCCTGAAGGCAAGAGGAGATGCGAACCTGGTGAGAGGGAGAGAGAACAGGGGAGAAGATATAGATTTGGGTGTCATCTGCATAGAGATGACAGTTGAAGCCGTGGGAGTGAATGAGTTCTCCAAAGGACTGTTTGTAGATAGAGAATAGAAGGGGACCAAGAACTGACCCTTGAGGAAGCCCTATAGTAAGGAGATGGGAGGGGGAGGAGAAGCCCGCAAAGGAGATTGAGAATGAATGTCCAGAGAGATGAGAGGAGAACCAGGAGGGGATGGAGTAAGTGAAGCCAAGGTTGGATAACGTGTTGAGGAAAAGAGAATGTTGCACAGT
Source organism: Tachyglossus aculeatus (assembly GCF_015852505.1). NCBI lineage: Eukaryota > Metazoa > Chordata > Mammalia > Monotremata > Tachyglossidae > Tachyglossus > Tachyglossus aculeatus. Next base: position 24,066,660 of record NC_052069.1, read on the forward strand.
GTCTAAGGCAGTTTGAGGAGCGTTAGGATGGAGTAGGAGCCATTGGATTTGGCAAGAAAGAGGTCATTGGTGACCTTTCAGAGGGTGGTTTCATTGTAGTGGAGGGGGCAGCAGCCATACTGGAGGGTGTCCAAGAGAGAGTTGGAGGAGAGGAATTTGAAGCAGTGAGTGTAGACTTGCTGCAGGAGTTTGGAAAAGAAGGGTAGGAGGGAGATGGGGTGATAACTGAAGGGGGTTGTGCGGTCAAGGGAAGGGTTTTTAGGATGGGGGGATGTTTGAAGGCAGAGGAGAAGAAGCCATTTGAGAGTGATCGGTTGAAGATGGTAGTTAAGGAGGGGAGGAGGGAAGGGGTGAGACGTTTTATAAGGTGCGAAGGAATGGGGTCCAATACGCATGTGGAGAGGGTGGTACTTGAGAGGAGGTAGGAGATCTCTTCTGAAGATACTGCTGGGAAGGGTGGGAGAGTTGAACAAGGGGCCGAGAGGAGGGGGGATGGAGGAGGGGGACGGATGATTTGGGGGAGCTCAGACCTGAGAGTGTTAATTTTCCTAATAAAGTAGGTGGCCAGATTGTTGGGAGTGAGAGTTGGGGGGTGGGGGGGACAGGGGATTATAGTCTCATCCCCACTTTACAAATGAGGTTACTAAGGTTACTGAGGCACAGAGAAGTTGTCACTTGCCCAAAGTCACACAGCAGATGAGTGGCAGGGCTGGGATTAGAACCCATGAGCTTCAGATCCCAGGCCGGGGCTCTCTCCACTATGCCATGCTGCTTCTCTATTGTCTTCTGATTCTACTGCTTCTCTGATTATCTTGGGTCTACCCCAGTGCTTATTACAGTGTTTGACACACAGTAAGTGCTTAACAAATGCAATTATTATTAATTAATCAATTAATTGGCTAGCTTTTAGACTGTGAGCCCACTGTTGGGTAGGGACTGTCTCTATGTGATGCCAATTTGTACTTCCCAAGCGCTTAGTACAGTGCTCTGCACATAGTAAGCGCTCAATAAATACGATTGATTGATTGATTGATTGATTAATGGGCCTGGAAAACTGTATAGCTCTGTGTGCTTGCAGCAATGAGGTACCTGAAGGTTTATCCCTCCAATTAGGGTTTATTTGATTTGTTGAATTTTAATTGGTTATTCTGATCGGATTACATTGTTCTATCTTTCTGTCCTCATCCACTTACACTGTGAAAACTGTGGGGGCCAGGAAATGTGTTGATTTTTTTTTGTGAGTGTAATTACCCCGGGGCCTACTTTGCAGGGGTGTTTAATTATTGTCAGTAATTAGAACAATAGCAATTCTTTCAAATACTTTGGAGTCAAGACAAATATACATATATATTGTTAAAACATTTTCTCATTAGTTTAAAATATGATTCAAAACACCTTAGAATAAAGCAAATTAAATTCAACATTGGCCCCTTAACCCTTTTTGTAAGACTTATTTACTAAATCGCTGCTGAGGGTTTTGTTTTTTGTTTTTGTATAAGCCTTTTATCTTCCAAAGCGGACTTCACATTTTGTCATGAATGAAATATTCAAATCCCAAAGGTCTGAGTTCAGATTAAAGTAGTTTTCAGAGTTAGTAATTTAATTGAGCTAAATGCAGTGATCACATTTATTACAGAAAAGTTTTGGAACTTCCTCTCCCTTGATTTTTAACAGACCACAGCTCTCCCATCTTCAGAAGCCATTCTGAAATCTTATCTCCTCCAGGAGGCCTTCCTCGATTATTTTCTATTCTCCCCACTTTGCATCCCCAAATGCCATGGTAGCATTTTCACTCCACCTAAGAACTTGCTAGCTCAAAACCTCCTATACTTGGTGACTTTCTTCTAGCTGTAAATTACTTTAGTGCTTATCTCCCTAGGTAGACTCCAAATTACTTGAGGGCAAGGATCAGATTTCCAAGTCCTATTGTTTTCTCCAAACTGCCTCACATCAATCAGTGGCATTTATTGAGAGTTTACTGTATGCAGATTGCTATGCTATGCTTTTGGGAGAGTTGATACCCATTATAATAATAATAATAATAATAATAATAATAATGGTATTAAGTGCCTACTATCTTCCAAGAGCTGTTCTAAGTGCTGGGGTAGATAAAAGGTAATCAGGTTGTCCCACATGGGGCTCACACTCTTAATCCCCATTTTCCAAATGAGGTAACTAAGGCACAGAGAAGTTAAGTGACTTACCCAAAGTCACACAGCTAAGTGGCAGAGGTAGGATTAGAACCCATGACCTCTGACTCCCAAGCCTGGGCTCTTTTCACTAAGCCACACTACTTCTCTCTATCTTCTAGACTGTGAGTCCGCTGTTGGGTAGGGACCATCTCTATATGTTGCCAACTTGTACTTCCTAAGTGCTTAGTACAGTGCTCTGCACACAGTAAGCGCTCAATAAATACAATTGAATGAATGAATGAATCTATCTTCTCTATCTCTATCTACTCTATTATCCCTGGCCTCAAGGAGTTTACAATCTAGCAGGTAAGACAGACACTGAAATCAATTACAAATAGGTGAAGAATTACAGAGAGGGGTTGATCCTCTAGGCCGTAAACTCATTGTGGACATGGAATGTGTTCATTTTTGTCATATTGTACTCACCCAAGGGCTTAGTATAGTGTTCTGCACACCACAAGCACTCAAAAAATGATAATTGACTCTTTGATCCATGCTAATACGGGTGCCATTTCAGATTCAGTCCTAGGAAGGTTGAGCATTTTCAAACTTCAAACTCCAGAATTTGGCTTTGGGGACAAGGAAGAGATTTTACAAGCCACAATTCTAAACTTTGGATGGCTCTCTAGGACAAGCTTTGCGACAGCTCTGCTAGTGCCCATGCAACAGTGCACTTGAAAAATTATCCAAAAAATCTGAGCTGAATGGGTTAGGAAGAATTATCATTTCCACAGCTCTGGAGGGTGGTTCAGTAAACGATAACCAGGTCCTTAGGAGGCTAACCAATGCTGTATTTCCCAGTCATGCCTTCCATTCCTAGAATCTGATTCCTAGAATCAGATCAATTCCTAGAATCTGATTTTCCCAGGGGGTATTTGTGTATTTGCTTAGTTCCCTATGGGGGAGTGCAAACATTTCTAGTAGGCCCCTTAAGATTGGCTAGCTGAGGCCTGCCACCTGGGAGTTTTCACTGGCTGGTTTTACAACAGTCAGTCCAATTTTCAATTGGTCTGCCCCTTATCTAATCCCGATATGGTATCACATGTTTTAATTTTCTTTTTTTAAAATTTCTGTTTTGAGCTTCCACCCGCCACGACTCCTACCATCAATAACTGATGCTTAGGAGCAGAATTCAGATGGGCCTGGGAGGGGAGCACAACGGTACTGGTGCAAATGGAAGGACTAGGGGGCATTCCTGAAGCAACCCTCTGGGATTCGCTGAACTCCAGCAGTTCACCAGCATGACCAGTGCAAAGCATGACCAGCATGACCATGAGAACCAGCATGGACCAGTGGAAAGAACCCGGTCCTGGGAGTCAAAGGACCTAGGTTCCAATCCCAGCTCCACACTTGCTTGCTGGGTGACCTTGGACAGGTCACTGCTCTGTGCCTCAGTTCCCCCATCTGTAAATTGGGGATTCAACTCCTGTTCTAGGTCTCACTTAGACTGGGAGTGCCCTATAGGACTACGACTGTGTCCAACCTGATTAACTTGTACCAATCCCAGTGATTACTAAAGTGCTTAAATCCAACGGCTCATATTCTGTCCTAATCCTCCTCGACCTCTCAGCTGCCTTTGACACTGTGGACCACCCCCTTCTCCTCAACACGCTATCTGACCTTGGCTTCACAGTCTCCGTCCTCTCCTGGTTCTCCTCTCATCTCTCCGGTCATTCTTTCTCAGTCTCTTTTGCAGGCTCCTCCTCCCCCTCCCATCCCCTCACTGTGGGGGTTCCCCAAGGTTCAGTGCTTGGTCCCCTTCTGTTCTCAATCTACACTCACTCCCTTGGTGACCTCATTCGCTCCCACGGCTTCAACTATCATCTCTATGCTGATGACACCCAGATCTACATCTCTGCCCCTGCTCTCTCCCCCTCCCTCCAGGCTCGCATCTCCTCCTGCCTTCAGGACATCTCCATCTGGATGTCCGCCCACCACCTAAAGCTCAACATGTCGAAGACTGAGCTCCTTGTCTTCCCTCCCAAACCTTGTCCTCTCCCTGACTTTCCCATCTCTGTTGACGGCACTACCATCCTTCCCGTCTCACAAGCCCGCAACCTTGGTGTCATCCTCGACTCCGCTCTCTCATTCACCCCTCACATCCAAGCCGTCACCAAAACCTGCCGGTCTCAGCTCCGCAACATTGCCAAGGTCCGCCCTTTCCTCTCCATCCAAACTGCTACCCTGCTCATTCAAGCTCTCATCCTATCCCGTCTGGACTACTGCACCAGCCTTCTCTCTGATCTCCCATCCTCGTGTCTCTCTCCACTTCAATCCATACTTCATGCTGCTGCCCGGATTATCTTTGTCCAGAAACGCTCTGGGCATGTTACTCCCCTCCTCAAAAATCTCCAGTGGCTACCAATCAATCTGCGCATCAGGCAGAAACTCCTCACCCTGGGCTTCAAGGCTGTCCATCCCCTCGCCCCCTCTTACCTCACCTCCCTTCTCTCCCTCTACTGCCCAGCCCGCAACCTCCGCTCCTCCACCGCTAATCTCCTCACTGTACCTCGTTCTCGCCTGTCCCGCCGTCGACCCCCGGCCCACGTCATCCCCCAGGCCTGGAATGCCCTCCCTCTGCCCCTCCGCCAAGCTAGCTCTCTTCCTCCCTTCAAGGCCCTGCTGAGAGCTCACCTCCTCCAGGAGGCCTTCCCAGACTGAGCCCCTTCCTTCCTCTCCCCCTCGTCCCCCTCTCCATCCCCCCATCTTACCTCCTTCCCTTCCCCATAGCACCTGTATATATGTATATATGGTTGTACATATTTATTACTCTATTTATTTATTTATTTATTTATTTTACTTGTACATTTCTATCCTATTTTATTTTGTTGGTATGTTTGGTTCTGTTCTCTGTCTCCCCCTTTTAGACTGTGAGCCCACTGTTGGGTAGGGACTGTCTCTATGTGTTGCCAATTTGTACTTCCCAAGCGCTTAGTACAGTGCTCTGCACATAGTAAGCGCTCAATAAATACGATTGACTGATAAATAAATACGATTGATTGATTGATTGCTTGGCACATAGTAAGCACTTTAACCAATACTACGATCATTATTAGGATTATAGAACACAGAAATGTTGGTCTGGGGCAGCATATGTAATGTCATCTGTGACTCCTTGCCTGGAATTCAGATGGGCCATCAATGGTCACAATACCTGGGAAAAAGGTGCCCAAGGTTCTCACCACCTGGGATTCCCATTAGCGCTGCTGGAGCGACCTAGGGGTAGGAAAAAATGGCAGGAATCTCTCTGGACTTTTAGTATACTGGGAAGGTGGAGGCTGATGGACTGTTAACAGTCTTACCTGAACTGAATCTCTGCTCCATTAGCCACATGGTTTATTGCACTTGGTGCATTAATTACTATCCTTGTCGCGTGTTGTATTTATATTGTATACCATACTCAGCATGGCTCACTGTAGTCAGCGTGGCTCAGTGGAAAGAGCATGGGTTTTGGAGTCAGAGGTCATGGGTTCAAATCTCAGCTCCACCACATGTCTGCTGTGTGACACTGGGCAAGTCACTGAACTTTTCTTAGTCTCAGCAACCTCATCTATAAAATGGGGATTTAGACTGAGAGCACCACGTGGGACAATCTGATCACTTTGCATCCCCCAGTGCTTAGAACAGTGCTTTGCACATAGTAAGCGTATAACAAATGCCATCATTATTATTGCTATTCTATTGTTATCATTTCACCTTTCCTTATGTGTCTGTCACCACCCCTCCACCTCACATGCACACACCTATTCTTAGAATGTGAGCTCAGTGCTGAGTAGAAAACTCTGCAACCAGTAGACACTCAGTAAATGTTATTGAATCAGTCAATCAATAGCATCTACTGAGCATTTATGTTGTGCAGAACACTGTACTAAGCACTTGGGAGAGTACAATGCAACAGAGATGATAGGCATGTTCCCTGCCAACAAGGAGCGTACAGTCTAGACGGAGAAAGACGTTATATGACAAATGGGGTAGCTGTTGGGGCTATTCCTATTTCCTATTTGAAAGACATTATATGACAAATGGGGTAGCTGTTGGGGCTATTCCTATTTCTATCTACATCAACTTTTAGCTCTAGTATTCAGACACATCATTCAATACACCCCAACTCCGTCTTGCTCTATGTAGTCAGAGATTCCTCCGGCCTATGGGTGACATTTTTACCCCAAAATGAACTATTTCTGGGGCAGGGTGCTGGGACTAGCTGATCAGAGTGATCTAAAGTAGGTGAAAACTTTATCTCCTTCGAGATACAATGAGGAATTAATACAGGTGTCCATATCTGACCCCTGCCCTTCACATCATGCTGTACCGAAACAATTGCCTCTTCTCTACCTGACTGCCGTCTTCAACTGTATTCCACTGTTTTCAAACATGCCCATTTCTCCCCTATCCTGAAAAAAAATTAATCTTTGACACCACAGCTCCCTCCAGGTATTGCCCCATCTCCTCCTACCATTCCTCTCCAGATTTCTTGAGTAACTTATCTAAACTAGCTGTATCATATCCCTCTCCTCCAATTCTCTCCTTGTCCCCCTCCAATCTGACTTCTGTTTGCCTCACTCTACAGAAACCACCCTCTAAAAGATCACAAATACTCTTCTTCTTGCCAAATCCAACGGCATCTAATCCATCCTAATCCTCCTTGACCTCTCAGCTGTCTTCGACATTGTCAACCACTACCTTTTCCAGGAAACATTACCCAACCTGAGCCTCAAAGATACTGTCATCTCCTGGTTCTCCTCCTATGTCTTCGGCCACTCATTCTCAGTCTCTGTCTTGGATTCCTCCTCTGCCTCCCATCTTCTAACTTTGAGAGTCCCTCATGGCTCAGTACTGGATCTACTTTTATTCTCCAGCTAAACACACTCCCTTGGAGAACTCATTCACTCCCACAATTTCAACTACCATCTCTATGTGTATCATTCCCTAATCTCCATCTCTGTCCATGATCTCTCTCCCTTTTGCAGTCTCGCATTTCCTCCTGCTTTTAATCCATCTCTACTTGGATGTACTGCTGAAACCTCACACTTAACATGTCCAAAACAGAACTCCTTATCTTCCCATACAAACCCTGTCCTCCTCATGATTTTTCCATCACTGTAGACAGCACCACCATCCTTCCTGTCATGCAACCCTGTAACCTTGGTGTTATGCTTGACTCTTTATCATTCAACCCACAAATTCAATCTATCACTAAATCCTGTCAGTTCACCCTTCACAACATTGTTAAAATACACCCAACCTTCTCCATTCAAATGACTACCACATTAATCCATGCACTTATCCTATTCCTCCTTGATTACTGTATAAGCCTCCTTGCCGGCCTTCCAAGCTCCTGTCTCTCCCCACTCCAGTCCATACTTCACTCTGCTGCCCAAATTATTTTTCTATAAAAAGTTTCAAGCCATTTTTCCCCTTTCCTCAAGAACGTCCAATGGTTGCCCATCCGCCTCCGCATTGAACAGAAACTCCTTACCACCAGCTTTAAATAACTCAATCACCTTGACCCTACCTGCCTCACATCTGGTCTCCTATTGCAACCCAGCCCAAATACTTCACTCCTCTAATTCCAACCTTCTTACTTTATCTCCTCTACCTCACAACCAACCTCTCCCTCATGTCCTACCTCTGACCTGGAATGCCCTTCCTCTTCATATCCAACAATTATTCTCCCTACCTTCAAAGTCCTGTTGAAGGCATGACTCCTCCCAGAGGCCTTTCCTGACTCCACCCTCATTTCTTCTTTTCCTACTCCCCTCTGTGTTGCCCTGATTTGCTCTCTTCATTTACCATCCTCCTCAGCCCCTCAGCACCTGTGTAAATACCCATAATTTATTTATTTATATTAATGCTTTTCTCTCCCTCTAAACTGTAAGCTCTCTGGGCAGGGAACATGTCTATTATATTGTTGAATTGTACGGTCACAAGTGTTTACTATAGTGCTCTGCACACAGTGAGTGCTTAAAAAATATGATTGATTCTGTCACAGATCTCTATGGTTCAACTGTTCTTACAATCACACTTTGAATAATTTGCTGGCACATTGGTACTAGTTCCTAGTCTATCCTTATTCCTCCTCCCACTCTTTTGACTGTCAAGATCATTAGACTATACACTCCTGGAGTGCAGTTATAGTGTATGGTGTTTCTACTACACTATACTAACTATACTAAGTTCTCCCAAGCACGTAGTATAGTGCTGCACATTCCATAGTTGTTTAAAATGTCACTGAGGGTGATGTGCTGTTGTAGCTGTTAACCCTGACAGAAAATAATTGTCTTAACTTCTTCCTGAGGTTTCCAAAGGATATGTGCCCTCCTGAAATAAATGGACAAGTTATTTAGCTTCCACAAACTTCCACTGAGTGATGTCTTCCACCAGAGCACTTGCCCTTAATTTGACTATCCAACAGCTGTAAGACAAAGCTTGTTAGCTAACTATGTGACACTTTGAATTTAGGGTAATAAATAGTAAAACCATATTGAAGTACTATTTCCTGGGGATTTTTCTGCTTCCAAAAATGAAAAAAAAAACCCACGAATTTCCCTTGGCATAAAATGTAGGTAAAATTCAGAACTCTGAAACACTGCTGAATTGATGGCTGCTTTTTTGTTGTAGGACAAAAAGAAAGAGGATTGGTTGAGTTAATTAAATTGGCTTTGAGCTTTCTGGAGGTCTCCAATAACTTTTTTAATTACAGCTTAATGATTCTTTCTAGGGCCTGCAAAATTGAAATTTCTCCTCTAATGGCTATGCTTCTTACACTTCTTCTCCCTTTTCCCAAGACTCATTCTGGGTTGTGGCATTGTGAGACATCAGTGATGACTCAGTCAAAAAATGTTTTCATAAATAGCCCGGTGATGTTTTGCAGTTCTAGTTTCCATCTGAGAGCCAAGGCAATTCTGAAATCAGAAAAATAAAATCCCTGCCTTTATGATACAATAAAATTTTATAAATTCAAAATACATGCCACTGCAAATGACAAAATATTAAATTCTTGAACATGTGGCAATTTTGACTAATAGAACAAATTAGATGGGCAAGAAAATTAATAGACACCAGCAGAGAAAGAGGGAGAAGCCAAGAGACTGGGGGATACTGTCTCTTTTTGAAGATGATGCATATGACAGTGATTTCCTATATGACTGGGGGTAGGAATGAAAAGAGAGTTGTGCAGTCAATCAAAAGTATCTATTGAGTGTTTACTGTGTGTGCGGCACTCTACTAAATGCTTGGAAGAGTACCATAAAACAGAGTCGGCAGAGATGTTCCCTGTCCACGAGGAGCTTACAGTATAGAGGAGGGAGACAGAAATGGATATAAAAAAATGCATTTGTGAATGGAGCTGATGGTGGAGTGAATAAGGGTACAAATCCAAGTACAAGGGCCCACACTCAGCTTTTCTAATGCCAATCTACTCCTGTACATTGATCTCATCGAAAAACATACATATTTATTACTCTATTTATTTATTTATTTGTTTTACTTGTACATATCTATCCTATTTATTTTATTTTGTTGGTATGTTTGGTTTTGTTCTCTGTCTCCCCCTTTTAGACTGTGAGCCCACTGTTGGGTAGGGACTGTCTCTATGTGTTGCCAATTTGTACTTCCTAAGTGCTTAGTACAGTGCTCTGCACATAGTAAGCACTCAATAAATATGATTGATGATGATGATGATGACCCCTTGTCCACATCCTGCTTCTGGCCTGGAACTCCTTTCCTCTTCATATTTAACAGTTGATCACTCTCCCAACTTCAAAGCCTTATTAAAATCACACCTCCTTCAAGAGACTATGAGAACGATGAGTTCTCTGAAGGAGTGGCTGTGGATGGATAATAGAAGAGGGATCCAGAACTGAGCTTTCAGGGACTCCCACGGTTAGGGGATGGGTGGCAGAGAAGGAACCCTTGGAAGGGACTGAGAATGAGCAGCCAGAGAGATAGGAGGAGAACAAGGAGAGGACAGTGTCACTGAAGCCAAAGTTGAGTAATGTTTCCAGGGGAAGGGGCAGCTTCATAGCAAAGGCAGCTGAGAGATTGAGGAGGATTAGGATGACGTAGGGGCCTTGGATTTACCAGCATATAACATGCACAAGTTTATATATTAATTAGAGTTTTCTAACTCCCAGAACAAACTACCATTCTAACCCAGCTCAAGCCCACATGCGGTTTCTCCATTTTATGTAATCCTATAGAGCCTGTCACTATAGCATCAATGCATTCACCATGGTAACCTTCCAAGAGAATGTTTCACTGACTTACAACTTTGATCTTATCATTTTTAAGCAGCACAAAAGCAAGGAAATGGAAAGGATTGCCTCTAAATGAAAGATGCTTTGTTAGGGTGCTGACAGTTTCTCCTAAGTCTCACACATGTGAAAGAGGACCCTGCTGGAACACTCGGAGTCCTCCACAATGGAATATTTCTGTATGAGCGTGTGAACAACCTGGAATGTAAAAATTAAATCTAGACTCATTTCAAGGTCTGAAGTGAAACAGTGTATTGGAGTTCAAGGCATTATGAACAACTTAATTTCTACTTTACAAAGAAGTGCTCCTAAAAACTAATCTTATTTCTAGACAGTGAGCCCGCTGTTGGGTTGGGACCGTCTCTATATGTTGCCAACTTGTACTTCCCAAGCACTTAGTACAGTGCTGTGCACACAGTAAGCGCTCAATAAATACGATTGAATGAATGAATGAATGAATGAATTTCTCCTAGGTAGCAGTTGTGAATTCCACCAAGCAGCATGAAGGATCAGACTAGCGATCTGCTAGGGTAATGCCCAGAGTTATTTGGTAGAGGCGGTGAATAACAGAAACAACTTCTGAACATCATTCTCAGTTCCATTTCACACACTGATAATAATCCTAGCCAAAGTGCGCTCAGCATTCTTTGATGTGTCGGTCACTGAGATAAGTTGTGCAATATCTTGTCACCCGAAAGGTAATTACAGTGATTCTTGAGGTCAGGGATAATACTAATAATGATAAATGCCAAGCACTGCAGTTGTGGCGTAATGGAGAAAGTAAGGGCCTGGGTGTCAGAGAACCTGGATTCTAATTCTGGCTAAACCACTTACCTGCTTAGTGATCTTGGGCATGTCACTTTCTCTGGGCTTCAGTTCCCACATCTGGTAAAACAAGGTTTCAATACCTGCTTTTCACCCTCTTACTCAGACTGTGAGCTCCATTTGGGCTCTCTTTAGTTAATAAGGAGTCTACCATCCAACGGGTGAGACACACATGCACATAGAGACAGGTATAGTTCATTTCAGTACCATTCATTCATTCATTCAATCGTATTTATTGAGGGCTTATTGTGTGCAGAGCACTGTACTAAGTGCTTGGGAAGAACAAGTATGAAACATATAGAGACGGTCCCTACCCAACAGCGGGCTCACAGTCTAGAAGGGGGAGAGAGACAACAAAACATATAAACTAAATAAAATAAATGAAATAAATATGTACAAGTAAAATAAATATAGTAATAAATATGTACAAACATATATACATATATACAGGTGCTGAGGGGAAGGGAAGGGGGGAAGGTGGGGGGAATGGGGAGGGGGAGGAGGGGAAGAGGAAGGAGGGGGCTCAGTCTGGGAAGGCCTCCTGGAGGAGGTGAGCTCTCAGTAGGAGAGCTCAGTACCATTACGTCCTGTGGAGTCTTTTGGAAATTGTCCCAGAAAGCCCTTCCCCTTGGCCTAGCATTTAGAAAATTGCCAGACTTTCTTGGAGGTACAGGGTCCCTGAGCAGTGACAGCTTCTTTCTCATGTACCACTTTTCAGGTCTGGACCATCCCTGGGCCAACAATTCAGCAAAAGTTTCCCAAGCCATCTGTATTGAGAGATCTGCCTGATCCTTTCCCAAGAGTCAGAGCAGAATTCAATGGTCTAAGAGTGTGAAAGTCTCATGGCCCTGCTGCTGTTGCATCTCCCTTCTGGTACGTAGTAGTTCTCCTTAAACACACTTTGCCAGGGCAAGGCCTGAGGGATTTGACTGCAGAGCTATGCCACAGCCAATTCACCAGGATCCTGAACTAACCAGACATAACTTTATTCCATGTTCTGTACTATCATATCCCCAGGATTTCTCTGAGGACTGCAGTTTCTTGGCCTAGAGGAAGGAGTACAGGCCTGAGGGTCAGAGGCCCTGGGTTCTAATCCCAGTTCCACTACTTGCCTGCTGTGTGACTTTGGGCCTGTCATTAGCTTTTTTCTGTGCTTCAATTTCCTCATCTGTTAAACAGGGCTAATACCTGGTCTCCCTCCTAATTAGACTGTGAGTCCCAAGTTGGAAGGGGATTGTGTTCAACCTGATTGCATTGTTTCTACCACAGCGTTAGTAGAGGGTTGGCACATAGTATGTGTTTAACAAATTCCCCCTCCTACTTCACCTCCCTTCTTTCCTTCTACAGCCCAGCCTGCACCCTCTGCTCCTCTGCCGCTAACCTCCTCACCGGGCCTCGTTCTCACCTGTCCCGCCGTCGACCCCCGGCCCACGTCCTCCCCATGGCCCGGAATGCCCTTCCTCCCCACATCCGCCAAGCTAGCCCTCTTCCTCCCTTAAAAGCCCTACTGAGAGCTCATCTCCTCCAGGAGGCCTTCCCACACTGAGCCCCCTCCTTCCTCTCCCCCCCCCCCGCAACCTCCCCGGCCCTACCTCTTTCCCCTCCCCACAGCACCTGTATATATGTTTGTACAGATTTATTACTCTATTTATTTTACTTGTACACATTTACTATTCTATTTATTTTATTTTAATATGCTTTGTTTTGTTGTCTGTCTCCCCCTTCTAGGCTGTGAGCCCGCTGTTAGGTAGGGACCGTCTTTGTATGTTGCCAATTTGTACTTCCCAAGTGCTTAGTACAGTGCTCTGCACACAGTAAGCGCTCAATAAATACGATTGAATGAAAATACCACCATTACTGATCACTAATGTTTCCTTCAACCAGCAGCTAAATGATTACATGTGTCACAGAGCTGCCTCTTGTCTTTATCTGAAGACCATCACCTTACCAACCTGAATAAGTGGGAAGGGGATCAACTACCAAGTCTCTCTCACTTCATGTGCCCATGGTTGGCTTCAGCGGAAAGGGCAATGAATCTGGAATGATGTTTTTCACTTTGAGACATTTCTCCTTTTCTGTACTCAGACTTCATTTTGTTTTTTCCCCACTTGGTAGCTCTGTTTCCAGGTTTTCTCACATTAATTCACTTCTTTTCTAATCTCCTTCCCTCCATGTTGACTGCTGTCCATTTCTCCTCAGAATTTTTTCAGTAACTGTTGTGTCTTTCCTAAGCAGTGAAAAGATGAGTCTCCAAGCTTACATGAGGACATCTGGAGCAGAGAGGAAAAATAAAATTGGATTTTGTCCTCTGCTTCTCTTTCCCTCATTATCAGAAGCAGTGTGGCCTCTAATGGAAAGACCATGGGTCCAGAAGTCAGAGGACCTTGGTTCTAATCCAGCTTCTGCCAGTTGTCTGCTGTGTGATCTTGGGGAAGTCAATTAGCTTCTCTGTGATTCAGTTAACTCGTAAAATGAGAATCAAGACAGTGAGTCTCATGTAAGAAATGGACTGTTTCCAACCTGATTATCTTGTATCTATTTCAGGCACATTAGCACATAACAAATATCATAAAAACAAGGTCTGGTATTTTCTTGGCTATGTTAATATTCTCATGGACTTGGGAACAAGAAACGTGGAGGTTCTTTAAGTAAAGTCTTATCCCATCTTTCATTCAATCATTCAATAGCATTTATCGAGTGCTCACTGTGGACAGAGCACTGTACTAAGCACATGGGAGAGTACAGTATTATAATAAACGGATACATTCCTTTCCCACAGTGAGCTGACAGTCTAGAGGGGAGACAGACATTGATAAAAATACATAAATTACAGATACATATATGTACATATATATATATATATATATATATATATATATATATACACATATATATATATACAACTGCCTTAAGGTTGGAAGAGGGTTGAATAAAGGGAACAAGTCAGGGTGATACAGAAAGGAGTAGGGGAAGAGAAAAGAAGGATTTAGTGAGGGAAGTCCTCTTGGAGGAGATGTGCCTTCAATAAAATCGGATTTATTTAAGCCAGACCATATATAAGCCTATATACACCACTAGTTGCAGATTTATGTTCCCTATCCAGAACAATGGTAACTGCCTAATGATTATACTTGAGGTATTTCTCAAGTGCTTCTTATATGTCAAGCCCTGAACTAAGTGCTGGAGTAGATGCAATATAAGTATACAGGACATAGTCCTTGTCCCACATGTCTCACAAGAGTTAGGGAGTAAAGTCAATTCCTATTTAACAGATGAGGAAATGGGCACAGAAAAGTTAAATGAGTCACCCAAGGTCACAGAGGAGGTAAATGGTGGGTCAGGCATTACAACTCAGATCTTCTGACATCCAGAATCGTGATCTTTCCACTAGACCCCACTGACAATATATAGGACAGAGGTTAGGGAGGATCGCTGCAGGTGATCTCACTCAAGACCTGATCTGACTTTTTCCCTTCTGTCCAGTCGAATAAGTGGCCCCGGTATTTTTCTCAGGGCTGCTTCCCATTTTGAAAGTGCAATTGGCCAACAGCAAACTAGCCAGGCCAGGGATTGAGGCTAATGGCAATAGAGGATGCTGATAGCAGAGAACAGTTGATTTTTCCCTTGCGGGCTGAGTGGAAATCAAAGGAAGAGAATTCCAAGAGCAAACTCTGCACAAGCCATCAGAACACTTAGGGCTCGGATAGTTGTTGTTCGGTTTTCTACCAGACTGTCCAGTTTTCAGCTGATTTGTTACTACCCAGTATAGATATAGAACTCATCATCTCCACGTTCAGTATTGTTATGTGATGTACACATCTCCCTTCCACCTTGGTTCCTGTCACTAAAATCAATGGTTTGGTAGCAGTGTGGCTCAGTGCCAACTTGTACTTCCCAAGCACTTAGTAATAATAATAATAATAATGATGGCATTTATTAAGTGCTTACTTTGTGCAAAGCACTGTTCTAAGCGCTGGGGAGGTTACAAGGTGATCAGGCTGTCCCACAGGGGGCTCACAGTCTTCATCCCCATTTTACAGCTGAGGTAACTGAGGCACAGAGAAGTTAAGTGACTTGCCCAAAGTCACACAGCTGACAATTGGCGGAGTCGGGATTTGAACCCATGATGTCTGACTCCAAAGCCCCGGCTCTTTTCCACTGAGCCACGGTGCT